>NC_031982.2:7383722-7687301 GCF_001858045.2 Oreochromis niloticus | reverse complement strand
TTTTTATGGTAGGATAAACGTATCTATATCTGTTTTAGGCTAAGTGCCTTTTGTTTAGATGAACTGCTGGACTTCCAGGCCAGCAGGTTTAGGAAGTCTTTATGGTGGTCACACACTCTGACCCCACACACACCACACACACACACACACACACACACACTTACAAAACCACAGGCAAGGTACTCTTTGTGTGTATGTAGACGTCATATGTAAATGAACCTATGTATATTTATGTAACCTCAATAAAAGAGCAGCGTTACGGGGGATCGGACGAGAGTAACTGGGTCAAGCGAAGGAACGGCGTTTGTTCAGTTCTCTCCCGTGCACGTAAAACATAAAGAACTTTGCCTACTCGTGTCTTGCTTTGCTGTGTAATTACATTGTCTTCAACGTTCCAGCGAATCGGTTTAAGCTACAAACCTATCAGTTTCCGTTCAGAATAACTGTAAAAGAGCACCCAACGACAAGAAGAGAATCCTGCGCACAATAGCATCAGTGTATGACCCACTGGGATTTGTGGCACCCTTCATCCTAAGAGGAAAGCAAATCAGTTATGTCAAGAGAAAGTTGGATGGGGCGAGCCACTCTCAGATGATCTCCGCACACAGTGGGAATCCTGGCTCCTAGATCTTCAAAACCTAACCTGTCAAAGGTGAAAGTTCAAAGATGTGTCCTACCTGCAAACACAGACATTGCACAATGTGAATTACACCATTTTTCAGACGCTAGTGTGACAGGCTACAGACAGTGTAGTTATTTAAGAACAGTAACATCCAAAGGGGATATTCATTGTGCCTTAGTCTTGGGAAAGGCACATGTAGCCCCAACCAAGGTCACTACTGTTCCTAGACTTGAACTAACGGCTGCAGTAGTTGCAGCAAGAACAAGTGTAAGGTTAAGAAATGAGCTGGAGATAAGTGATCTTGAAGAGCACTTCAGGATAGATTCCACGGTAGTGTTGGGGAATGTGAACAATGATGCAAAGAGATTTCACGTGTTTGTGGCAAATAGGATTCAAAGGATAAGGTCACTCACAGACCCACGACAGTGGCATCAAGTACCATCTGAAAGTAATTGTGTAGACCATGCATCAATAGGACTCTGTGTCCAACAGCTGCTCAACTCTAACTGCTTTAAAGGTCCAGAGTTTTGGCAAAGCGAGCTACCCATTGAAAATGACGAGTTTACTGAAGTCAAGCCCAACGATCCAGAGCTGAAAACAGTAGATGTGTCCAACACCAAAGTAGAAGAAAGGAGAAGAATACTAGACCGTCTCACCAAATTCTCAGACTGGAGAAAGCTGTTAAAGCTATTGGTTGTCTACAGAAATTTGTGAAAGATTTCAAAGGACTCACACAAACAAAAGGTGAAAACACAAGTCAGACAAAAGGCGGAACTGTTCATAATAAAACTTGCACAGGAAAACACATTCAGCAAAGAATTTAAGGACTTAACTAGAGGAAAGGACATTCAACTGAAGGACAAGACACACAAGCTGTACAGCCTAAGTCCATTTGTTGATGAGCAGGGAGGACGTTTAACAAGAGCAACTCTGCACCCATATATCAAACATCCTGCCATTATTCCCAATTCAAGTCATGTGTCGTCTTTACTTATTAAACACTATCACAAAAAGTGCAGCATCAAGGAAGGGGAATAACTGTAAACGAGCTGCGCTCCAATGGGATTTGATCACAGGACACAGCAATGCAGTTGCTTCTCACATCTACAAGTGCACAAGCTGCAGAAAGTACAGTTTGAAAGTGAGTTTGTTCTGAACCCCCTCTTCAAGCCACATGGGAAGTGTTTGGGAGAGGCAAATTAGTACTATTAGAAGTGTTTTAACTTCTATTCTTTATTAGAATAACAACTAAATATTAATAGCATGATGAAACATGTCAGGTCCCAGAAAAACACTTTTTGAAGTACCAGAAATACATGAGACCTATTTTCCATACTCTGCCACCATAAAGCCTGCAAAAGTTACTATTAGCCTGTGATTGTGACAGGATGTCTTTGCTTTCCATATTATTTTGCCTATTTGTCAATGCTGGTACGAAGCCTGTCTGTGCTGTTTTCATCCCTTTGCAAACATTTCTTTCAATAAATCTCAGAAAATCAGTTTTGTTTTAATTCTCAGTTTATTTTTCCACAACACTTTGATCATCTGAATATTTTGTAAGTGTGGTTTTAGTAACAGCCAGTGCTGAGCAGCTGCTGGACAGTGTTTTGCTTATTTTGTGGCATTGAGTTCTCTCTTTTCTCATGTGTACTTTCAAAAATTTGAACATCTGAAACTGCTCAGCACTAATAAAGAGTGACACCAAGCTACACCTGACACAAACATCAGCAAAAGTGCTGCTTACACCATCAACATCAGCAAAACAAATTCTACATACAGTATGTAAAACTATGAAAAAGTCTATGAATGTCCTGGCAATTCCTGAGCCATTTCAGCATCCACCTTTAAATCAGCTCCCTTACAACTCAACTTTACAGCTTCCTGCTGTAATGATGAAGACGAGTTGGAAACACTTATAACTCAACAATGTGCGACTCACAGACTGCACATTGGAACTCATTGGAGATGGAAGTCAATGCTGAGTGTCTAACAGCACAATTTGGTTAGTGTTTTACATATTTTCTGAAAGCAGGCTCAGTTGGGGGCAACTATCTGCTGCAATGAACAACCTAGACAGGAAGTTAAAATCTCCCAATTCTTTTAATCTTTGGGCTGAAGGAAGGACAATACTCGGTGTATAAATGCTCAATCAACAATTATTTATTTCCATACAATTCAATACTTTATGAGCATAAACCATCCGGATGGGGAGACATGCATGCAGAGGGTCACAGCAAATCTCAAAATGGTGGAGGGTTACTCAGCCTTTATAGCCTCTACTGGTCCCCACCTAGTCGTAAAACCCTAAACTTCACATTCTTTCTCTCTTACGGTGCCTAAGTGGCGGCCTTGGCTCCCTGTTTTATCTCCTCCTGATGAGATGGGGCAGAAAACCTCTCCGGTATGTTCTGTTCTCTTCTAATCAGACAAATAAGGCCATGACTCTCTGAAAACGGTATTTCTTATAACTCCGCAGTATAATGCATCATAAAACAATATCATTCATTCACAATAAATCAGCAGTCTAATGTAATACAAATCAGTTTAATAAATGGAAGGAAATGGAGGAGCTAGAGTCCCAAACAAAACACACAGGGGAGCAGAGTCTGAAACATAGTTCAGGTGGCCGGCCTGGGGGCCGATAGCACAGAAGGCCAGGCTGAGACAGTTCGGGAGGCCGTCCACGAAGAAGGCAGTGGCGGCGACAACCTCGTTCAGGAGGACGCCCACAACGGCGATGATGACCAGCCAACGGCTGAGAAAACGGCCGGTGATGATGATGCGGTAGACGCGGACCGGATGGCGGCGTGCCAACAGCAGAACCAGGCAAGGATGAGGAGAAGGATGAGGCTGAAGCTGCTGCTGAAGCCAAACCAGGCGAGGCTGGAGCTGATACAGAGGCCAGGCCAGGCGAAGCTGAAGCTGATACAGAGGCCGGGCCAGGCGAAGCTGAAGCTGACGCAGAGCCGGGCCAGGCGAGGATGATGATGATGAAGCAGAGGCTGGGCCACGCGAGGATGATGATAATGAAGCAGAGGCCAGGCCAGGCGAGGATGATGATGATGAAGCTGCTGCTGCTGCAGGCGAGGATGGTGATGATGAAGCTGCTGCAGCAGACGAGAATGCAGACACGGACGCTGGACCAGGCGAGGGCGAAGACACGGAGGCTGGACCAGGCGAGGAAGAAGACACGGAGGCTGGACCAGGCGAGGGCGAAGACACGGAGGCTGGACCAGACGAGGGCGAAGATACGGAGGCTGGACCAGGCGAGGAAGAAGACACGGAGGCTGGACCAGGCGAGGAAGAAGACACGGAGCTGGACCAGGGGAGGAAGAAGACACGGAGGCTGGACCAGGCGCGGATGCAGACACGGAGGCTGGACCAGACGAGGATGTCGCTGTAGGCGGCGGCGTGGAAGCCGGAGACGGAGGCGCTGCAGGCGGCGGCGTGGGAGCCGCAGGTGGTGGCACTGCAGGCGATGGTGATAGCTGGATGGGCACCTCGGTCCCCCAGCGAAAGCAGCAGGCTGAAGCGGTTTCTGAGACCCCTCAGCGGAAGCTGCTGATGACGGCGCAGGCTGGACGGGCTCCTCGGTCCCCCAGCAAAACAGGCTCAAAACCAGTAGGCATGGGCGCCCCTGGCACACACAAAACAAAACCAGCAGGCTCGTGGGCCTCTGGTACACATAAAGAGGGCTGCAGCTGCGCAGAGCACTGACCCTGCTCAGCAGTGACAGCCGGGTGCAGTCCTAGCTGGCATCTTGGCCTCCAGGGGTCCAGAGTTAGCTGAGGGTTGTAACCCAGCCTCTGGGGAAGCCCTGGAGTGAGTAGCAGTCTCTAATGTTGCCAGCTTTTGAGGAACAGAGTTTATAAAGAACTCTCCTTGTAAACAACAAGGAGGACAGATAAAGATGCCACCAGGCACTTCCAGATTCTCAAAGTCACAGTCTCTGATGGTGCACACACACAAACACACCACATAGGAGGGTGAGAGGGGTCGGGGGGTCAATCCTGAGGGTCCAGCAGCACAATTTTGTTACTTTTTACACATTTTTTGTCTCTTCCATTGTCCTCATCATCATCATCCGTTTTCTCTTCTTCTGTCCTGCTTCTGTGTCAGCTGAAGTAGAGGGTGATGACACCGTGTCTTCATTTTCATTATCCTCACTTTCGGAGGTGGTGTCTGACGGTTCGTTGCCTGAGTTGAGGCTCCTCAATCGCTTCCTGTTCATCTCGTTACTGTCGCCATTTATTATTTTCCTCTCTTTGGCGCCTCCTGGAGCTAAAGAGATCGCTTTCATCAGCTCCCTCTCTTGGAGGGCTCCGGATTCTTGAGGTTCTGGGATGACAGGTATTAACTCTGGGACCTCATCCTCAGATTCGCTTTCAAGGTCGCTTTCATTTTCAGCCAGAATCAATGTCACTTTCCCAGACCCACCACATGTCATCAGCAACTGATCTTCTTCCCGGGCAGATTAATGTCCACATTTACTGCCGTAGATGAAGACCTTGATGGTCCCAGTGATCTTCAGCTAAACCGGCCAGGTTGTTTTCCATGTCAGCTGCTGGAACAGGTAGTGCTTCATTGTCCCAGGGACCTTCTGCTCCTTACTGCTGGATTTTAATCCTATGCCAGCTGCTTGCAGAGCTAGTCCACTCGTGCAATATCATCAATATTCCAAGCCCCAGAGTATTATAAAAAATTTCAATCGCAGTTTCCAGGCTGAACTCATTGAACAACCCACGCATGATAGTATCCCGGAGCAAACTCATCTCTGGACCTACTGCAGCGTAATGTTCAAAGCGCTCCACTAATTGGAGCAGCGGGCGAAATCTTAGCTGCACATCTAGAAACAGAGAAATATTTTATATTTAACACTCATGATGAGAGAACAGTCCACAAATTCCAGTTATGCAATATTGGTGCACCTGAAAACTAAGTGCTAAAAACTACATAGGTGAGGTTACTATTGCATGCACTGCAGTTGTGATGAACTTATTAGCTTTGAATATCACTTTTCCTCAGGCCACAGTCACTATTATAAAATACTACAAACTGCTTAATTTTCATAAGATCATAAGGTTATTTCTTTCATTTTACAAAACAATTCAATCTCAAATTTAAGCTGAAAATAGCATGCAGCACCAGCATTTAAATAAGCCCGTGAAACATCCCTGCTTAGACAAAAACATGTATATTCTCCAATCCCCATAGGCGGTCAGGAACAGTTGATGTACCGGGAGAAACACCGCACCAAACGGAGGTATCTAGACTGTGTGACCGAGGCCTTTACGAGCATGTGTTGTAACAAACTGTCAGATAATACATCAGAAAATTGAAATGAGATGTTCTTACTTTGGTTAGCGCCGTTGATCTCACCGTCTCCGCTATCCATTTTAAAAATGGTTTAAATCCACTGGACTGGAGGAAAGTGATCAGTAAGCTGCAAACTTAAACTGGCTGTTTACAATTTTGACTATCGTTAAAATAGCTGAAAAGTTTAAAAACGTTTTCTGCTGTAGCTGAGAGACAGTAATCTGTGCTGCAAGAAACGCTGCTAAATGTTTTTTTTTACAGAGCGTAGTCATGGATAACGGGGTTCTCACGCTGATTCGTGAAGTCATACGTCGGATTCCAATGTGACGTCATGCTGCGAACGTGGATATATATCTATATATATATAGATATATATATATATATCTATATATATATGTGTGTGTGTGTTGGCCATGCAGTGGTTGGAGGAGTTAAAAAACTTGGAAGTGGCATTAGGAATATATTAAAATTGCCTTTTAACTTGTGATTCATGCATTGAATGACTGTCAGGTTAGTCTTGATCATTTCAAAGTATGACTGCCCTCTGTATCATTGTACCATTGTTTACACTTTTTTAAAATAGTTTTTAGAGTTTTCTGCATATCAGACTTCCAAGTATGATGTCACAGATAGCAACAAGTTCAAAAGTCGTAATATTTTGGGGATGTTATCTGAGGTTATTGTAAAATTTGTCAATCTGCTTTCTGAAGGTTTCAAGCTTTCTCTTTTTTTTCATTTCCAGCTAGCTGTTTCACACAGGAGATCCTGTGGACATATTGAATTCCTTTTTTATGTTATCTTAGTGACTTATTAGTTGAAGTAGAGTTCATACTGTGGGCTTTTGGGACATTCACAGCATTCAGTCATTATTATAGTTAGAGATATCTGTATGTAAGTAAGTAAGTAAAATGTATTTATATAGCGCGTTTCACAGATACAAAATCACAAAGTGCTTTACAACACAGAAATGGAAATATAAAACAATATAACAGTAAATAAAACAGCAAATAAAACAAAGTAAAACTATAAAACTATAAAAACAGCATGAGAGGAAATTAATCAAATGCTTTTCTAAATAAAAATGTCTTCAGCTGTTTTTTAAAAGAATCAATGGAGTCCGTGCAGCGTAGAGACAGTGGAAGAGAATTCCACAACCGTGGTGCCACAGTCTGAAAGGCCGATCACCACGAGTTTTAAAACGAGTGCGCGTACCACCAGCAGTCTCTGATCTAATGACCTTAAAGCCCAAGAAGATGAATGTGGTTTCAGCAGGTCAGATAAATATTGAGGAGCTTGACCATGTAGGGCCCTAAAGGTTAGAACAAAAATTATAAATGACATATGTATGTATCTTTGTAACTTCTCTGTTGGCAATGATGTTTTTTATGTGTGTGAGATTTACTTTTCTTCACTTTCTTGGTGAATGAATCCATCTGTGTTCCAACTTTTACCTTCCCCTTGACTGAGTTGTTTGCGTTCCCTTTTGCCTTCACATGTATGACTCGCAGCCTGACAACAAACTTAGATTTGTGAACTTTGTGCCATGACCTCTAGAACTGTAAGTATTGGTCCTTCTTTTTCTAACCTAGTTGTCTCCTTTAAAATAAATTTGTGAGTCACTGTCATAATTCAAATGAGTGTTGTTCTTGCTTTCTCAGTGTCGCTGGTTAACTTTATAATTTTTTTAATGTAAATCTGCAAAATACAAAATATAACATTACAGGTTGAATAGTAGTATCTTAGCTTCTCATGGTTATTTATCTACTGCATCACATTCTGATCAAATTACTGCCACAAGCTAAATGTCCACATTCTCACCTGTAGATTTTAAAGATCTGGAAGAAATTAAGCATCAGTTAAAGTCTTGCACCTCTCTACTTCACCCCATCCCAACAAAACTATCCAAATCTGTATGTCATTGTTTTACAAATCATTTAGTAAATATTATCAACAGCTCTCTACAGCCCTGCATTTTCCCTGTGTCTCTCACATGTGCAGTAATCACACTACTGCTTAATAAAATGGAATTAACACCAAAGAAAGGGGACACAGAGAGTGACAAAAACTTAACTCAACGGACACAAGACCTTTGGCGAACAGGACTGAATCATGGGCCTCTGTTTTCTGGGGTGGGCACGCTGTTGTCACCGGGATGTGTGACCTCAGATCTTCAGTACTCTTGGACAGGTGGCCAACATTAGGGGAAGACAAGAAGCAGGAGTGCTTTCAAGACACCTTAACCTGAGATCAGAGAGCTCAGAATTTCAAAAAGCATCTGAAACAGCTCAGGTTTGGAAAGAAAGCTTTCCATGTTAGGTGTTATGAATAACTATTATTTAAGCATTTCAGTGGGTTTTACATGACATATATTGCTAGCCCTGAGATAAATTGGCAAATTCAGCTGACATTCCAACAAATGTATCACTCAAATGTTAATTTACAATTAAAAGTATTCATACATTTTAACACATATTAGGTCTTTAACCTCCTAAGACCCGAACTCTTCCACGACATGCATTTTTAATTTCTCTTTGATATTTGGTCACATTGGGGCCTGATGAATGTAAAAACAAAGAATTTCCAAGTTGTTGTTTTTTTACCTTATTTTTGTTTTTAAGAAAAATGAGAGCCACAAATGAGGATATTAATTTAAAATTTTGATAGAACAGTAGCAGTATAATGTCCTCGTAAGTGGATATCAGGCCCATGTAGAGCAAAATTGAGTATTTTGGTCAAAATAACCAAAAATGTGATGTCCACATATGTGGACGGCAGGTCCTAGGAGGTTAATATTTGGTCTTTAAAGTGCAGATTCCAAGCAGAAGCTGCAGAAATGTTGTATAAAGGAGGAGTTTGTTTGATAGTGACATTACACTTAGTGTGGGACATTGGGCTGTTTGGATCAAGAAATGACCTGAACCAAAGCTTGATTGTTGAACAGTTTTATTCATTATTGCATTATGAAACATATGTGTCCATATGTGGTAACTGTAGCCAAGCTAAAAAGCAGCCAACAAACAGGCAGCCTACACAGTCACAGATGTGCTCCCAAGCTAGAAGCTCCACCTGCGTTCATTGCAACCTAAACATTATAAAGTTCCCTAAAGTAACTCACTAAGCCTAACAGGGGATAGGTACTCCTGCCTGAACTGACCACCACAGATACAACCCAGCCACAAAGTAAAATCAAATGCACCTAGCTCCTAAAGTAACCTGCCTACACCAACCTGACATTTCTCCTCCCTAAGCTGGATGAATGTAAGTTAAATGACTACAAACATAAAAACCACTAGCTTCCAGACACTGTGATTGTCACTTACAGAGACGATATCAACAGATAATGACAGAACAAATACAGAGAAAGAATGCAAATGCTTGAAGAAGACAAACGCATATCCACAGAGCAAGAAGCTGCTGCAATGTCACAACGTCTCCTAGAGGAAAAGGAGGAAACTGAGTGCAAGTTAAAGAGAAAAAGAGAAAGCAGCTGTGATAAAGAGACAACAAGAGGAAAGTGCTGCAAGGAGAAGGTCAGTTGAAGACTTAAGAAGAGAAATTGAAAGATTGGAAAATCTGAAAGGATTCAAAGCAGCACAGGCAAAACTACAGGTTTATGAGGAAGACTATGCTTCAGTAAAGCAAGAAAGAGTCACACTAAACCCTGCAAACTTACAGGTAACAGAGTCCAAGAATAATGCTAATCAACCCTCACAAGAAGAGAGTTAAACGTCACTTACGAGAGTACAGGTGAGCTTATAAAGGTTTTGGCAGAAGCTATGTCAGCTAATAGACTACCTGTTCCAGAGCCTTCTGTATTTAGTGAGGATCCACTTAAGTTTAAGCGAAAGCATCTTTTAGAATAGAATGCCTTTATTGTCATTATACAGCTGTACAATGAGATACAGAGCATCTCCTACTCAGTGTAAACATGTTTGGGGGGGGGGTACAGTTCTGCAGCGCTATATACATATGGACAGTATTGACATAGGGAAGAAGATGTGTATATATATATAAAATGTACAATTTACAAACCGTAAACAATATGTAATAAATAGTGTTATGTATGTACAGTTGAGTTATTGCACATGGAATTGGTATAAATAGTGTTTATGTATATACAGTTATTGCACATAGAATTGGTATAAATAGTGTTTATGTATATACAGTTATTGCACATAGAATTGGTATAAATAGTGTTTATGTATATACAGTTATTGCACATAGAATTGGTATAAATAGTGTTTATGTATATACAGTTATTGCACATAGAATTGGTATAAATAGTGGTGGTCCATAGAGGAAGTGGGAAGTGGGGGGTTGTGTTATCGGTGCATGTGTGAGTTCAGGGTGGTTATCGCTTTGGGGAAGAAACTGTTCTTGAGTCTGTGGGTTTTAGTGTTGATGCACCTGTAGCGCTTCCCTGAGGGAAGCAGGCTGAACATGTTGAAGCCAGGGTGGGAGCTGTCCTTGATGATGTTTGCTGCTCTGCTGAGGCAGCGGGAGGAATAAATGTCCATCAGGGAGGGGAGAGGGCAGCCGATGATCTTTTGTGCTGTCTTGACTACACTCTGAAGCCTCACTCTATCTGCCTTGGTGCAGCTGCCGTACCATACCGTGATGCAGTAGGTTAGCAGGCTCTCAATGGACGAGCGGTAGAAGGTCAGCAGCAGGTTGGAGTTCAGCTTGTACTTCCTGAGGACTCTCAGGAAGTGCAGCCGTTGTTGGGCCTTCTTGATGACCGCTGAGATGTTTTCTGTCCAGGAGATGTCAGCAGAGATGAGGACACCAAGGAACCGGAAGGTGTGGACCCTCTCCACACACTCCCCGTTGATGTAGAGGGGGGCCAAGTCAGTGCTGTGTCTCCTGAAGTCAACAATGAGCTCTTTGGTTTTCTTAGTGTTCAGTGCCAGGTTGTTTCTGAACACCATGCTGCCAACTTCAGGACTTCCTCTCTGTACTCTGCCTCGTCTCCCTTTGAGATGAGTCCGACTACCGTGGTGTCATCAGCAAACTTGATGATGAGAGTGTTGTTGTGGGCCGGACTGCAGTCGTGGGTGTAGAGAGAATACAGGAGGGGGCTCAGCACACAGCCCTGTGGGGAGCCGGTGCTCAGTGTGCGAGTGGAGGAGAGATGAGGGCCGAGTCTCACAGTCTGGGGCCGGTTTGTGAGGAAATCCTTTATCCAGGCACATGTGAGAGGAGGGAGGCCAAGAGTGACCAGTTTGTTGATGAGGATGTCCGGGATGATAGTATTAAAGGCTGAGCTGTAGTCCACAAAGAGCATTCGGACGTAGCTCTGCCGCTGCTCTAGGTGACTCAGCACAGCGTGGAGGGCTGTGGCGATGGCGTCTTCTGTGGATCTGTTTGCACGGTATGCAAACTGGTGGGGGTCGAATTCTGGGGGGAGGTAATCCTTGATGTGTTGAAGGACTAGTCTCTCGAAGCATTTCATGATTACCGGTGTGAGGGCCACAGGGCGGTAATCATTCAGGCTGGAGATGGGAGACTTCTTCGGCACTGGGATGATTGTGGCTGATTTTAGACAGGATGGGATGGCTGCCTGATCCAGTGATAGGTTGAAGAGTCTGGTGAAGATGAGGGTGAGCTGGTGTGCGCATGCTCTTAGTACCTTGCCAGGTACTCCGTCTGGACCGGCCGCCTTTCTGGGGTTCACTGCTAGGAGCACACGTCTGACATCGTGCTCCGTTACAGTGAGTGGAGCGGTGCAGGAACCAGGTGAGGATGAGGATGGGAGCAGGGCTGAAGCAGATGAGTGTTGCTGTTGTGGTGTTTCGAAGCGGGCGAAGAAGCTGTTTATTTCCTCTGCCAGCTGCACACTGGAATTCTCTGTTTTCGCAGTGCTGCCTCTGTGGTTGATGATGTCTTGCATTCCCTGCCACACCTCTCGTGTGTTGTTGCTGGACAGGTGGGACTCGATGTTCCTTTTGTGGTCTGACTTTTCAGACTCTAATAAAGAGAAAGAACATTTGAATTGAATTCAAAATCCTGCTCCTCACATACAAGGTCTTAAATAATCAGGCCCTGTCTTATCTTAACGACCTTATAGTGCCATATCATCCCATTAGAGCACTTCGCTCTCGCACTGCAGGCCTACTTGTTGGTCCTAGAGTATTTAAAATTAGAATGGGAGGCAGAGCTTCAGTTTTCAGGCCCCTCTTCTGTGGAACCAGCTTCCAGTTTGGATTCGGGAGACAGACACTATCTCTACTTTCAAGATTAGGCTTAAAACTTTCCTTTTTGCTAAAGCATATAGTTAGTGCTGGACCAGGTGACCCTGAATCCTCCCTTAGTTATGCTGCAATAAACATAGGCTGCCGAGGATTCCCATGATGCATTGAGTTTTTCCCTTTTCAGTGACCTTTTTCACTCACTATGTGTTAATAGACCTCTCTGCATTGAATCGTACATGTTATTAATCTCTGTCTCTCTTCCACAGCATGTCTTCTCTCCTGTCTTCCTTCTCTTACACAATTCAGTTTTCTTATCAATAAGGATAAGAGTATTTGCTAGGAGCCATTCCTTGACCTCGCACATGCACTCTCGAAAACAATTCAAGGACAAAGCAAGGTCATCATTTAGCTCAAAGTAAATCTGAATGTCGTCAGC
Source organism: Oreochromis niloticus (assembly GCF_001858045.2). Taxonomy (NCBI): domain Eukaryota; kingdom Metazoa; phylum Chordata; class Actinopteri; order Cichliformes; family Cichlidae; genus Oreochromis; species Oreochromis niloticus. Next base: position 7,674,736 of record NC_031982.2, on the reverse strand, counting down.
ATAGCAATGGAAAGAGATGTGGTATTTCTCGAAGATTGCACTTAGAGGAAGCATGTACAGTGAGAACAGGGTAGGGCCTAACACAGATCCTTGTGGAACACCACAAGGATCTGTGGCAGTAACGTTCCTCGTGGCCAACTTCGTGATGCTTTTGGTTTTCTTACTAGCTCCTTTTCTGACACTGCTAGGAATCTGGGTGTGTTACTTGACAGCTCGTTTAAACTTGATAAACAAGTGTCTGCTGTTAGATCCAGTTTTTACCAACTCCGCCTTATTTCTAAGGCTAGGCAGTATATCCCGCATAAAGACCTGGAAAAGCTCATCCATGCCTTTGTGACCTCGAGGCTGGACTACTGCAACTCACTCTATTTTGGTCTCCATTCTGCCCTCCTTCATAGATTGCAGACAGTCCAAAATGCTGTAGCACGCATTCTAACCAAAACTAGGAAGTTTGCCCACATCACTCCCGTCCTAGCTGATTTGCACTGGCTGCCTGTGAAATACCGTATCCAATTTAAAATTTTGCTGCTTACTTTTAAAATCACTAACAACACAGCACCGAGCTACCTTAAGGAACTCCTTAACTCATATGTTCCTGCCAGGGCTCTGAGATCATCTACTCAGTTACTATTGGTGCAGCCTAGATCTCGGCTGAAGTCTAGAGGTGACCGGGCGTTTGCCCTGGCTGCACCAGAGTTGTGGAACAACCTTCCGATTGGGATCCGGGCGTCTGATTCTATTCAATCTTTTAAATCACGGCTTAAAACGTATTTGTTTAATCTTGCCTTTTCTACCTGTTAATGCTTGCAGTTGTTGCATAGATTTATTCTTTTAAATTTCCTACTCATTCTTTGACTGGTGTTTTATTATGCTTTTATTTGTGCTGTGTATGTTATATTACCATTGTGTATTTGTGGCATTTTCCTGTGAACATAATCTCACACTTTTATTAAGGCCTTATAATACTTGTGTTATTTCCTTGCTCTTTGTTAAGCACTTTGGTATACCGTTGGTTTTTAAATGTGCTCTATAAATAAAGATTGTTGTTGTTGTTGTTACACCAACCGGTCGCAGCAGATGGCCGCACCTCCCTCAGCCTGGTACTGCCGGAGGTTTCTCCCTGTTAAAAGGGAGTTTTTCCTTCCCACTATCGCCAAAGTGCTTGCTCATAAGGGGTCAAATGATTGTTGGGTTTTTCTCTGTATGTATTATTGTGGGGTCTACCTTACAATATAAAGCGCCTTGAGGTGACTGTTGTTGTGATTTGGCGCTACATAAATAAAATTGAATTGAATTGAAAACAGTATCCTACATGCCTGCATTAAGAAAGACAACGACGAGACAAAGAAAGAACCACCTAAGGCGCAACATGTAAGTGAACTGAAGGAAACCCAGCAACAGGTAACACAGTCATGAGACCACGTCTAATAGAGTGACTCATAAAAGTAAAAACACACAGACATCTTCGATAGTACCAGTTTATGTATCCACAAAAAATGAGCCAAGCAAAGAAGCACTGATCTACGCTCTGCTGGACACACAGAGTGATTTTTCATTTATTCTTAATGAAGTAGCAAATACCTTGGACAAAACCAAAACCAAAGTTAAACTCAATCTATCTACAATGTCATCCAAGAAAACCACTGTACCCTGCACAAAACTTGAAGCTCTGCAAATAAGAGGACTGTTTTCCAAGAAGAAACTCACTGTGCCAGCTGTTTACACACGGGCCTATATACACGATAATCGTAGTCATATTCCTACTGCAGACACTGCAAAGGCATGGCCACATTTGGAGCATCTCACTGAACAGATGATATCGCCACAATAAGGTTCATTACATCTGCAAGACACAAGTAAAGGAAGTAACATTTCCAGATGTAATCAAAGCACTTTAATCAGACGTTACAGAGAGAGCAGTGGAAAAGACAAGCATTTGACTAGAAGATGTCCGCTTTATAAAAGCTACAAGAAGGAATAAAGCAAAAGCTAGATGGACGTTATGAAGTGCCGCTGCCTTTTAAAAGCGACACACCAAATCTTCCCAATAACATGCCAAGTGCAATGCAACGTTTAAGTAGTCTCAAACGCAGATTCAAAAGGGACCAAAGGTACCACACAGACTATGCAAATTTCATGGAGAACATGATAGCATGTGGTGATGCGGAGAAAATGCCAGAGAAAGAACTCTGTAATACCCCTGTTTGGTATATCCCCCACCATGGGGTACACCACCCTCAAAAGCCTGGCAAAATATGCGGAGTCTTTGACTGCTCTGCACGATATCAAGACACCTCGCTGAAAATGCACCTGCTTACAGGGCCTGACCTCACAAACACTTTGGTCAGAGTGCTCCGTAGGTCCAGGAAGGGCTTCATTGCTGTAATGTGCAACATCAAACAAATGTTTCACCAGTTCCATGTAACACCAAAACCAGGACTACTTTGGTGCTGCTTCTTCTCCTGGCTGTGCCAACTTTGGTTTAAAACATCTAGCCATGCAAGGTGAGAGAAAGTTCACTCCAAACACTATAAGGTTCATTCAAAGGAACTTTTATGTAGATGATGGACTTGTAAGGCTTGTGTCAGAAGCAGAAGCCATAAAACTAGTCAAAGAACTGTGTAGAGAACTGTGTAGCACAGGTAAACTAAGATTACACAAGTTTATATCAAACAGTGAAAATGTGATAAAGTCATTGCCGAGAGAAAAGTGTGCAGAAAATATTAAGGACTTAGATCTGGCACTTGGAGAGCCATTAATGGGAAGGGCACTTCCCATGTTCAGTGGTGCGTTTCTGCTGATGAGTTTCCGTTCAGAATAACTGTAAAAGAGCACCCAATGACAAGAAGAGGAATCCTGCGCACAATAGCATCAGTGTATGACCCACTGGGATTTGTGGCACCCTTCATCCTAAGAGGAAAGCAAATCAGTTATGTCAAGAGAAAGTTGGATGGGGCGAGCCACTCTCAGATGATCTCCGCACACAGTGGGAATCCTGGCTCCTAGATCTTCAAAACCTAACCTGTCAAAGGTGAAAGTTCAAAGATGTGTCCTACCTGCAAACACAGACATTGCACAATGTGAATTAAACCATTTTTCAGACGCTAGTGTGACAGGCTACAGACAGTGTAGTTATTTAAGAACAGTAACATCCAAAGGGGATATTCATTGTGCCTTAGTCTTGGGAAAGGCACATGTAGCCCCAACCAAGGTCACTACTGTCCCTAGGCTTGAACTAACGGCTGCAGTAGTTGCAGCAAGAACAAGTGTAAGGTTAAGAAATGAGCTGGAGATAAGTGATCTTGAAGAACACTTCAGGATAGATTCCACGGTCGTGTTGGGGAATGTGAACAATGATGCAAAGAGATTTCACGTGTTTGTGGCAAATAGGATTCAAAGGATAAGGTCACTCACAGACCCACGACAGTGGCATCAAGTACCATCTGAAAGTAATTGTGTAGACCATGCATCAATAGGACTCTGTGTCCAACAGCTGCTCAACTCTAACTGCTTTAAAGGTCCAGAGTTTTTGTGGCAAAGCGAGCTACCCATTGAAAATGACAAGTTTACTGAAGTCAAGCCCAACGATCCAGAGCTGAAAACAGTAGATGTGTCCAACACCAAAGTAGAAGAAAGGAGAAGAATACTAGACCGTCTCACCAAATTCTCAGACTGGAGAAGAGCTGTTAAAGCTATTGCTTGTCTACAGAAATTTGTGAAAGATTTCAAAGGACTCACACAAACAAAAGGTGAAAACACAAGTCAGACAAAAGGCGGAACTGTTCATAATAAAACTTGCACAGGAAAACACATTCAGCAAAGAATTTAAGGACTTAACTAGAGGAAAGGACATTCAACTGAAGGACAAGACACACAAGCTGTACAGCCTAAGTCCATTTGTTGATGAGCAGGGAGGACGTTTAACAAGAGCAACTCTGCACCCATATATCAAACATCCTGCCATTATTCCCAATTCAAGTCATGTGTCGTCTTTACTTATTAAACACTATCACAAAAAAGTGCAGCATCAAGGAAGGGGAATAACTGTAAATGAGCTGCGCTCCAATGGGATTTGATCACAGGACACAGCAATGCAGTTGCTTCTCACATCTACAAGTGCACAAGCTGCAGAAAGTACAGTTTGAAAGTGAGTTTGTTCTGAACACCCCCTCTTCAAGCCACATGGGAAGTGTTTGGGAGAGGCAAATTAGTACTATTAGAAGTGTTTTAACTTCTATTCTTTATTAGAATAACAACTAAATATTAATAGCATGATGAAACATGTCAGGTCCCAGAAAAACACTTTTTGAAGTACCAGAAATACATGAGACCTATTTTCCATACTCTGCCACCATAAAGCCTGCAAAAGTTACTATTAGCCTGTGATTGTGACAGGATGTCTTTGCTTTCCATATTATTTTTGCCTATTTGTCAATGCTGGTACGAAGCCTGTCTGTGCTGTTTTCATCCCTTTGCAAACATTTCTTTCAATAAATCTCAGAAAATCAGTTTTGTTTTAATTCTCAGTTTATTTTTCCACAACACTTTGATCATCTGAATATTTTGTAAGTGTGGTTTTAGTAACAGCCAGTGCTGAGCAGCTGCTGGACAGTGTTTTGCTTATTTGTGGCATTGAGTTCTCTCTTTTTCTCATGTGTACTTTCAAAAATTTGAACATCTGAAACTGCTCAGCACTAATAAAGAGTGACACCAAGCTACACCTGACACAAACATCAGCAAAAGTGCTGCTTACACATCAACATCAGCAAAACAAAATTCTACATACAGTATGTAAAACTATGAAAAAGTCTATGAATGTCCTGGCAATTCCTGAGCCATTTCAGCATCCACCTTTAAATCAGCTCCCTTACAACTCAAACTTTACAGCTTCCTGCTGTAATGATGAAGACGAGTTGGAAACACTTATAACTCAACAATGTGCGACTCACAGACTGCACATTGGAACTCATTGGAGATGGAAGTCAATGCTGAGTGTCTAACAGCACAATTTGGTTAGTGTTTACATATTTTTCTGAAAGCAGGCTCAGTTGGGGGCAACTATCTGCTGCGACGAACAACCTAGACAGGAAGTTAAAATCTCCCAATTCTTTTAATCTTTGGGCTGAAGGAAGGACAATACTCGGTGTATAAATGCTCAATCAACAATTATTTATTTCCATACAATTCAATACTTTATGAGCATAAACCATCCGGATGGGGAGACATGCATGCAGAGGGTCACAGCAAATCTCAAAATGGTGGAGGGTTATTCAGCCTCTTATAGCCTCTACTGGTCCCCACCTAGTCGTAAAACCCTAAACATTCACATTCTTTCTCTCTTACGGTGCCTAAGTGGCGGCCTTGGCTCCCTGTTTTATCTCCTCCTGATGAGATGGGGCAGAAAACCTCTCCGGTATGTTCTGTTCTCTTCTAATCAGACAAATAAGGCCATGACTCTCTGAAAACGGTATTTCTTATAACTCCGCAGTATAATGCATCATAAAACAATATCATTCATTCACAATAAATCAGCAGTCTAATGTAATACAAATCAGTTTAATAAATGGAAGGAAATGGAGGAGCTAGAGTCCCAAACAAAACACACAGGGGAGCAGAGTCCGAAACATAGTTCAGGTGGCCGGCCTGGGGCCGATAGCACAGAAGGCCAGGCTGAGACAGTTCGGGAGGCCGTCCACGAAGAAGGCAGTGGCGGCGACAACCTCGTTCAGGAGGACGCCCACAACGGCGATGATGACCAGCCAACGGCCGAGAAAACGGCCGGTGATGATGATGCGGTAGACGCGGACCGGATGGCGGCGTGCCAACAGCAGAACCAGGCAAGGATGAGGAGAAGGATGAGGCTGAAGCTGCTGCTGAAGAAAACCAGCGAGCTGAGCTGATACAGAGGCCGGCCAGCGAAGCTGAGCGACGCAGAGCGGCCAGGCGAGGATGAGATGAAGCAGAGGCTGGGCCACGCGAGAGATGATGATGAAGCAGAGCCAGGCCAGCGAGATGAGATGATGAAGCTGCTGCTGCTGCAGGCGAGGATGGTGATGATGAAGCTGCTGCAGCAGACGAGAATGCAGACACGGAGGCTGGACCAGGCGAGGGCGAAGACACGGAGGCTGGACCAGGCGAGGAAGAAGACACGGAGGCTGGACCAGGCGAGGGCGAAGACACGGAGGCTGGACCAGACGAGGGCGAAGACACAGAGGCTGGACCAGGCGAGGAAGAAGACACGGAGGCTGGACCAGGGGAGGAAGAAGACACGGAGGCTGGACCAGGCGCGGATGCAGACACGGAGGCTGGACCAGACGAGGATGTCGCTGTAGGCGGCGGCGTGGAAGCCGGAGACGGAGGCGCTGCAGGCGGCGGCGTGGGAGCCGCAGGTGGTGGCACTGCAGGCGATGGTGATAGCTGGATGGGCACCTCGGTCCCCCCAGCGAAAGCAGCAGGCTGAAGCGGTTTCTGAGACCCCTCAGCGGAAGCTGCTGATGACGGCGCAGGCTGGACGGGCTCCTCGGTCCCCCAGCAAAAACAGGCTCAAAACCAGTAGGCATGGGCGCCCCTGGCACACACAAAACAAAACCAGCAGGCTCGTGGGCCTCTGGACACATAAAGAGGGCTGCAGCTGCGCAGAGCACTGACCCTGCTCAGGCAGTGACAGCCGGGTGCAGTCCCTAGCTGGCATCTTGGCCTCCAGGGTCCACAGTTAGCTGAGGGTTGTAACCCAGCCTCTGGGGAAGCCCTGGAGTGAGTAGCAGTCTCTAATGTTGCCAGCTTTGAGGAACAGAGTTTATAAATAACTCTCCTTGTAAACAACAAGGAGGACAGATAAAGATGCCACCAGGCACTTCCAGATTCTCAAAGTCACAGTCTCTGATGGTGCACACACACAAACACACCACATAGGAGGGTGAGAGGGTCGGGGGGTCAATCCTGAGGGTCCAGCAGCACAATTTTGTTACTTTTACACATTTTTTGTCTCTTCCATTGTCCTCATCATCATCATCCCGTTTCTCTTCTTCTGTCCTGCTTCTGTGTCAGCTGAAGTAGAGGGTGATGACACCGTGTCTTCATTTTCATTATCCTCACTTTCGGAGGTGGTGTCTGACGGTTCGTTGCCTGAGTTGAGGAACCTCAATCGCTTCCTGTTCATCTCGTTACTGTCGCCATTATTATTTTCCTCTCTTTGGCGCCTCCTGGAGTCAAAGAGATCGCTTTCATCAGCTCCCTCTCTTGGAGGGCTCCCGGATTCTTGAGGTTCTGGGATGACAGGTATTAACTCTGGGACCTCATCCTCAGATTCGCTTTCAAGGTCGCTTTCATTTTCAGCGCCAGAATCAATGTCACTTTCCCAGACCCACCACATGTCATCAGCAAACTGATCTTCTTCCCGGGGCAGATTAATGTCACATTTACTGCCGGTAGATGAAGACCTTGATGGTCCCAGTGATCTTCAGCTAAACCGGCCAGGTTGTTTTCCATGTCAGCTGCTGGAACAGGTATGCTTCATTGTCCCAGGGACCTTCTGCTCCTACTGCTGGATTTAATCCTATGCCAGCTGCTTGCAGAGCTAGGTCCACTCGTGCAATATCATCAATATTTCCAAGCCCCAGAGTATTATAAAAAATTTCAATCGCAGTTTCCAGGCTGAACTCATTGAACAACCCACGCATGATAGTATCCCGAGCAAACTCATCTCTGGACCTACTGCAGCGTAATGTTCAAAGCGCTCCACTAAATGGAGCAGCGGGCGAAATCTTAGCTGCACATCTAGAAACAGAGAATATTTTATATTTAACACTCATGATGAGAGAACATCCACAAATTCCAGTTATGCAATATTGGTGCACCTGAAAACTAAGTGCTAAAAACTACATAGGTGAGGTTACTATTGCATGCACTGCAGTTGTGATGAACTTATTAGCTTTGAATATCAGCTTTTCCTCAGGCCACAGTCACTATTATAAAATACTACAAAACTGCTTAATTTTCATAAAGATCATAAGGTTATTTCTTTCATTTTACAAAACAATTCAATCTCAAATTTAAGCTGAAAATGCATGCAGCACCAGCATTTAAATAAGCCCGTGAAACATCCCTGCTTAGACAAAAACATGTATATTCTCCAATCCCCATAGGCGGTCAGGAAACAGTTGATGTACCGGGAGAAACACCGCACCAAACGGAGGTATCTGACTGTGTGACCGAGGCCTTTACGAGCATGTGTTGTAACAAACTGTCAGATAATACATCAGAAAATTGAAATGAGATGTTCTTACTTTGGTTAGCGCCGTTGATCTCACCGTCTCCGCTATCCATTTTAAAAATGGTTTAAATCCACTGGACTGGAGGAAAGTGATCAGTAAGCTGCAAACTTAAACTGGCTGTTTACAATTTTGACTATCGTTAAAATAGCTGAAAAGTTTAAAAACGTTTTCTGCTGTAGCTGAGAGACAGTAATCTGTGCTGCAAGAAACGCTGCTAAATGTTTTTTTTTACAGAGCGTAGTCATGGATACACGGGGTTCTCACGCTGATTCGTGAAGTCATACGTCGGATTCCAATGTGACGTCATGCTGCAACGTGGATATATATTATATATCTCTATATATATAGATATATATATATATATCTATATATATATATGTGTGTGTGTGTTGCCATGCGGTGGTTGGAGCAGTTAAAAACTTGGAAGTGGCATTAGGAATATATTAAAATTGCCTTTTAACTTGTGATTCATGCATTGAATGACTGTCAGGTTAGTCTTGATCATTTCAAAGTATGACTGCCCCTCTGTATCATTGTACCATTGTTTTACACTTTTTTAAAATAGTTTTTAGAGTTTTCTGCATATCAAGACTTCCAAGTATGATGTCACAGATAGCAACAAGTTCAAAAGTCGTAATATTTGGGGATGTTATCTGAGGTTATTGTAAAATTTGTCAATCTGCTTTCTGAAGGTTTCAAGCTTTCTCTTTTTTTCATTTCCAGCTAGCTGTTTTCACACAGGAGATCCTGTGGACATATTGAATTTCCTTTTTATGTTATCTTAGTGACTTATTAGTTGAAGTAGAGTTCATACTGTGGGCTTTTGGGACATTCACAGCATTCAGTCATTATTATAGTTAGAGATATCTGTATGTAAGTAAGTAAGTAAAATGTATTTATATAGCGCGTTTCACAGATACAAAATCACAAAGTGCTTTACAACACAGGAAATGGAAATATAAAACAATATAACAGTAAATAAAACAGCAAATAAAACAAAGTAAAACTATAAAACTATAAAAACAGCATGAGAGGAAATTAATCAAATGCTTTTCTAAATAAAATGTCTTCAGCTGTTTTTAAAAGAATCAATGGAGTCCGTGCAGCGTAGAGACAGTGGAAGAGAATCCACAACCGTGGTGCCACAGTCTGAAAGGCCCGATCACCACGAGTTTTAAAACGAGTGCGCGGTACCACCAGCAGTCTCTGATCTAATGACCTTAAAGCCCAAGAAGATGAATGTGGTTTCAGCAGGTCAGATAAATATTGAGGAGCTTGACCATGTAGGGCCCTAAAGGTTAGAACAAAAATTATAAATGACATATGTATGTATCTTTGTAACTTCTCTGTTGGCAATGATGTTTTTATGTGTGTGAGATTTACTTTTCTTCACTTTCTTGGTGAATGAATCCATCTGTGTTCCAACTTTTACCTTCCCCTTGACTGAGTTGTTTGCGTTGCCTTTTGCCTTCACATGTATGACTCGCAGCCTGACAACAAACTTAGATTTGTGAACTTTGTGCCACGACCTCTAGAACTGTAAGTATTGGGCCTTCTTTTTCTAACCTAGTTGTCCCTTTAAAATAAATTTGTGAGTCACTGTCATAATTCAAATGAGTGTTGTTCTTGCTTTCTCAGTGTCGCTGGTTAACTTTATAATTTTTTTAATGTAAATCTGCAAAATACAAAATATAAGATTACAGGTTGAATAGTAGTATCTTAGCTTCTCACAGTTATTTATCTAGTACTGCATCACATTCTGATCAAATTACTGCCACAAGCTAAATGTCCACATTCTCACCTGTAGATTTTAAAGATCTGGAAGAAATTAAGCATCAGTCAAAGTCTTGCACCTCTCTACTTCACCCCATCCCGACAAAACTATCCAAATCTGTATCTCATTGTTTTACAAATCATTTAGTAAATATTATCAACAGCTCTCTACAGCCCTGCATTTTCCCTGTGTCTCTCACATGTGCAGTAATCACACTACTGCTTAATAAAATGGAATTAACACCAAAGAAAGGGGACACAGAGAGTGACAAAAACTTAACTCAAGGGACACAAGACCCTTGGCAGACAGGACTGAATCATGGGCCTCTGTTTTCTGGGGTGGGCACGCTGTTGTCACCGGGATGTGTGACCTCAGATCTTCAGTACTCTTGGACAGGTGGCCAACATTAGGGGAAGACAAGAAGCAGGAGTGCTTTCAAGACACCTTAACCTGAGATCAGAGAGCTCAGAATTTCAAAAAGCATCTGAAACAGCTCAGGTTTGGAAAGAAAGCTTTCCATGTTAGGTGTTATGAATAACTATTATTTAAGCATTTCAGTGGGTTTTACATGACATATATTGCTAGCCCTGAGATAAATGGCAGTCTGCTAAGTGTACCCTGCCTTTGTTCTGTGGCAGCTGGACAGAGAAAAGCAGTTGTTTAGTCATCAACCATATCTTTGGGTGTAGACTAACATCCTAATTTCCAAAGGAAATCTGAACAGCAAAAACAGGTAGTTTTGAATGTGAAAATATCCATAAGAATAGAGTAACACATTTTAAGAGGAAAACAATACCACTAGGAAGTTGAGGTTACTGGCAAATTCAGCTGACATTCCAACAAATGTATCACTCAAATGTTAATTTACAATTAAAAGTATTCATACATTTTAACACATATTAAATCTTTCATATTTGGTCTTTAAAGTGCAGATTCCAAGCAGAAGCTGCAGAAATGTTGTATAAAGGAGGAGTGTTTGATAGTGACATTACACTTAGTGTGGGACATTGGGCTGTTTGGATCAAGTAATGACCTGAACCAAAGCTTGATTGTTGAACAGTTTTATTCATTATTGCATTATGAAACATATGTGTCCTAGATAATTGTTTGTCATTAAAGTGGAGCTTAAAGTTTAATGGGAGAGCCACCCCTGCTCCCCATGGTAACTGTAGCCAAGCTAAAAAGCAGCCAACAAACAGGCAGCCTACACAGTCACAGATGTGCTCCCAAGCTAGAAGCTCCACCTGCGTTCATTGCAACCTAAACATTATAAAGTTCCCTAAAGTAACTCACTAAGCCTAACAGGGATAGGTACTCCTGCCTGAACTGACCACCACAGATGCAACCCAGCCACAAAGTAAAATCAAATGCACCTAGCTCCTAAAGTAACCTGCCTACACCAACCTGACATTTCTCCTCCCTAAGCTGGATGAATGTAAGTTAAATGACTACAAACATAAAACCACTGGCTTCCAGACACTGTGATTGTCACTTACAGAGATGATATCAACAGATAATGACGGAACAAGAGAAGTACAGAGAAAGATTGCAAATGCTTGAAGAAGACAAACGCATATCCGCAGAGCAAGAAGCTGCTGCAATGTCACAACGTCTCCTAGAGGAAAAGGAGGAAACTGAGCGCAAGTTAAAGAGAAAGGAGCAGCAACAAGAGGAAAGTGCTGCAAGGAGAAGGTCAGTTGAAGACTTAAGAAGAGAAATTGAAAGATTGGAAAATCTGAAAGGATTCAAAGCAGCACAGGCAAAACTACAGGTTTATGAGGAAGACTATGCTTCAGTAAAGCAAGAAAGAGTCACACTAAACCCTGCAAACTTACAGGTAACAGAGTCCAAGAATAATGCTAATCAACCCTCACAAGAAGAGAGTTAAACGTCACTTACGAGAGTACAGGTGAGCTTATAAAGGTTTTGGCAGAACTTATGTCAGCTAATAGACTACCTGTTCCAGAGCCTTCTGTATTTAGTGAGGATCCACTTAAGTTTAAGCATTGGAAAGCATCTTTTCAGACTCTAATAAAGAGAAAGAACATTTGAATTGAATTCAAAATCCTGCTCCTCACATACAAGGTCTTAAATGATCAGGCCCTGTCTTATCTTAACGACCTTATAGTGCCATGTCACCCTATTAGAGCACTTCGCTCTCACACTGCAGGCTTACTTGTTGGTCCTAGAGTATTTAAAAGTAGAATGGGAGGCAGAGCTTCAATTTTCAGGCCTCTCTTCTGTGGAACCAGCTTCCAGTTTGGATTCGTGAGACAGACACTATCTCTACTTTTAAGATTAGGCTTAAAACTTTCCTTTTTGCTACAGCATATAGTTAGGGCTGGACCAGGTGACCCTGAATCCTCCCTTAGTTATGCTGCAATAGACGTAGGCTGCCGGGGGATTCCCATGATGTATTGAGTTTTTCCTTTTCAGTCACCTTTCTCACTCACTATGTGTTAATAGACCTCTCTGCATTGAATCGTACATGTTATTAATCTCTGTCTCTCTTCCACAGCATGTCTTCTCTCCTGTCTTCCTTCTCTCACCCCAACCGGTCGCAGCATCGACCAAGTGTGTTTGCTTTTGGAACTGTGTCTTCATTCCACCTACTTCACATACAAGGGTCAGTTCTACAGGCAGAAACATGGGTGTGCCATGGGCCCAGTTTCACCCATCATGGCCAATTTGTACATGGAAGAAGTGGAAAAGTCACCGGAAGTGACATCTCACATTGTCACTTCTGGTATGATGGCGCCTGTGTTTGGCTCTGCCGCTGCCGGGTGCAGTTTGTCACGCTCTACTACTGTTGTGTTGTTTTTTTTTGCTCTACTGTTCTCACTCAGTTTTAATGATGTATTTGCTGCCCTGGTGTATGATCGCCTGGCTTTGCTATCCATCCGATCCTCTATGATGCCACACGATGTCTCGTCGTCCTCTGGCATTTTCCACCCTCTTCCATTAGCTGGATCCTCATCAGGCGATTTCAGTGGTCCCTCTAGACCACGGAGAAGGAGAGGGAGAAGAGGAGGTATTCAGGTAAAGCTCAGGCTTTACTGGCGGCGTGGTTTGGCTGGTAAGCGACGTCGAGCGTGCGTTGTCTCCTGTGTCCAGAAAAGCTCCATGGAGGGGGACTTGTTTTCCACGGCCTTGTTTGGATACGCTGGGCCCAGCTCTTTGAGACCTTGCCACCTTAGGAGGGTTTATCCAGACTCTTCTGCGGGCTGGCTTTTTCTTCCCTCGGTGAGTGGATTCTACGAGCGTGACGGCTCGAACCCTGTGTATTTACGTCCCTTAACTCGAGCCTCTGCAAATAATGAGGCTTCTAGCTCACTGAATATGGCGCTTTTTAACGCTCGATCTCTGTCTAATAAATCATTCTTGTTGAATGATTTTATATTATCTAAAAAACTGGATTTTTTATTCTTGACTGAGACCTGGCAGCGAGATGTAGACTACTCGTCACTTATTGAACTCTGCCCGGATGGCTATACTTTTATTACCCAGCCTCGGTTGTCTGGTCGGGGTGGTGGGCTTGCCGTGGCTTTCCAGGACCGTTTCTCCTGCCGCTCTGTGAAAACTGGACATTTTCGTTCGTTTGAGCTGCAGCTGCTTAAAATTGGTAACAAGGATCCTTTCTACTGTGCTGTGGTGTATCATCCACCTGGATATAACAGGTTATTTTTATCGGAGCTCAGTGACTTCTTATCCGCTACTATGAAGCTGTCTAGGGTGCTTATAGTTGGGGACTTTAACATACACGTTGATGATGACTCCGACCCATTCGCCAGAGACTTTATGAACATTATGGATTCTTTTCATTTGACTCAGCATGTGTCCGGTCCTACACACAGGAAAGGTCACACACTGGACCTTGTTTTTTCTTTCGGTCTAAATATTGATTTTATTTGCTCTGGGGACATTTTTATTTCTGATCACTATGTTATTGTTTTTAACTTGTCTTTTAATGAGCCTTTGTCCCCCGTTAGACGGATGGTTAGCTCTCGCATCTTAAACTCCTCCACAGCGGAGAAATTTGTGGATGCTTTTAACTTACAGCTATCTCCTCAAAATGGTGTTGATTTCTCAACCAGTCTTTTTAATAATTATTGCCTTTCTATTTTAGATGAAATTTGTCCTGTTAAGACGAGGAGTGTTTCTGCCTCCAAATCTCCTCCTTGGCTAAATGACAGTATTCGTTGTCTAAAACGTGATTGTCGTAAAGTGGAGCGCAGGTGGAGGAAAACTCATCTAAATGTTCACCTCCTCTATCTTAAGGACCTTTTAGCTTCTTTTAATAATGCGATCAGAGATGCGAGGGCTGCCCATTTCTCACACTTGGTTACAAAGAGCAGAGGCAATCCTAAGGTGCTATTCAACACCATTAGTGACATTGTTACTCCTACTCTGCCTGCGGCCCCTATTTTTTCTAACGAGGACTGTGAAAATTTTCTCTCTTTTCTGCTTGCAAAAATTCATAACGTGAGAATGAATTTTACACACTCAGCACCTGTTATCTCAATCTCTACCCCATCTCGGCCCATTATCTTTGATACTTTCTCTCCTGTTTCACTACCTGAGTTGGTAAAATTAGTGAATTCAGTAAAAGCATCCTCCTGTTCACTTGACATTGTACCTGCATCATTATTCAAAAATGTCTTCCAGTCTATTGGCCCATGTGTGCTCACTTTAATCAACTCTTCACTGGCATCTGGTATAGTTCCGGTTTATTTTAAAAACGCTGCTATTCTCCCACTTTTAAAAAAACCTCAACTAGACCCTTCTCTTTGGAGCAGTTATAGACCTATCTCTAAATTACCGTTAATTGCTAAGCTTCTAGAAAAGGTTGTGGCTAAGCAACTTATGGCAGCTCTAGATAAACATGGCATTTACAATAAGTTTCAGTCCGGTTTTCGTCGATTTCACTCCACGGAGACAGCTCTTCTTAGGGTCTCAAGTGATATCTTGATGAATAATGATGCAGGAAAATGCTCTGTTCTACTCATGTTGGACCTCACATCAGCTTTTGACACAGTTGACCATCACATCCTCATTGAAAGGCTGAAAAATTGGGTTGGTGTATCTGGAACTGCATTAGAGTGGTTCTCCTCTTATCTCCATCACCGATCCTTTTCTGTGGCAGTCTCCGATTTTAGATCATCCTCTACCTCCCTTACTTATGGTGTCCCTCAAGGGTCAGTTTTGGGGCCTTTATTGTTTTTAATATATCTTCTCCCCTCCAGCATATAATGGGCTCTTTTGAGGACATTTCTTATCACTGTTATGCTGATGATATTCAGTTGTACGTTTCTTTTATGCCCGAGGATTTATCTAAGCTTCAGCGTCTGAATGATTGCTTCGATTTGATCAAACGTTGGATGGCTGCAAATTTCCTCCAACTCAACGAGGGGAAAACCGAAGTCCTCGTATGCGCCCCTGATAGATTTTTATCGCAGATAGTGAAAGCCCTTGGCAGCGGATGGCACAACACAGAAGAGCTACTTCGTCAGGCCAGGACTTCGCAGTCTATTTACACCTACAGGCCAGTGGACACTCTTTCAATGATGAGGATGTACACATCTTGGACAGGGAGTAACGCTGGTTTGAGCGCGGAGTCAAGGAGGCCATTTACGTGAAAAGGGAAAGACCATCTCTGAATCGAGGAGGGGGCCTAAGGGTACATTGTAACACACCCAGTAAAAAAGATTCTAGGTCTGACCAACCGTCTCAGCCATGGGCAAAAAGATGACAGTCAATAAAATTCTAAAATATAATTTATTGACAAATAATCAAGAGATAAAAGATAAAACAGTCCAGTGTCCCATTTATGAATCAAATAAAACACACAGTCCCAAGGCCAGAGCCAGCTATGCCACACTGCCAGTTGCACTCCACGTGTTGCCTTCAACAGGGTTAGAAGTTGTCCTCTGAGACCCACCACCCTGCAAGCATATAGCCAGTGGTCACTCCAGCCTCTGCAACTCTGCTGCCTTTAGGCTGTGGCATATAATAGGCCCTGGCCTGCACAGAAAGACAAAATGACACATTCACTATAGAATTCATAGCACAAAACCCATCCATCCCAAACATACCAGATTTCATCACATTACATACCTGCACAGAGAGACAAAATGACACAGCTGTCACGGTTCGCGGGTGCAAGCCATGTGGAATTATTTTAGGACCAAAACAGCAGCTCAGGTGCAGGTGAGTATTTATTGAAGGAAGAACAACGAACAACAAAGGTACTGGGAAAAAGAAACTAAAACCTAAACTGGGTCATACTAACAAAACAAACCAGAACGCAGATGCGGGGAGGTCCGAGGAAACACACACGGAGAGACGCAGGGACATCGAGGGGAAAAAAACACAGACGAACCAGCAATCACTAAGACAAAAGACACGACTAAAATACACTCAGAGAACACAGGGAGATTACACACAGGTGGGGGACACAGCTGGGAGAGATGAACATGACGAGACAAGGGAGGCAAACTAAAAACACTCACATCAGACGCAGACCTTCACAATAAAACAGGAAACACATACACACAAAGACACAGACTAGGAAACGCAGACTTAACACAGGAGTAGACGGCAGAACGGAATAACACTAAACAGGAGGAAGAACAGAACCAAAATGACACTAATAGAAAACACAAAACGCTGGGTCAAAACGACCCAGGATCATGACAACAGCAGTGTTTGTAGTGTGGGCTATAAGTAGACCAGTGTATCAGTGCAATCAAGTACACCTGCCTCTAATTAGTCCAACCCCATTCCAGCCATTGGCTCACCAAAAATGTGACACACACACAACCACTCCCAACCCAGTGCAACTTAACACAATAATATGGAGCTGAATTAACACAGGCACATTAGTCTACCATGTTACAACATCTTTCGGCATCTTACAACGCTGTGATTGCAGCCATTCCCCAACTCTCTGTGAATGGTACTCATGGTCTTTGATCAGTGGGTTTTGGTCAGTGGTTGTTGATGAATGGGTCATGAGACTTTGCATAATTAAGATTAAGGAGCTGACCTCCCAGCCCATTGTTCCTTCAGTGGGCTGGTTTCAGTCACTATGCAAATGTACTGTTTATAAGATTGGGGAAACCTGCAGTCAGCTGAGACTGAAGAAGTCACTTGGATGAGTGACAAAACGTTTCTTCCACAAAACGCTACGTTCAGATGAACAGAATCAACTTTTGGAGAGGACCAAAGGTACCACACAGACTATGCAAATTTCATGGAGAACATGATAGCATGTGGTGATGCAGAGAAAATGCCGGAGAAAGAACTCTGTAATACTCCTGTTTGGTATATTCCCCACCATGGGGTACACCACCCTCAAAAGCCTGGCAAAATATGTGTAGTCTTTGACTGCTCTGCACGATATCAAGACACCTCACTGAAAATGCACCTGCTTACAGGGCCTGACCTCACAAACACTTTGGTGGGAGTGCTTCGTAGGTTCAGGAAGGGCTTCACTGCTGTAATGTGCGACGTCAAACGAATGTTTCACCAGTTCCATGTAGGACTACTTACGCTTCCTATGGTGGGAGCATGGTGACCTAAGCGTTCCACCCTCAGTCTTTCGAATGAAGGTTCATCTCTTTGGCGCTGCTTCTTCTCCTGGCTGTGCCAACTTTGGTTTAAAACATCTAGCCATGCAAGGTGAGGGAAAGTTCACTCCAAACACTGTGAGGTTCATTCAAAGGAACTTTTATGTAGATGATGGACTTGTAAGTGTTATGTAAGAAGCAGAAGCCATAAAATGAGTCAAAGAACTGTGTAGAGAACTGTGTAGCACAGGTAAACTAAGATTACACAAGTTTATATCAAACAGTGAAAATGTGATAAAGTCATTGCCGAGAGAAAAGTGTACAGAAAGATTTAAGGACTTAGATCTGGCACTTGGAGAGCCATTAATGGGAAGGGCACTTGGTGTTCAGTGGTGCGTTTCTGCTGATGAGTTTCCGTTCAGAATAACTGTAAAAGAGCACCCAATGACAAGAAGACGAATCCTGCGCACAATAGCATCAGTGTATGACCCACTGGGATTTGTGGCACCCTTCATCCTAAGAGGAAAGCAAATCAGTTATGTCAAGAGAAAGTTGGATGGGGCGAGCCACTCTCAGATGATCTCCGCACACAGTGGGAATCCTGGCTCCTAGATCTTCAAAACCTAACCTGTCAAAGGTGAAAGTTCAAAGATGTGTCCTACCTGCAAACACAGACATTGCACAATGTGAATTACACCATTTTTCCGACGCTAGTGTGACAGGCTACAGACAGTGTAGTTATTTAAGAACAGTAACATCCAAAGGGGATATTCATTGTGCCTTAGTCTTGGGAAAGGCACATGTAGCCCCAACCAAGGTCACTACTGTCCCTAGGCTTGAACTAACGGCTGCAGTAGTTGCAGCAAGAACAAGTGTAAGGTTAAGAAATGAGCTGGAGATAAGTGATCTTGAAGAACACTTCAGGATAGATTCCACGGTAGTGTTGGGGAATGTGAACAATGATGCAAAGAGATTTCACGTGTTTGTGGCAAATAGGATTCAAAGGATAAGGTCACTCACAGACCCACAACAGTGGCATCAAGTACCAT
Organism: Oreochromis niloticus; assembly: GCF_001858045.2. Lineage (NCBI taxonomy): Eukaryota > Metazoa > Chordata > Actinopteri > Cichliformes > Cichlidae > Oreochromis > Oreochromis niloticus. Next base: position 7,656,072 of record NC_031982.2, on the reverse strand, counting down.
CTGAAAATAATCCTGCAGACCACACATCAATAGGACTCGGTGTCCAACAGCTACTCAACTCTAACTGGTTTAAAGGTCCAGAGTTTTTGTGGCAAAGCGAGCTACCCATTGAAAATGACGAGTTTACTGAAGTCAAGCCCAACGATCCAGAGCTAAAAACAGTAGATGTGTCCAACACCAAAGTAGAAGAAAGGAGAACAATACTAGACCGTCTCACCAAATTCTCAGACTGGAGAAGAGCTGTTAAAGCTATTGCTCGTCTACAGAAATTTGTGAAGGATTTTAAAGGACTCACACAAACAAAAGGTGAAAACACAAGTCAGACAAAAGGCGGAACTGTTCATAATAAAACTTGTACAGGAAAACACATTCAGCAAAGAATTTAAGGACTTAACTAGAGGAAAGGACATTCAACTGAAGGACAAGACACACAAGCTGTACAGCCTAAGTCCATTTGTTGATGAGCAGGGAGGACGTTTAACAAGAGCAACTGTTACACCCCTGAAAACAGGGGGGAAAGAATCACGAGAGTGATTATTACTTGCGTCTCTCATGCAGTAGTTTATTGCAGTGAGGAGAACGCGCGAAAGCCCCCTAGTGGAGAATAGAGACACTACTAATCGATCCCAGAAAAGGCTTACTAGCCGATCACTGATGTATAGATTGCAGTTCTCTTAAGTAACATGAAAGCCATTAATATAACATGAAAAATAATGAACTCTTAACCATTTTCTTACCATATTTACATTATTTTTGTCCTTATATCAACTGATATGAATTAGTATTAAGTGAACAGTTTCATATGCAGTAGTCCTTCAACAGTAGTCCTTCAACCTGTCACACTCTCCCCCACTCAAAAAATGTCGTCCCGACATTATACCAACAAATTGCTTTTCAGTCTATATTCTCTTGTAGTCAGGACATCAACAGTAGAGTGAACCAATGTCCTCAATTCTGTGGGATTAACACCTGCTTCACCACAGTCCATCACTGGTGACTGAAGACAAAGTCTATAACCAGTCCACATGTGAGTCTTCATAAAGTCTATTGTCTATGGTTATAATCCACAAATGGGGAAAACTTAATGTCTTTTTCTTGATGACAGTCTGTAAGTACAGTTCTCAAGTCATCAGTGAAAAAGTGTCAACTTACATTTGCTGAAGTCCATACAAACAAATGGGCTGAGTGCAGTATGACTGCACAGCTGGAAACCATGGGACCAGACCTGGGTACACAGGAAGCAATTGCGGTGCTGGCTGAACACTGTAGCAGGATGGGGTGCCCAGTTGGTCATACGTCATCCGTCTCGGCGGGTGTCTCTCTCGCTGTGGCCGCGGAGGTGTCTCCTCCTCAAGTCTCTCGAGTACGACAGGTGAAGGAGGGGCAGGTATGTCACCTGCACAGGGCTCTGCCTCCTCACAAGTTGTCTCCACGACAGCTGGGTCAGGCGCCTCCAGATGGTCTCCAGCAAGAGGCTCTGGTGTTGGTGCAAGAGCAGGGGCTGAAGCTGCCGGCTGAGACGTTGCTGTGAGAATTTCTTGTTCTGATGGCTGGAACACAGGTTGAGGTGGTGCATAATGACAGCGGTATTCATCAACACTGCCCTCATCATCAGAATCTGGCACAACAGCGACGGGTTTATCAGTCTTTTTCTGTTCATGTCTTGTACGATTATCTTTTTCAGGCACGTTTTCAAAAGGCAAGTGGTCACATGACATAAGCAAGTTTCTGTGAAGCACTCTAGAGCGCCCTCTGCCTCTCTCCGGTCTTACCTCATAGATAGGGAGGTCAGGCCCCATTTGTCTGACTACTGTGTGAACAGTGTCCTCCCAATAGTCTCTCAGTTTCCCTGGGCCTCCTCTAGGTGTCAGGTTTTTGACCAGAACTCTCTCGCCAGGTTGTAACACAGAACTCCTTACTTTTGTGTCGTAGTGTCTTTTGCTCTTTTCAGCAGCTTTCTTTGCATTCTCATTTGCTATAGAGTATGCTTGTTCCATGCCCTTTCTCCATTTCTCAACATAGTCTCTGTGGTCACTAAAATCTGTTTCTGAGTACAGTCCAAAGAGCATATCTACTGGTAGCCTGGGTGACCGTCCAAACAGTAGGTAAAATGGGGAGTAGCCAGTGACTTCACACCGTGTGCAGTTATATGCATACATTAGCTTATTGATAGATTCCTTCCAGTTTGACTTTTGTGTTTCAGTTAGCGTTCTAAGCATTTGCAACAATGTCCTGTTCATACGTTCAACTTGACCGTTCCCCATTGGGTGATAGGGTGTTGTCCTAGAACCGGCCATGCCACACAGTTTCTTGAGCTGACTGAATAGCTGATTTTCAAATTCACCTCCTTGGTCATGGTGAATGCGACAGGGGAAGCCAAACTTTAGGGCATAGTCATTGAATATCAGGTTTGCAGCAGTTTTGCCTGACTTTGAGGTGGTGGCATAGGCTTGCGCAAAACGTGTGAAGTGGTCAGTTATCACTAGAATATATTCATAACCACCTTTGCATTTTTCCAGATGGAGAAAGTCTATACATACCAGCTCAAAGGGCTGCGTAGTTACAATGTTCGTTAAAGGAGCTCTTGTTTCATGGCTGGGCTTTTTCTGCTTTACACAGGAACAAACGTTGGTCACATAATGCTCGATGTCTGCCTGCATGTGTGGCCAAAAGAAGCGTTCACGTATCAAAGACACTGTGCGGTCAACACCCTGATGGCCCATATTATTGTGCAGCTCTTCAAGTACAGTCTTTTTGAACTGATCTGGCAGAACTAGCTGTTTCCGGGCAGAAGTGAGTCTGTACAAGATGCCATTGTTATCTAGCCTCAACTTGCCCCACTCTCTGAACAAGCATTTTGTCTTAGGGTCAAATGTTCTTAGCTCTTTGGGCAGTGGTTTTGAATCTGTCTGTTTACACTGTAATACAGGGCTTATAACAGGATCAGACTTTTGCGCTTCATTAAGCTGTTCTTTTGGTATGGGTGTAAATGTTGCTTCTGCTGGCTCACCTTCTGCTGTGACTGACATTGCTGCAGCTGACAGTGTCCATGTGGCAGGTGTGTCTTTCTGTACCTCAATGGCCTGGATAGCAGCTGAGATAGTGTCCGGTGGCACTTCCTCAGAACAGTTTCTCATTAAGGTTTCTACATCAAGTGGCATTCTTGATAAAGCATCTGCGTCACTGTTTTCCTTCCCTGGTTTGTACTTAATGGTGAAGTGAAAATCAGCGAGCTCAGCGACCCATCTTGACGTGGTGGCATTCAGTTTGGCTGTTGACAAAATGTACGTTAGCGGGTTGTTATCGCTATAGACAGTAAATGTCGGGGCATAGTACAAATAGTCTCTGAACTTGTCAGTGATAGCCCACTTCAATGCTAAAAATTCTAGTTTTCCTGCATGGAAGTGGTAGTTTTTTTCAGCTGCTGTTAGAGTACGGGAGCCATAAGCAATAACTCGCAGCTTACCATCTTGTCTCTGGTACAACACGGCACCTAACCCCTTGTGTGAGGCGTCCGTGTGTACGATGAACGGCTGTGTGAAATCTGGGAATCCCAGCACTGGTGGGTGGAGCAAACAGTCTATTAGTTCCTCAAGTGCACTTTGATGCTGGTCAGTCCACACGATTTGTTTTGAGGAGGGCACAACTTGACTGGCTCTCTTTGGTCTTGCCTTTGGTCCTTTTGTGGTGTCTGAGTTCTCTGTGGTTTTGTCAGCTTTTAACAGTTCATACAAACAACCTGCTTTTCTGGAGAAGTCTTTTATGTATTGTCTGTAGTAGGAGAGAAGGCCTAGCATTTTTCTGAGCTGACCAACATTTTGTGGTTTTATACCTTTGAGTGCTTTGACTGCTTCAAAGTCTGCAGGATCCACTTTACTGCCCTCTGCAGACACTATTCTGCCCAAATAGCGCACCTCAGACTTAAACATGTCACACTTACTTGGCTTAAGCTTTATGCCAAAACCTCTCAATCTCTGGAGCACTTTTCTCACGTCCTCCAAGTGATCTTTGAACGTTTTGCTGTAAACTAATGTGTCATCCAGATAGGGGATGCAGATGTTGTCGCGCAGCCCATCCAGGCACTCTTCCATACAGCGCTGAAATGCTGCCGGGGCATTCATGAGTCCAAAGGGGATGCGAATCCACTCATATAATCCCCAGGGGGTCACAAAAGCAGTGAGTGGACGACTTTGTTCTGACATGAACCCCTGGTGGTACGCTTTCCCCTGATCTAAAAGCGAAAACCAGGAATTTCCACCCAAACTGTCCATAATGTCCTGGACGCGTGGGATGGGCTGGCGGTCAGGATGGGTTTTCCGATTCAGGTCTCTGTAGTCTATGCACAGTCTTAAAGTACCATCTTTTTTTCTAACACAAACGACTGGTGAGGAGTATGACGAGTCTGACTTTCTGACCCAGCCTTGTGCTATTAAATCATGCAGGTAACTTTTCATCTCTTGGTAGAGCGGCCGTGGCACAGACAGGTATGTGCGTTTGACTGGTTCGTTGTCTTTGAGTGAGATGGTCATTTTCAGTTTTTCAATACAGCCTATATCATTGTCTGTTTTGGAGAAAGAATGGCATTCCTCTCTGAGCATCTGTTTCGCTAATACTCTCTGCTCTTCACCCAGGTGGCTAAGATCTACAGGTGGGTCCCACTCTTCACTAGAGCTACACTGGGCTTGTGTGTTTGTCTGGTTAACAGTAGCTACAGATGTGGCTTTTTCAAACATCTGGGCAGGTAAAACAGCTGTAATAGTCTGAACCGAGCCAACTAACGTACGGCCTGGAATGACAATTTCATGGTCAGTGGGGTTAGAGACACCTAGTGTTATGACTGGTAAAGTACCCTTCTTAACTTTAACCAAAGTGTCAAAAAACTCAAGATTGTCTGGCCACTGAGGGTTTAAGTCTGGCTCAAATATCATGACCATGTCCTGTTTAAATGGCCCTGCTGCTATACGACCCTCAACATGCATGTGGCTTTGTTTAGGTACAGTAATACAGTCTTTCTTCGTCATCACTTTGTACTCGTCAACTGTATCTGCACTAACAGCCTGTATAAAAGCTTTCACCTTGTGTCTTTTGAGGCTGGGAAATGCTTTTCTCACTGTGCTGTACAGTTTAGCTTGGTCAGTCTTATTCACAATGTATTCAATGACATTGTAACCTATAATAGGGCATGTGAGCTGAAAACCTTTCATTACCAACATGGGGATGGTCAATTTCTCAGTTCGTTCAGTTCCGGAAACAAGTTGGAAGGTTGTCTCAACCCACCCAAGATATGGCATGTTGGTCCCATTTGCTGCGGTCAGGGTGAGTTCAGATGTGTCCATAATATCTGCTACATCTCTCAGCTCTGTGTGTGGCAAATAGTCGTTTTTCCATTTCTCATCGATGATCGACACCTGTGAGCCTGAATCCCATAGAGCTTGAAGCCTCTGGCCGTCCAGGAGACACTCAACCAGACATTGCCTGCCCACCAGAGATGTGACTTTGTGAGGGGTGTCTACATGAGCTGGCGGCAGTGGTACCTGAACAGTCTCATTGTCTTTGTTAGTCTTTAAGCCAGTGCATTGTCTCTTATGTTGTCTCCAGTGTTGTTTCTGGCATGCTTTTGAACAATAAAGTGCGTTTTTACATGCTGAACACCGTGTCATGCCTGACTTTTCTTGTTTACAGTTGGAGCAATGTTGGGACTTGTGGATGATGGGCATGGTTAACACTCGTCCCTCGGTGGTAACCATTGCTGGTTTAAATGTTTCTCTTTATATGGTCTCATACCTCTGCTTCTACATCCAGCCTGAAAGTGTTCTCTACTCCCACAGAGGTAGCAGTGTGTGCAGCGCTCGTTGGCTCCATTCTGCTGGCAAATGTGGCACCTCCTCTCACGGCGGGCTGGACTACCTGTGTAGTACTGTACAGGATACTGAGGGGGTGGTGGTCTTTGGCGGGGCCCTGGAAGCCATAATACTGCTGTTGCTGCTGGTCCCTATCATACTGCACAACTGGTGGTGGGACATATGACTGAGGACCCGGCACCGGCTGCTGTAGAGTCTCTTTAATCTGCGCTATCTCTGCACTGAGACCTTTTAGGCAGGCTACACCTGTCTTAAGCTCCGCTAACTCAGTTAAAAGCTCGGGTGGTATCTTAGCTTTAACTTCTTTCACAGGGTTCTTAGCAGGCGACACATCATCTGACTGCACTGCACTCACACTTGTAGCAGTCTGTGATGCTAGACATCTTTTCTTGTTTTTCCTTTCTGCCTCATTGGCACAAGCCATATTTAACCTCTCTAACAGCAGTTCATCAGGTGTCTTAGAGTCTAACAGGAGTGGCTGCATATCTATCCTGACACTGTCACTCTGGAAGCCTGTGAGTATGGTGTGTAAACACATACGCTGGACTAAAGCTGGGTCGTATTTGAGTCCTGACTCTGATTCTTGGGAAGCAAATAGGACTTTCTGCTTTAGATCTAAAACTCTCATCAGGAAGCTTTGAGCAGTCTCTTTCGGGGTCTGTACCTCAGAGGCAAGTTGTTTATAGAGTTCGGTGGCGCTCTTCTCCTGGAAATGGGAGCGCAGGATGCGGCGTAGAGTCGGAAGGGTGAGTTGAGCTTTTCCCTCCAAATAGCTACGTAGTTGTAGACCTGGCAAGATAGCTCTGATGACAGCATCTACAATGTCAAGCTCTGAGTAGCCTCTGCTCAGTCCATTTTCGATCTGGTGAGCAAGACTGGAAAATGTCAGTTTGTCTTTTTGACCTGGTTCGCCAATCTGGCCTGATATTTTGAAGTCTCTCTGCCAGTAAGGGCTTGGTCGTTGGGGGGCACTTGACACAGATGAGTTAGGGACAGAGCGATTAGCTTGGGAGTGAGAACTAACCGCTGTGTTAACTGCATTAGCTGTTTCTGTTACCAGTGAGGTTGCAGTGTTTAGTTGATCTCTGTGCCCTGAATAATCCCCTTCATTTGCATTTGGTTCAGTCTCAACAATTGTCTCTTTCATTACTTCAGCAATCTTATCATTAAGCAACAACAGTTCTGACATTCCTTCATCCTCAAGTACTGTTATACCTTCTCTTTCAATGTGTATTTGGATGTGTGTTAGCAGTGACAGTCGTGTTTTTCTGCTAACATCTATTTTCTCTGCAATGCCAAGGAACTCGCAGATTGACACTAGTTGATCTTTGGACAGAGTGTGCATTTCACGCACAACCTCTTCTTGCAGCTCTTCCACCGAAGACATTGTGGCAGTAGGCAGGAAGAATTTTGCATGTACAGGTGACGCTGAGCTGAGTCGTTTTTGCAGCCCCTGATGATCTCTGGCTGGCCTCAGGAAACATGCGCTAAAACACAGCTACCAGTTCGCCTCGACAGCAACACTTTCCTCACTGCAGTCTGCCTGGGTTGTATGGGGGGGATTTAGCTGGCTTGGACTACGATGTGCAGATTGTGGACACCGGACATCTAAGCAGCAATCCCAGCGGTGCCTCCAAATGTTACACCCCTGAAAACAGGGGGGAAAGAATCACGAGAGTGATTATTACTTGCGTCTCTCATGCAGTAGTTTATTGCAGTGAGGAGAACGCGCGAAAGCCCCCTAGTGGAGAATAGAGACACTACTAATCGATCCCAGAAAAGGCTTACTAGCCGATCACTGATGTATAGATTGCAGTTCTCTTAAGTAACATGAAAGCCATTAATATAACATGAAAAATAATGAACTCTTAACCATTTTCTTACCATATTTACATTATTTTTGTCCTTATATCAACTGATATGAATTAGTATTAAGTGAACAGTTTCATATGCAGTAGTCCTTCAACAGTAGTCCTTCAACCTGTCACACAACTCTGCACCCATATATCAAACATCCTGCCATTATTCCCAATTCAAGTCATGTGTCGTCTTTACTTATTAAACACTATCACAAAAAAGTGCAGCATCAAGGAAGGGGAATAACTGTAAACGAGCTGCGCTCCAATGGGATTTGATCACAGGATACAGCAATGCAGTTGCTTCTCACATCTACAAGTGCACAAGCTGCAGAAAGTACAGTTTGAAAGTCAGTTTGTTCTGAACACCCCCTCTTCAAGTTTCTTTCAATAAATCTCAGAAAATCAGTTTTGTTTTAATGCTCAGTTTATTTTTCCACAACACTTTGATCATCTGAATATTTTGTAAGTGTGGTTTTAGTAACAGCCAGTGCTGAGCAGCTGCTGGACAGTGTTTTCCTTATTTGTGGCATGAAGTTCTCTCTTTTTCTCATGTGTACTTTCAAATATTCATATTTGAACATCTGAAGCTGCTCAGCATTAATAAAGAATTACACCTAGCTACACCTGGCACAGTCATCAGCAAAAGTGCTGCTTGCACATAATCACATCAGCAAAAAAAGATTCTAGACACAGTATGTAAAGCTATGAAAAAGTCTATGAATGTCCTGGCAATTCCTGAGCCATTTCAGCATCCACCTTTAAATCCCTTACAACTCGTACTATACAGCTTCCTGCTGTAATGATGAAGACGAGTTGAAAACACTTAAATCTCAGTAATGTGCAACTCACAGACTGCACTTGTGGAACTCATTGGAGATGGAAGTCAATACTGAGTGTCTAACAGCACAATTTGGTTAGTGTTCACATATTTTTCTGAAAGCAGGCTCAGTTGTGGGCAACTATCTGCTGCGATGAACAACTTAAACAGGAAGTTTAGGCATAAAGCAAAGAGAGTTTATAAATAACTCTCCTTGTAAACAACAAGGAGGACAGATAAAGATGCCACCAGGCACTTCCAGATTCTCAAAGTCACAGTCTCTGATGGTGCTCACACACAAACACACCACATAGGAGGGTGAGAGGGGTCGGGGGGTCAATCCTGAGGGTCCAGCACCACAATTTTGTTACTTTTTACACATTTTTTTGTCTCTTCCATTGTCCTCATCATCATCATCCCGTTTTCTCTTCTTCTGTCCTGCTTCTGTGTCAGCTGAAGTAGAGGGTGATGACACCGTGTCTTCATTTTCATTATCCTCACTTTCAGAGGTGGTGTCTGACGGTTCGTTGCCTGAGTTGAGGAACCTGAATCTCTTCATGTTCATCTCATTACTGTCGCCATTATTATTTTCCTCTCTTTGGCGCCTCCTGGAGCCAAAGAGATCGCTTTCATCAGCTTCCTCTCTTGGAGGGCTCCTGGATCTTTGAGGTTCTGGGATGGTAGGTATTGACTCTGGGACATCATCATCAGATTCGCTTTCAAGGTCGCTTTCATTTTCAGTGCCAGAATTAATGTCACTTTCCCAGACCCACCACATGTCATCAGCAAACTGATCTTCTTGCCGGGGCAGATTAATGTCCACGTTTACTGCCGGTAGATGAAGACCTTGATGGTCCCAGTGATCTTCAGCTAAACCGGCCAGGTTGTTTTCCATGTCAGCTGCTGGAAGAGGGAGCGCTTCATTGTCCCAGGGACCTTCTGCTCCTACTGCTGGATTTAATCCTATGCCAGCTGCTTGCAGAGCTAGGTCCACTCGTGCAATATCGTCAATATTCCCAAGCCCCAGAGTATTATAAAAAATTTCAATCACAGTTTCCAGGCTGAACTCATTGAACAACCCACGCATTATAGTATCCCGGAGCAAACTCATCTCTGGACCTACTGCAGCGTAATGTTCAAAGCGCTCCACTAAATGGAGCAGCGGGCGAAATCTTAGCTCCACATCTAGAAACAGAGAAATATTTTATAATTAACACTCATGATGAGAGAACAGTCCACAAATTCCAGTTGGTGCTATATTACATGCAATACAGGCGCACCTGAAAACTAAGTGCTAAAAACTACATAGGTGAGGTTACTATTGCATGCACTGCAGTTGTGATGAACTTATTAGCTTTGAATATCAGGTTTTCCTCAGGCCACAGTCACTATTATAAAATACTACAAAACTACTTAATCTTACTCTTTCACTTTACAAAACAATTCAATTCTTAAATTTAAGCTGAAAATAGCATGCAGCACCAGCATTTAAATAAGCCATGAAACATCCCTGCTTAGACAAAAACATGTATATTCTCCAATCCCCCATAGGCGATCACAAAACAGTTGATGTACCGGGAGAAATACCGCACCAAACGGAAGTATCTGGACTGTGTGACCGAGGCCTTTACGAGCATGTGTTGTAACAAACTGTCAGATAATACATCAGAAAATTGAAATGAGATCTTACTTTGGTTAGCGCCGTTGATCTCACCGTCTCCGCTATCCATTTTAAATATGGTTTAAATCCACTGGACTGGAGGAAAGTGATCAGTAAGCTGCAAACTTAAACTGGCTGTTTACAATTTTGACTGTAGTTAAAATAGCTGAAAAGTTTAAAAACGTTTTCTGCTGTAGCTGTTAACACGCGAAGAGACTGCAATCTGTGCTGCAAGAAACGCTGCTAAATGTTTTTTTACAGAACGTTGTCATGGATACACGGGGTTCTCACGATGATTCGTGAAGTCATACTGGACGTCGGATTCAAATGTGACGTCAGTGCTTCGAACGTGGACTTTACCAAGATATATATATATATATATATAGTGTTTGTTTGTTTCACAGGAAAACCCAGACCCAGGACACGCTGGACAGATTATATATCTCGGCTGGCCTGGGAACGCCTTTGGTCAACTTGGTCAACGCCGGGTAGGCTGGAGGAGGTGGCTGGGGACAGGGAGGTCTGGGCTTCTCTGCTTAGGCTGCTACCCCCGTGAACCGGCCCCGAATAAAGGGGAAGAAGATCGATGGATGGATGGAGGAAAACCAAACGAACACAAATTACACACTTCATACAAAGGAGACTTTTTTGGCGAATACCGCACTGTTTGGCAGACGGTCTAACAAACTGCTGTTTGCTAATAAGCTAACGAAACTCAACATGGGCATAAGAAGCTTTTTAAAAGTGGGAAAGACGCGGGTGAGGCAAGAGAGGTAGATACGCAACTGTTTCCTGTTGCCAGTTAGGGCTGAGGAGAGGAAGCAAGGACACACTGTGGAAGAGAGTGTTAAACCTAATCTTAAAAGTAGAGATGGTATTTCCCTCCCAAATCCAAACTGTTTCCTGTTGCAGCACAGTCGTCGTCATCACTTGTTTTACGTTGTGTGTGTTTGTATATTGTCTGTGAAGGTTCTCAGTCATCCAGGTCATCGTAGTCAAAGGAGTTTGCAAAGAATATTGTATAGTGTAGTGTTTGTATATTACATACATTTGCTACGAGAAAGTGAGAACAGACTTCAAAGTAAAAGCCCTTCAGAATCCATTTAAACAACTATTTATTCGTCTCAGTTTAGAAAGATGTTAAAAGGAGGCTTTGTGGTTCCACGTGCAAATTTCACTTTAGATCAACAACATATACCGTCATAGTGTTACTCCTTCAGTCCGAGTCAGTCTGATTTTAATTTCGAAATAATAGCCATTTGAAATCAAGAATGTGGCTCAATGCTGAAACATAGTAAAGATATAATGTATATGTATGAAGTCAAAATGTGTGCACTGTGTGCCACTGAGGACATTTTTAGAAATAAAACACAAACCCTTCATTTGAGTGCATTGTGTGATTTGCCCATTTCCATTTCTTTGTACTTTTCAAAGATATGCATGTTTGTGTATTCAAATTCTGTCATAAATAAGAAGATAGTGGTTCATGTACAATGTGAGGTCACTGTGGAGTCTAGTGGATATTTGTGTGTGAAATCAGTCAAATATAGAATAGGGAAAACAATGATAAAAACAATGTAAATGGAGTGTGATTATTAAAACTTTATTAGAATTATTATTTTTAAATGCTGCCAAAATGAAAGGAAAGCATGAATTTAAAAATGATGATATTTGTGAAGACGGACATCATTAGGTGGAAAGGTCATAAAATCAGACAGAAATAAGCAGCCAGCAGAATTCAGACTGATGTACATCTGTGGCTGCATGAAATATTGTAGCTCTGATGGAATCAAACACTGCATTAATAATTAGCTGTTCTGCAGTCTGAAATGTCTTGAATAATAATCACAATGTTTGGGTCACGTCGACAAATAATATGAGTTAATAACACAATAATCAGAAAATCAGGAACGATGAAGAAGAGGTGAGCATCCATAGGACGAGACACTTCGATTTTTTTCAATTCACTTTTATTTGTGTAGCATGAAATCACAACAGAAGTCACCTCAAAGCACTTTATATTGTAAGATAAAGACCCTCCAATAATACAAAGAAACCCCAACAATCAAATGACCCATGTGATTAAGAATTTTTGCAACAGTGGGAACAAAAAACTCCCCTTTAACAGGAAGAAACTTCCTGTAGAACCAGTTTATTTGAGGGGCAGCAATCTGCTGCAACCAGTTAGGGCTGAGGAGAAGAAGCAAGGACACACTGTGGAAGAGAGTGTTAAACCTAATCTTAAAAGTAGAGATGGTATTTCCCTCCCAAATCCAAACTGGGAGCTGGTTCCACAGAAGAGGGGCCTTAAACACAGGAGATTCGTGTATGCTTTTGTGTTTCAGCCCTACAAGCTGGGACATCTTCAAACAAAGCAGCTAATGACCACACCGACTTAGAGGAATGCACTGAGGCTGTTACAGCATACAAATTAATAGGGTTGATATTGAAAGAGTCAGTGAAAACAGATTTCCAAGGTGACGATAGTTAGACTTAGTTGGAGAGCACATGTTAAATATATTCATTCCAAAGTACTTGTTTAGTACTCCAGTAGTAAACAAAGCAGAACAGGTATTATATGACAAAGAAAAAAAATGTTTAATTTCTACAAGTTTAGAAATACCAAAGGCCTGCCTCTGAATTTCTTCAGCATGCCGTCGCTGCCTGACTCCAGGCTATCGTGTTCTCTGTTGTTGGCTGTAATGCAACAAACACAGCTTCAAGTGTGGTGTCATCTGTAAAAGATAATGTTCTAGTCATCTCCTCTCAGACTGTTGGGCTGTTGGAGGCTGGTGTTAACCCTCAGACATAAACAATCTATGTTGTGGTTTAGGGCTGCAACCACTAGGGGGACCACACGACTTTGTGTTGCTTGCTCAACACACTGTGATTGTAGAACTTCTATGTATAAAGTTTTGTTACATTTAAACCTTTGTCAGATGAGTTCATATAAGACGGAATAAGCCTATTAGCACCATATAAATCTCAGTGTATTGTGTAGAATATTCAGGGGTGGCGCTCAAGGTCAAAACAGCACATTTGGAGATAGAACAAAGAAGACAGGATAGAGGTATGTATTATTTATTGATTCTGAATGAATTTGACAACTTTGAACATATATAACAGTAAATGGCCATATTTAATATTAATCTGACCTAATAGCTGGACATAATACATTTAGATTATAACTCATCCTTCATGGGTCTGAAGCATTTTTTTTCTGAGAACATGCTTGTTTTTTGTCAGCTTGCTAGCCAATCCAAGAGGAACTGTAATCATGATACTAACCTTACAATAGACCCTACAGGCAAAAAAAAAAAAAAAAAGTTTATCGGGAAACCAGGTTGTAATCATAGGGAGGGCAAGTAAGCACTCGGAGTTGATAGGTGTCTTAAAATGGAGCTGCAGTACCTGCCAGAGTCTAAAGTTTGATCAAATTAAAGACTTATCAGAATAAAAACAAAAATCCTCAGTTCATACTAAATACATGTCTGTGTCAATATGATATAAAGGCAACATTACAAATCAATGTTTTGCTTATGTGGCGGCGCAAAGGCAGAAAACCAGTAAAGGTGACTAAATGGTGTTGACAGCACCACTTGGGGAGGGAGTTACAGCCCAGGAGAGATTACAGTAGCAATAGTGCAAATGTTGTGCTAGTTACAGAAGCCCACAGGCTCGTTATTTACAAGCAGAGGTGAGGCAGGTCAATTTCACAAAGCAAAGTTTATTGGACAAAACTACTAAAAGCATAGAGCTGCAAAAAAAAGAATGTCTTTAGGTAGCAGGGCTGGCAACACTAAACTGTTAGTTATAACACTTTAATAACAAACATTAATAAAAAGGACAAAGTTCGCTGCCACAGTGCTACCCTAGTTAAAATAGCAGCTCAGTAAAATTATTACACAAAATGGTGGAGACCGGCCACTTGGAGAGGCAACCTACAGGGAGGAGTGCCCAGGGGTGTCACCAATTGCTCACCTGTGTCTTACTGCTATCTGAATGGTGCATTATACCCATTTCCCAGTGTGTACACTCACATGCATCAGGGGGGGATTCCACCACACGTGCCTAACCCCCACAACAAGTGGTCGTACCTCAACTAAAGCAAATCAACAACACCTATAAATGAAGACATATAAAACATCAAACAACTCAGTAAATGAGACATAGAATAGCATCTTTATTTATAATACATCCAACAATGTTGGCCAAAGTGCTACAAATATAAAACAAAGAGAAAACAGTTTAAATTACATATAGAATATCTTAAAATTAAAAATTATATCATTAATAAGAAACATTAAGAGACATCAACAAGTCCTGCTGTGCTCAAAGCCAAGGTAAATAGATATGTTTTAAGATGTGATTTAAAAACAGATAAGGAAGGTGCCTGTCTAACATGTAAAGGCAACTCATTCCACAATTTTGCTGCTGCCACAGCAAACGCCCGATCCCCTCTGAGCTCACGATTTGTCCTGAGCACGCTCAGGAAGAGCTGGTCTGCAGACCTGAGGGACAGGGAAGGTATGTATGGATGAGGAAGCTCAGAGAGGTACAGAGGGGCAGCAATTGACAAACATTTAAAAACAAATAAAAGCAGCTTAGAATGGATCATAAAATGCATGCGCAGCCAATGAAGTGAATATAAAACTGGGGTGCTCGCATCTACGAGTGCCAGTTAAAAGATGCAGTTGAAAAACCAAGATCGACTCACCCATTTAAAAGAAACAAGAACAAATATACACTAAGATACAACTCCTTTTAAAAACATGATTAAAATATAACAAACAATTTAGAGTAAAATACCATAAAACAAGGAACCAGTCAATGCCAGCACATAAATGATTGTGAAACAACAAGACTACAGCAATACTGCAGCAGAAAAGAAGGAAAACAGTCATCCAGGGTCCATCCTATTATATGCCATCTTACTTATCACCCTTTAACAGTTATACAGAGTAAGCAATTGCCAGGGGGGAGGAATCTGGTCTGCAACATTTAACAGCCTGTGATCTTTGCCACCTTGAACAGGACAGAGTGCAAGTTGCCAGAGCACAAGAGTGGACCACAGCTGTTCCTTAACTAACCTCTGATTTACAGCTAAGGGAGGGGTGAATGTTCGTGCTGCATTCACAGACACCATGTATGACCCAACACCCACCAAATCTAACCCACTACACTTAGAAATAAATATATTGAATGAAATTTGCTGATCAGAGTACTGCCTGTGTTCCTCAGCAATAAGGTACACATAAGCCTTTCTCTCCTACAGATGGAGCGTGTTCCAATACTTCATTTTTGACTTGTAGACATTAGTATGCTCATGAGGCTCTTTGAAAGTGAAACAAAACGAAAATCATATTTGAGATCATATTTGCGTTACACACAAATACTGTTTGTACATTCAGTTTAGGCTTGTGGGTCAAATCAATCATACACTCAATTGTCTGACAGATTGCTCTCTCCAGGCTGTTACCTCGTTGCTCCTGATGGGGCAGCAAAGAGCGCAGTGACGTCTGCTACCGCCAGAGAAACCACCAGCACTCTTCTCCCGCGTCACTTGTTGAAGTCTAAACCGACACGAAACTTGCGTGTGGGATGACATCATGATAACACCTGAGCAGAAGCAGTCTATGGACACTACACAATGGCACCGACGTCTTCATAGGACTTAGTTTCTGTTTGAGTTTTGAAAGCGAAAGTGTCCCAAGTTCCGAGAGCGTCCGAGATAACAGGAAGAGGGAGCGCCGGCTAAACGGCGTTTGTGTGTAATAAACAATAATAGTATTGTGCTGCTATAATTTCAAGAGTTACGCTGTGTAAACGTTTGTAATGCAGACTCAGCATGTCTGCCAAAGCGACCGTGAGGAGAAACAAAACAGCCATTCAAACGATTCTGTCCGGAGACCACAGGCTGATCGTCAACAAAGTTTATGAGAAGGAGCTGATCAATCAACGGGAGTACAACAGTCTTAAAAGTATCAACAGGGAAGATGCGGAGGGACACGTTATTGAGCTCGTGGATAAGATCATGAATAAAGGAGACGATACGTGCGGAGCTTTCCTGAACCTCCTGCAAACTGATGAAGACATTAAAAGTACTTTCCCTCAGCTGAAGGACTTACAACTGAATGAGGCCCTCTTTGTACCCAGGCCGGTCGAAATTTCTCCACCTCACAATGGTAATTACAAACATGTAAATCCTGTGTCTGAGAGCAGATGGTGCTAACTGTGATCTGTAACTCTGTTTCACTGTGATTCCCTCAGGCGTCGAGTCAAAAGTTTTACAACATGACTCCAGCCAAAGGGAAACGATGTTCGACGACGGGAAAGGAAAAGGAGCGCAACATGTGACGGTGCTTATTTCAGAGGAATAATAGATAATTTAGTCACAGAATATTGAAAGACAAGGTCATCTCAAAGCCTTTTGTTATGCTCTTTTAAGCTTTTATACATTATCTGTTGTAATTCTGCGTATTCATCATTCCTTCCAGCCCCGTTCCAATGGGAGCAGGTCCACGACAAATATTCGGACTTTGTTGGACATAAACAACGAACTGGAATCTTCTGAGGTGGCAGCGCTTTGCTTCTTGTGTAGTGATGTTGTCAGTAGGAAACATCTGGAGGAGGTGAGCGCCACATGTGTTACGCTATTTACTCTAGTTTCTTTGGCATTTGTGGGAACCTTTTAAATAATAATAATAATAATAATAATAATAATAATAATAATAAAATACTTTATCCTACAGATCAGGCAGGCCAAAGATCTCTTCTCAAGGTTAAGTGAAAAAGGTCTACTGGAGAACAATACATTCATCAAGGAGCTGCTCCGCACTATCCATCGAGAAGACCTCATCATACGCTTAGAGGCAGACAGAGGAAATCTAGAGGAAACAGATGCTAGACGTGTCCTGTCAAACTTCAGGTAAGGACAGTCTCACTTTAATAGTACACCTTATTAATACAGCAGTACTGAAATACTCATTTAAAATTTGATGCGTGTTTTTTTTTTCTTTGTTTCTCATTCTCATTGTTTCCCACTTTGACTCTTTTGTTATGACTCTTAGAATAATGCTGTACAAAATATATGATGACATGACAGTGGACGGTCTTGAAAGCATGAAGCTTCTACTGATGTCAAAGCTGGGCAAACGACACCTTGATCACTGCAAAGTGAGAACACACTCACACACCTTTAAGTGTTTAAAATTCAACTCAACACAACCACAAATGACAAAATCCTAGCTTCACATCTTGTTTTTGCTCGTATCTAAAAAGTAAAGCTAGCTCTCACGCCTGTGAAATCAATCCAGCAAATAGAAGTCTGGTTGTAATGATGGTCCAACACTCTTGTGTCATCTGTGACTGAAGTAAACACTTTCCTAATGAGTTTATGTCTCAGTCGCTATTTTTGAGTCGTACTAATGACAACACGAGGTCACCTTTTTAAATTATGACGCTTAAGGGCAAATCTGCACTCTGACTGACGGGTTTTGATCTGTCAGAGCCCACTGGTGTCTGCGTCAGATCCGCCCCTCACTCATCACGCCTGGTTTTAAAACACCAACATCATGATGGCATGAAACCCTCTGCATGAATCTTTAACCCTTTCATGCATGAATTATAACAATCTCAATCAGGATTTTTTTCTTGAGTATTTTTATTCATCTTTAGGCGTGAAAAAAACATGTACTTTATGTACTTCAAAGAGTTTTTTACATGTCCACTTAGGTGGACCAGTGGGTGGCAGGGTATGGAGTGACACATTAGTGTCCAGTGTAGTGGTTTATGTGCAAGTATACCATCAACACTGACACAAATACAAGAAAACAGCCTTTGAATAGCTGTCCACTGTAGTGACCACTATGCATGATTGGGTTAATGAACACAGAATGAGCAGTCACCAGTCTAATGTCCAGTCTTTATCACACATACTTTTCTATTACAGACGACTTTCTATTACACCTGAAGTGATTACTAGTTTTACACGGTGTGTTCAGAGCCTCTGTGAACTGAAAACATCTTCTCTGTTGATTCCAGACAGCGCTGGATGTGTTTGCTGAAATGGAAAAGAAAGAGTTGATATCAGACACACATGTTGATGAGCTGTATGACGTGCTACTAAAGCTGGACGTAAAACTGGCAAAGACTGTGAAACACTACACCATGAGGTACGAGGGGCGCTTCCATACACAAGTGCACACAGATTTGAATTTGAAATTCAGGTTTTGTACTCTCTACAAGGGCCCATGGATAACAACGACTGTGTGTGTCTGCAGTGTGTCAGTTTAATAATGATCCCATGAGTCACCAAATGTTTGTGTGTAAACTGGTTGAGGAATGCATGGCTCATGTAAACTCAAAAGTGAGTGTGCGAACACAGTCAGACATGTATACTAAAGTGTATAGGTTTGCAGGGCATATAAAATGGTTATCAATGCTGCTCTCCTCCAACCCTAAAATAAAACTAAACAAAAGTAATTAAAGTAGCCAATCCAAACAACAATTCTGAATAATGCGAAGCAGTGGCACTCAAACCACAAGCTAAGTTAGCTATCAGCAATTATTGAAGCTCTAACCTGAGCAATGTTTTTGGAGATTCTGGATATGCTCCCATGTTCATGAACTGGCTCAAGGTAAATGACAAGGAGGGAGTCCACACAAGACATGTAACTTGAATAAAAGATCATTATTAAAGATGAATCAACAAAACAAAACCACTGAACAGAACTGATGCTGGGTGGAGTTTAGGGAAGAGCCTAGAAGGCCCAAAGTGAGCTAGATTAGCTTATGATTCTCTTATGCCAACCAAAAATAAGTAAGAGAAGATCAAGATTTCCTTGGGTATAGTGGAAGAGACATTAGTATATGTGTTTGTAATTCTTTTTTAAAATGTACAACTTTTATTTTTACCATGCTCATATTAGAGGTGTAAGTTCACAACGCTCTTTCTGTTTTCAGTCGGTGAAGACTGTGATGGACAGCCAGACACAGAGCCCGCCTTTCTTCAGGTAGACTCTCATTGGTTCATGTATTCTGTTGTCAGTAACATTTATGCCGATTTACCAAAGTGAACTTTATAGTATTAATAAATGATGTCTAAGTTTAAAAATATCTATCTAAGGTCTATAATTCAGGGAATGTTAAGAGTAGTTTGTGATGCATACTTTAGCCATAACTGTCATGTTGTTACTGACAAAATTATAATGTTATAGAAGTTCAATATACACTTTATTTCTCTCCAGAAAAAAAGTCCCCCTTATAAGGAAAATGATGATAACATTATATCTCTGTGCAAATTTGTATGTTTGTTTTTTTTAAATGTGGTGCTGATGGAAAACTTTGTACTAAGAGTTTCCTACAGTTCATGATGTTTGTGATGTTTCCCTTGCAGCCAGGAGATGGATGATATCTCGACTATCCTGGCACGTGTGAACAGGGAGATCAACAGAAGAGAGTATTTAGATGCCAGAGCCCTGATACACTCTCACCAAGAGGCTCATCCTCAAATATGTGAGATCAAGTACAACACTGCAAGGGTCCCAAAGTCCCAGATTCACACGATCATAGACATTATCAGTCTGGTTTACAGTGTGTCTGTGGTTTTATTTATGGAAGCATTTGTGCTTTTTTATTTTGTCATAATACACATGCAGTATCTCAAAAAAGTGAGTCCACCCCTCAGATTTTTGTAAATATCTTTTCATGGGACAACATTAACGATATGACACAAAGTAGTCAGTGTACAGCTTGTATAACAGTGCAAATTTGCTGTCCCCTCTAAATAACTCAACATAAAGCCATTATTGCCTAAACCGCTGGCAACAAAAGTGAGTACACCCCTATGTGAAAATGTCCAAATTGTGCCCAATTAGCCATTTCCCTTCCTGGTGTCATGTGACTCGTTAGTTTTGCAAGGTCTCAGGTTCAAATAGGGAACAGGTGTGTTGAATTTGGTCTTACTGCTCTCACACTCTCTCATTCTGGTCACTGAAAGTTTAATGTGGGACATCATGGCAAAGAATTCTCTGAGGATCTGAAAAAAAGAATTGTTACTCTACATAAAGATGGCCTAGGCTATAAAAATATTGCCCATACCATGAAACTGAGCTGCAGCATGGTGGCCAAGACCATACAGCAGTTTAACAGGACAGGTTCCACTCAGAACAAACCTCGCCATGGTCGACCAAAGAAGTTGAGCGCACATGCTCAGCACCATATCCAGAGGTTGTCTTTTGAAAACAGATGAGTGCTACCAGCATTGCTGCAGAGGCTGAAGGCATGGAGGGTCAGTGCTTACACCACACAATGCATCAAATGGCTGTCGTCCCAGAAGGACGCCTCTTCTAAAAATAATGCACAAGAAAACCCGCAAACAGTTTGCTGAAGACAAGCAGACTAAGGACATGGATTACCTGTGGTCTCATGAGATCAAGATAAATATATTTGGTTCAGATGGTGTGAAGGGTGTGTCATATATTCAGTGTTGTCCCATGAAAAGATATAACAAAATATTTGAGGCATGTACTCATTTTTGTGAGATACTGTATATACTAGTTATCTAATGGTTTGAAACAAAGTGAATTATAATCAAATTATATAATTTTGCCCGTTCAAGACCAATGAACTGTTGCCACTGGAAAAATGGAACTAAACTCTGGATTTCTTTATAATTTGATTGTAGATTTTGTTTTGTGTTCGATTACTTAAAATTCAGCAGTTTTTCACAGCGACTGCCTTTTGTTGATGTCATTTTCCTCTGTCCTGAAACTTTAGGTTCTGTAAATGTAAGTGTTAAAATATCTATTTGCTGAAAAGGATTTTATTTTTATTTTTCCTACATTATTGTCTGTATTACAAGATAAAAAAAAAACAAACACTTTATACACTATCTTTAAGACTTGTTTTTTGGGGGGAAGGGGGGGGGCTGCATATGCCATGGGAATGGGGTGCTGTGATGTCTGCCTGCTGCGACGAGGGGTGCTGCAGCGTCTTCTCAGCGTCTACACCAAAGGCTGTAAACACGTTATCCCCTCTGTAGAGATGTAGAAGGCTGTGGAGGCTGGGTCAGCTCACCAAGGACAGGAGGCTGAGACGGCTGAAGGGAATGAACCAACTTCAAAACGTCAGGGGGTCAGAGGTGGCTAAGGCCCCAGGCTCAGTCTGGGTAGGACCGGGGAAGGTTTTAATCCCTAGGGGGCCATCTTGGCCACACAGAAAACAGTCTTAAAGAGAGTGTCCTTGAAGTCAGTTTGGTGGCTTAACTAGTTCTTTATTATTTTGTTGCATGACAGACGCAGAATTTACATAGGTTCAAGTTAAAAATAGCTGCTGTATCGATTTGCTCACTCAGAAGCCTCAAACGAGCAAAGAGCTCCACACCCAGGCAGTATACACTTTTATTGTGGGTCACAGAAACAGAATGTTAACATTTCTTGATGCATGCTCAATCATCCAGGTAAGTAAATCCCCAAAAGTAGATTCTGTTCATCTGGATGTAGCGTTTTCAGTCCCACAGTTTTCAGTCCCACTGATTATTTATATATAGATAAGAGTTTTATTGGTGATTATGGTTTGCTGTTTCTGTTGTCCATGCAGCCTATAGATTAAGCCTGTGGCTTTACACAACAGATTTCTTTCAGGAGTTATTTATTCCCCTGTTAGGTTTCAGCAGTACAGCTGCATTAGGCGTTGTACTGATTTGCTTTCTAGTTATTTTGCATCAGGTGGCTGAAGCCATTGGCTTGGGAGTACCGCCGCATCCCATGTAGTTTGTGTTTAAGACAGTTTGCCTTCCTCATGGCTGACAGTATGGAGGTACATACAGTGGGATGCAAAAGTTTGGGCAACCATTTTAATAGTCATTATTTTCCTGTATAAATCGTTGGTTGTTACAATAAAGAATGTCAGTTAAATATATCATATAGGAGACACACACAGTGATATTTGAGAAGTGAAATGAAGTTTATTGGATTTACAGAAAGTGTGCAATAATTGTTTAAACAAAATCAGGCAGGTGCATAAATTTGGGCACTATTGTCATTTTATTGATTCCAAAACCTTTAGAACTAATATTGGAACTCAAATTGGCTTGGTAAGCTCAGTGACCCCTGACCTACATACACAGGTGAATCCAATAATGAGAAAGAGTATTTAAGGGGGTCGATTGTAAGTTTCCCTCCTCTTTTAATTTTCTCTGAAGAGTAGCAACATGGGGGTCTCAAAACAACTCTCAAATGACCTGAAGACAAAGATTGTTCACCATCATGGTTTAGGGGAAGGATGCAGAAAGCTGTCTCAGAGATTTAAGCTGTCCGTTTCTACAGTTAGGAACATATTGAGAAAATGGAAGACCACAGGCTCAGTTCAAGTTAAGGCTCGAAGTGGCAGACCAAGAAAAAT
Organism: Oreochromis niloticus; assembly: GCF_001858045.2. Classification (NCBI taxonomy): domain Eukaryota; kingdom Metazoa; phylum Chordata; class Actinopteri; order Cichliformes; family Cichlidae; genus Oreochromis; species Oreochromis niloticus. The sequence goes on along the minus strand of NC_031982.2, from coordinate 7,633,470 downwards.
CTCGGATAGACAGAAGCGACGAATGGTGAGAACAGTCAGAGTCAACCCACAGACCAGCACCAAAGACCTACAACATCATCTTGCAGCAGATGGAGTCACTGTGCATCGTTCAACCATTCGGCGCACTTTACACAAGGAGATGCTGTATGCGAGAGTGATGCAGAGGAAACCTTTTCTCTGCCCACACCACAAACAGAGCCACTTGAGGTTTGCTAAAGCACATTTGGACAAGCCAGCTTCATTCTGGAATAAGGTGGTGTGGACTGATGAAACTAAAATTGAGTTATTTGGGCATAACAAGGGGCGTTATGCATGGAGGAAAAGGAACACAACATTCCAAGAAAAACACCTGCTACCTGCAGTAAAATATGGTGGTGGTTCCATCATGCTGTGGGGCTGTGTGGCCAGTGCAGGGACTGGGAATCTTGTCAAAGTTGAGGGACACATGGATTCCACTCAGTATCAGCAGATTCTGGAGACCAATGTCCAGGAATCAGTGACAAAGCTGAAGTTGCGCCGGGGCCGGATCTTTCAACAAAACAAGACACTGCTCAAAATCTACTATATAAGGCATTCATGCAGAGGAACAAGTACAACGTTCTGGAATGGCCATCTCAGTCCCCAGACCTGAATATTATTGAAAATCTGTGGTGTGAGTTAAAGAGAGCTGTCCATGCTCGGAAGCCATCAAACCTGAATGAACCAGAGATGTTTTGTAAAGAGGAATGATCCAAAACACCTTCAACCACAATCCAGGCTCTCATTGGAACCTACAGGAAGCGTTTAGAGGCTGTAATTTCTGCAAAAGGCGGATCTACTAAATATTGATTTCATTTCTTTTTTTTTTTGTGGTGCTCAAATTTATGCACCTGCCTGATTTTGTTTAAACAATTATTGCACACTTTATAATAATCAGACATGCTGAGTCTGCATTACAAACATTTACAGTTTAAGTATCACAACTGTAACTTACAGCAGCAAGATGCAGGTTTTATTATCTTACGAAAGTCTTGATTTTAAATGTAATAGTTATTACATGTTACCTCTTTTGGTGTCCTTGAGAGTGTGCACAGATGATTCAGTGGCCCTGCTTCACTCTATTATGTCCTGGAAAAGAATATACAACTCCACAAAGCAAATACTTTCATTTATCTGTAAGCTACTGTATTTGCTGCAATAATTAATAATGGCTTAAAAACAAAGCGATCATTTTGCAAGAAATGTGAATGTGCTTGAGTGATAATTTCATGTGTGCCCTGTGGAAGACTACTTAGCTTAAATTGTGCATTACAACAACCTGTTGGGAACGATTTCTTCAGACATAAACATTGATGCCGTAGTACTGCAAAATCAGACATGGTTGTCATTTCTTTTCAAAATGTAGCTGTATGAAATGTATGATAGTGTGTAACCAAATAATTCAGATCTTCTCTGTCTAAAATAGTGAGTGATAGACAAAATAATAATACAAATGATAAAAAAAATACATTTGCTTATGTAACTGATTTTATGCACCTTTAGTACCTATCAAAGAGGAAGCAGGCTGGACCTGTAGTGTATAACTACTCTCTCCTACAATCAAGTTTATGGGAATTTTTTGTTTTGTTTTTTCAAAGATAATAATTGAGAGAATAACTAATAACCAGGGTGACTTCTGAGAGGTTTTTTTTCCTTCCTACTAAAACATAAAAGGGGATATATATTTCCTCAGGCTGCGTGTCCCCATCTTCCAGGTTTGGCCCCATTCTATAAAGCACACATCCAGACCTACCATGAAGTAGATAATTTCCCTAGCAGGCAGGCACCTGCATGTGTCAAGCTGTAACTATCACCAGTTAATACAGGCTTGTTTCCTAAATGACCTTAACAGGCTGGAGGCACTTATTCATGTGGATCAGCAGAAGGTGACTCTGTGTGAAAGCAGAAACGTGTGATCAGAGGATTTCATTGAAGATATTTATTTTTGAACAAAACATTGTTTTGTCATTTTGGCTGGTAATTGCAAATGTAAGTCAGTCCTCACAGACTAATGTTAAAATGTCCAACACTATAGTAGGAATAAACATGTTTACAGCCTTGGTATTTATAACCAGTTTCATTTCCCATAACAAGGCCAGTTGTAAATGGGTTAGAGCAGAGGTCTCAAACTTAAATGAGCTGGCCAGACACGTGGCGGCTCATTAAATAATTTAATTATTTTTTGCTTTTTAAAGAACTTATTTTAACATTGCACTCAACAACAAACAAATCCTCTCTAACAAGAAAAAGTAACTTCAAGGGCCAAACTCCATTATATTTTTTTCACGTCAATATACGTCTTGCTAGTTTGAGACCCCTGGGTTAGAGGAAAATATCATCAAATAAATAACTCAAGTCACTTTTGGCACAACACGTGTACATGAAATTACACGCAATTATTTTATAGAATCCTGCAAAAAACTGACTTATTACAGAAATTACACATAATTACAGGCTACTTGTGCCTTAGCTGCGGGTGCTACAGTGTAATTGCCTGAAAAATGCATGTAAGGGGTACTTGCACCTTAGTCCTAGGGCTGGGTATCGTCACTGATTTCTAGGATCGATTCGATTCGATTTGAATCAGGGAAATTTTGCCTCAGACATATTATAATTCTGATAATTTATCAGTACATATCCATATTTTCATATCTATAAAAAGAAAGCTGACAGTTGTGAGACTTCATCAGAGGTTAAAGCATCAAAGCAGATAACTGAGGATAAAAGACAGAAAAACATGAAGGAGATTTTCCTGGCCTGGGATTTTATAGCAGATAACCAGCTTAAAAATATTCTGCAGTAGAACGAAAACTAAAGAAAACCATGAATCAGCGTATAAACAACACCTGATGCTGCTGAAGTGAAGCTGAGCAAAGTTACACAGGTTTAGAGACACAGCTAAGCATTTTGCAATTTCGCATAATTTAAAACAGTTTAAATTTCTTCTGTCTTGAACAGCAGAAATGAGACTTTCTTGTCGGAAGTCAGTTAAATTAAAAAAAAAAAAAATCAACAACGGCCGGTGTTGTGCCAAAAAGTGATTGTCTGCCAAAAACTGATTTCCAATGTTTCTGTGTATTTTTTATGTGTAATATCTTTACGTATGTTCGTAAATAGACTTCGGTGAACAGGGTTTACAAAGGGGTTACATAAAGAATTAAAAAATTATCTGTTCTTTAAGTATCTTTACAACTCTGTGTTATTGTACTTAGTTATAACCAATCCGGTCCTTTGTGGGGATAATTATCCCCACTTAAAATATTTTTACAGAACTATTGTAATATTTGCTGCCATCTCTGCTGTCCTGTTGGTCAGCTTACTCTTACAAAAGACATTTTTAATGTTAATGAGATTTTTTAACTGCATAAATAAAGGTTATATAAAAGTAACTGCCAAAAACTGATTGCGGCTTCTACCTTGTTACACTGTAAAATCTAATTAGTTCCCAGAACTCAAAAAAATTATGGAAACTCGTTGCCTCAAAAAAATTGAGTAAAGCTTAGCTAAAAATGACTAAGTTAGGACAACGTATTTATTTTGAGTACTCTGTACAAGCTCATTTGTTCCCAGAACTCAAAAAAATTGGATCAAGTTTACGTAAGATGACCAAGTTAGGGCAACTTAGTCATTTTGAGTACACTGTACTCAAAATGTACACAGCCGTGTTAGTTCCCAGAACTCAAAAAAATTATGGAAACTCGTTGCCTCAAAAAAACTAAGTAAAGCTTACTTAGGATGACTGTTAGGACAACTTATACATTGCAAGTCTGCAGTATTAAGAATAACTTGATATTTCTGACTTTCTGACAATACTAATTGTTTACCTACTGACAAACATTTCAAGTTCAACTAAATGAAAAAACAATTTGTGGTAACCTGAATATGATTAAAAATAATTAGCAACAATTTTTGTAATGATGTTAAAATGAGCACAACTTTTATTTTCAAACACAACAAAGTACAACAGCCAACATACTGGACACTGTTCTGCTGAACAACAAACAATTATGTTGCCATCACTGTTATAATCTTACAATGAAACAAAGTCTCAGATGTAATTATTCTGAAAATAAGTTTAGGCCTACCACAAGTTTGTTTTGTACTTACTTATATAATCAACATAAAATATTTATTGTTCTGTCACAAGTGCAGTCTCTAATTTAAACAACACATTTGTTTTCCATTCCAACACATGAGCTGGAATGTTGTAATATTTTAAGGATGGCTTGTTTCCAGGCCAGGCATTACTGCCTGAATGACTATCATTGATCGAGGTGATCCAAATGTGGGTGCAGAAGAAAGTCTTTAACTTCCCTTAAGTGCAGTGGCAGTGGATGTGGGTTGGAGATGCAATGAGCTTGAACCTGCAGGCGACCATCTTCACTGACCACACCATCTGTGACGGAGGACTCATCTCTCCTGGTGTCCTGCAAGCAAACAATCATATTTTTTGGAACATGAACTTAATTGCTTTCTTAAAACATTTTTTTCTGCATTTGGTATAAAACAGACTCCAATTTAGACAATCTCAGGCTCCCTCCCCGCCGGAGAGGTGACATTCAATGTCTCAAATTGTCAGTCTGGATAGCCGTGACCACCACGCAACACACAATATTGTCATGAAAACATCATTTTAAAAAGGGCTATGCAAACATGGGCAATAACTTTCATTCTAATGATGTGCAAAATGATTTTGGGCACAAAACAGATTTTGCTGTTAGAAAACTTGCAGACTTCACTATATACAGTGTAAACCCTCTAAACTAAGTTTGGGGGATGTGATCTTTCAAGAAATGCAGACCAAACTGTTGTTGTTTGTTTACTTACACAGCATGTCTTGTAGAATTAACTGGAGTCACAGCAACAGCATAGTGCAGTCATATCTCAAGTCTAATAACAGAAGACAGGAAAAGATCAGTAAAGAAACAACTTCCCCAAACCAAAGCACAAATAAAACAATAAGTAAAACAGGCTGATCTAAAGTATGATTAAAGTTCAGCCTGATTAATATAAATGTCACTGACAGTTGCTAATATATTGGAAAACCAAAATACTTACCACTGAGTTGATGTCTTTCTGTCCAACAGGAGTGCTGGTCCCGAGCCTCAAAGACAGTAAGAAGCAAGCAGAGGGAGAAAAAACAGAACATTTTTCAGAAACTGATTTGATCCTTAATGGCTGTGCAATCATTGTAACATAGAGTTTGCTTATGTCGTTAAATAAAGGCTAGATTTCACATTAATAGATGCCACAGATGTTCTAAAGCTGCCACAAAGCATGAAAACGTCGGAGCATTTTTGCAAATATGTGATGTCTTGATAGATCGAGCAGATATTTGAAATTCACACAACTACATTCTCGCCTGAAAATATCTTAAAAGTTTATTTTGTGACCCAGAAAAAGTAATACGTTTTTCAGCAGTGCTCCTCCGCCATTGCCGCGCTTACAAGTGCGCACAGGCTCCGACAACCGCAGCCGACAAATGCGATCCTCCTTTTCCCCAGACTACCCTTTCTGGGTCACAAAATAACCTTTTAATATATTTTCAGGCGACAATGTAGCTATGTAATGCTCAAATATCTACTTAATTTATCAAAATATCACATATTTGCAAAAGTGCTTCCACGTTTTCGGAGAGCTCCGTTATCCACCCCCCACTCCTAACGGCTGCACCTCCCAAAGAATTTTGTCTGGGCTCTTATCTCACTTATTTATTTCAAACAATCAACAAAAAAATTCACCGACATAGTTTTATGTAAGGTTTTTAAGGCTGTGGTGTTAATTTTTAAGTAACATGAGCACAGCGGCAGCAGCAACGCTAGGCTAACACTAACTAGCTAGCAAGATTATAAACCTGGTGCTAAACTAAGAGAAGCCACAAAATCAGTTTGAATAAGAGTAAACATTTACTCACCAAGTCAGTAAAGATCCACAGCAATGACAACAATAATATCTCCAGGTTTGCTCAATATATTCCATAACAAATGCTGGCGCCATGAACATGCGGACTGATCCAGGAGGGAGGGGGACGTGGCATTTTCAAAACACATCTTTCATCCTTCCGCCCTGAGAAGCAAAACTTCCAGCTTACTTAGTTTTTCTGAGTTAGGACAACTCAAATTAATCGAGTTTATCAGCATTTTTGCATAAAAAGTACTGGTAACTTATTTAAATTGAGTTCTAATAACAAATTGATAAAAATTGAGTTCAGCCTATTTAATATTTTTAATTAAACACAATATTACATTTTACAGTGTACACGAATGTTGTTTGTGGCTCAAGATGACTTTATGTCATCCATAAGGGATGCATTTCACATATGTTTCACATATTATTACACTGCGTTACTGCGTTACTAAAACCGTGATTCTTTTGTGAGTGTCTCATGACAATGAGGTAAGCGACGTTCGTGGCAACAGCTGTGTGCAGATCAACAATGGCTAATATATCGAGTGCGGGAGAGAGTATGAGCATGCAGCGTTTAAAGCGTGGAAGTACTGACCTTATTTTGAGTTTGATTCCATAAAAAGTGACAAAAACATTAGCGTCCGCTGTTCATTGCGTGGGAAGAAAACGTCTTTTTACAGCGAAAAAAAACCCTTAACTTCCGAGCAAGCACTGAGTACGCTGCCACGGAATGGGAAATTTACAAACTCGCAGATTCTTCCACTGACCGCTGCAGCACACCTGTACCAGGGCAAACATCTGCCTGCTATACAGGTGAAAGTAGAGCAACAGGACCGCTGAGTCTTTGATATTATTTATTTTCTGCTGTGTTTCATTTGCATCTATTTGAAAGACTGTGTAAACACAAAAAAAATATTTTATTTTATGTGCTGGAATGTGCAGAAAATAGGTTTAAATGTTAAACAAATTTCTTCCAGTCAGAGAATGTTGCATATAATTTAATTTTTGCTTGATGCATAAAGTTAAAAGATTAAAACTAATAAAACAAGTTTTAAAAAGAGACATTTCCATTTGATTACATTTTGTATGATGCAAGGGCGTCGATTTGGCATGGACGGAAGGGACACGTCCCCACCAATATCCAGCGATTATTGAATTGTCCCCACCAATAATTTGATCTCTGCGAGTAAAGAAAAACAAACCCGATAGATCGAAAAAAAAAAAAAAACGATCTGTCAGCGTCTCATTCACCCAGCGGTGCAGAAAGAGTTAAATTACGTTCTCTCCTACATCATGTGACAACTATGGCCAATGTGATTGGCTGTGCCTTTCAGGGAGCTCTGTTTAGTTTTAGCAGCGGCAAGCCTGCGCTGTGAGGAGGAGAGGAGGATGGCAGCAAAAAGGAAGAACCTGGATATAAGAAAGTATTTTTCAAAGAAATCTGTAAGTCGCTTAAAGCAAAGTTCACTCATAAAATGTGTCCATCATAATAACGTTACAGGCTATGCTAGGCTTTGGCCCACATCAGTCTAAAATTGTATGTAACCATGAATAACGTGTTTTGGAAACTAACTGCACAACATGCAGCACTGTTAGTTATCTCAGTCTCAGAGCAACATTTCTAATTTTGATTGAAGCTGTCAGAGAAAACGGCAGCCTCGAGCAAGCCAGGATATTAGTTTACAGAGGCTGTTAAAATTATATGTCTAACGTTAAAAGGTTGGTGACACAATAATTTCATCCTCATCGTACTGACATATTCATAGGGTTGATTTTTGAGACAAAATATCATGAGGTAGTCATGATTTTGCAAATATTCCACCTTGTAGTGCAGTTTGCACAAATTGTTTTAAAAATGCACTCACCCTACAAACATTACTGATGAGTCAAGATCTGCACATAGTGACAGAAACACTGAAGCAGCTCCACATTTTATTCTTATTGTCATGTATGTCCTATTTGTCAGGTGACAGAAGAACCAACACAAAGCTCAGAGAGTAATGTTGATACAAGGTCACAGGTGAAATTGGATGATGACTTGGTGGTTCATGACTGTATTTGAAGCACATGTGTGACTGCATGAATTTGGAATGTCTCACTGTTATTTATCAGGTGACAGAGGCAGCTCTGCCATGTTGTAGCTCGGACAGAGGTGAAGAGGCGAGGTCACAGGTGACTGACTGATGATTTGGTGCTATAGATTAACTAGTATTTATTATCATGACAATTGTTAGGCTGCTGATGTAAATTGATTCATTAGTGTATATTTGACAAATAATCTGAATTGACATGTCCCACTTTTTATATGGCACGAATCAGTGTGTTATTTTATCAGGTAGCAATATGTCCTAGTGCAGTCAGAGGGGAGGAGCCAGGGCCAAAGTTGAGGCACATCAAGCACATAATAATAATTTTAATCTGAGGATAAAATGCATGTACTGAGGCTGAAAGAAGCTTCAGTGCTCTCAGAAGACTAAAAACATGGCTAAGGTCAACAATGACTCAAATGTATACTTATTATACATTTTATACAAATTATACTTATATGGTATGTGTATTTTGACATTTGTTGCCATGATGCCAGGTCTCTCTTGAAAATGAGACTTTTAATCTCAATGAGATTTTTTACCTGGATAAATAAAGGACTAATAATAAAAAAATGAGATTAAACAATGCTGCTGTATGTCCACCAGGAGAGACTGGACAGTATAGATGTAAAACCAGCAGTTTATCTCAGTTAACGAGAGGAGAAGGCATGTGTTTGCTGTAACAGTAGTTTATGTTTAGAATAAAAAATCCCAGCTCACTGAGTTGATCGGGGCAATAGCGCCTAAAATGTTGCATAATTTTGCTGAGAGATTTTTTACTTTGTAGTCATCTTAGATGAGTAGTTTTATGGACAAAAACCACCAGGTCGTTCAGTGTTCCCTTAGTACTAATGTGTAAGAGATGTTGGTGTCCTATAACTGAAGTAATGTTGTTAAGTCCTTAAAGTCATATTCTTTTATTGTCATGACTGTATTTGAAGCTATTTTTATTTTTGTATGATACCTGATTTATATGGAATATGGCTGAAGTAAACTAAAGTCTAAAATACATTTGTTTAATCGTAATTTAACATTATATAATTCACATATAAAACTATGAATTGTAATTTTAAATGATTTAAAAGCATGTAGAATAACATATGTAGGCAAGTATATTTCTCCTTTTTTTATCAAGAAGCAAAGACAGAAAGAAAAAAAAGAAACAGCGCGGGGTTCGGTGGTTGAATCATTCGTCCCCACCAATGCCAAAACCAAATCTACGCCCTTGGTATGATGAATTAGGCAGAAAGTAGAATTGGGCTGAAAGATCTATCACTTTATCACCTATTCAGGTTGTAAACTGTGTTTTTAAAAGGTAACTAAGTAATTAATTACTTTTGAAAATAAGTAATCCGTAAAGTAACGGGATTACTTTTGGGGGGACGTAATCAGTAATTAGTTACTGATTGCTTTCTTCAAGTAACTTGACCAACACTGGTGATTTTTAGATGGGAAAGTGTTCTTAAAGTACAGAGAGAGAGAGAGAGAGTGAGCTGTACATGAAGTGTAATTTTATCGTGGTGGAAGCAAAACAGCAAAAGTCAGAGCGGACGATGTTTATGTGAAGCAAAATGTGAAGCGTAGTTTGGATCTTCTTATCCTGCTGGTTCCGTCAGTTTTGGTTGGAGAGAGACAAAACCTGCTTCTTTAAAATCTAGAGCAAAAAGGGCGTAAACACAAAGCGCGGACCCACCTACACAAAAGAATCTGTGAGCTGTCGGTTTTCAGCCCCGACGGCGTGTCCGTGTCCGTGCCGTCGGTGACATCTCACCGCGCTTTGTGTTTACGTCTTTGTGCAGAATCCGTGTACCTGCTCTCATTTACTGTTTTAGCCGTTGGTGGTTATCAAAATTTTGTGAGGTTTAACCTGAAATTCTGGCGTTTAGGGCAAAATACATTTATAGTTAAAAATCAGGATTTTGATGAATTGATATCGTGTTATTCAATCTAGAATCGATTTTAATTGGAAAATCAAATCAATAATCAAAACCTACCCGTACTTACTCCCTCCATAACACTACCCGTGCCTTATAGAAAGTAAACGGTACTTGTTTCATTGTTTCCTTTGAAAACTGTTCTCTCCCTGTGAAATACAGCAGCTGGACCTTTAGCTAGCAGCACACTGTGAAAAGAAACTGCACACAAACCAGGGGCGATTTTAGCCCAATCAAATCACCCCCAAAGATTTCTTACTTTTTTGACAATGTTTGCTGTTTGTGTGACACACTACTAAAAATATAAAAAGCATTCAGTACTTGTTTGAGACGTAACATTTTAACAACAAAACCATAGATTACCCCCCCCCAAAATGGTTTGTTCCAGCTCAGCTACTCTGGCTCTAGCACCGTTGCTGCCAGAGCGATGGTGGCTGAGACGCAGCGGAGCGGAGGTGTAAGTGCCTGCCTTAAAACAGGACATATTAGCTGCATTTAACCTTCAGTTACTCTTTATATAGTTAGGTAGGAGTCAGACCATGTTTCTTTTTAGCTGAAAAACATTACACCCAGGTAACCTGCAGTGTTGAAAACGTGTTTTCCGACGATGTTTGCTACCCTACAATCCGTCCTGCTCTGTAGTAAAATCAGCGACATTTGACCGTCCCGTTGCTCCCATTGAAATTTATACAGCCTATTTAAAATCTAAAACTTAACATTGTCTGTAGCCTGCTGTTGTTACCACTGTCCTGTTTGAAATGGAATGAGAGAAGCTGGTTATTCTATGTGCATGTGCTGATATTAAACCTAGGAGCAACATTCAGGTAAAAGTGTAAGAACAAATGATCCGTCAATAAAGGATAATGTTGGATCAGTGTTTCAATATTTTATATCTTTTATTAGATGTACATGTGGTTTGGTTATTTGCCTTTTGGTTGAAAGTAGACTGAGGACTTTTTGTTAGTGATCTTAATAGTATTTTTTCATATTAATGTAATTTTTCATCTAATTGAATACAATCTATTTGTGTATGATTGTCAGTCCAAAGAGGGAGAGAGGAAAGAGGGGAACGTGAGGAGAAAGTACAAGGTCAGGAAGAACCAGGTAAGAAAACAGACAGGGAACAGTGACAGGCAAAACAGAAACTGTTAAATTGCTTGAGAGAGTTGATCACCAAAAAGTGATAGACAGATTTACCAACCTCAAGGTGAGGCGACAGGTTAAAATAAAAGAAAAAAATCTGCAGATCCATAGTGGTATCTGCAGTAAAGATCTTTTCATACATTGCATACATTGTACCATAGGCAAAGTTGCCTCCATTTTTATAATTTTTTTATCAATATTTTGTACATTTGTACATTTCAAGGACTCTGTTTTTGGAGTGTATTTTTATATATCTGTATTATATTATACATACACATTAAAAGTGAATCTCTGTCCAAAAAATGCACTCAGTTTACTTCTTACTCACTATGATCATCATTCATTGTCAGGGTTCCTGGGTCGGTGACCCAGTGTTTTCAGTTTTGTCACGTTTAGGTTGTGTTTACATTATGTTGCCACATCTGTTTTCACTTCCTGTTTTTCTTGTGTCAGCTCGTCTCTTGTGTTATTAGCCAGATTATGTTCAGCTGTGTACTCACTGGTCTCTCATTATCATCCTCATCAGTCTGTGTATTTAAGTCCTCTGTTTCCACTCGTTCACTGTCGTGTCATTGATGTTATCTTGTCGCTTCCGCCTGTGTTCAGTCAGCTCGTCTTTCAGCCAGTCAGTCCTTCATTCATTCATCCGGTCAGTCGTCCAGCCAGCCAGCCCTGTCCTACTTCAGTTCTGTTTGTTTACTCCGTTGGCAATAAACACCGACCTTCACCTACCAACCTGTGAGTCCAGCGTTTGGGTCCTCCTTCTCTCATCCACAACACTATCCTGACATTCATCATTTTCCCCCAGTAATTAAGGTTAGGATACAGTATGTATTTTTTTTTTATTCCAATCATTCTTCGTTTGCAGCATTTAAATAACCTTTATCAGATTTGATGGTTTTGTTACTGACTTTTAAAATAGTGTTTTGCTTTTCTTTCACAAATATGGGGATTAAATTGTGTTAAAATGTACAAAACAGTGATGTCATGTTTTGTGACAAGGACCCAGGCACAGAGAGACTTGATGAATTTAAGAATCTTATGATTTAATAAAGAAATTTGCAGACTTACACAGAGATGGTAAAATTATGTCTGATAATGGAGATGAAGACAACAGACGACGAGGACAGGGAGGAACAGGGTTTAAATGCACCAAGGAGACAGTCAGAGAGAACTCGGGACAACTGGAGACATTTAAGGATGCAGGGACTAACAGAGACAGGGAAGATGTCTCATTGTGACGTGTAAAGTTTATTTTGCCTGGCTGGGCAGCTCTCTGGGTGCTCAGCACCCCCAAAGCTCTGATCTTAGAATCGCCCCTGACACAAACAGTTTGTGTGTTTGCTAATGTTTGTTGAGCTGATAGAAATGTTGCATTTGAAATTACTTGACACTTCAAAAAAACCTCACTCCCTTTATGCTCGCTGGTCGTCGGTAGGGCTAGCTAGATGCTGAAGTACCCGAAGTCATTCTAGTGCCACAAATAATATTAATAATTGTTGTGTCCTGTAATGTTATATATCAAACTGCACCAGTAGAGGGTGGCGTCGTTAAAAGTTTCTCGCAGTGACGAAGTAATGACTCCATTCAAAAACGTCAAACCGAAAGTAACTAGCCTGTTTCGAAAATGAAAAATTAAAAGAAAAAAAACCTACTCAAGAAAGTAGGTATAAATTTAAAACTCTACTTAGCACAGTAACAAAATATTTGTCTTTACTGCCCACCTCTGCTGTTGTCCACGTCCAGGTTAACGCATGCACTGTTGATACTTCCGCTGAAGTGTAATCACAAGTGAAACTCACATTTGCTGTGTTGCACATTCTTCTAGAGCCAAACCACACCTACAAATATACATTGCAACACGTTCTCACTCCCAACTCATCAAATGTGCGACGCATGGTCAGGCTCCCTCTGCTTCACTTATCGACGACTATTAAAAGTCAGCGAGTGTCAATAATGTTAATGTGGTTATGTTAATAATACAACGAGTGCTAATATAACAGCTTTAAGATGCATTTGTAGATATTATTACGTGTTTTACCGTCTTTATGGTGCTAGCTTAACCTTACGGTGTAAACGTTAGCTTATATTGCAATAAGGCTGTTACTATTTAAACGATTTTAGGACAGAAATATTAGCTTCTGTGATGAAGTAATGAATTACTAGTTAATAAAGTTTCCAGTAAAGTGATTAATCGCAGCCACAGATTGACAGTAAATATTAGCTTCAATGCATCTATAAAAAATATGTGCAAGTTTCAGTGCTTCGTTTACATTGTATGATACTTATACTGACCTAGGGTCAGTGTGAAATACAATCCTAGCTGTCTGAACAAAGTCTGGCTCCTTTAATCCTGCATGACAAACCTCAGGATGCAGGTTTATTGAGCCTCTTTCCTGCTGGCACACCTGAGAGTCAGCTGGAAACTTACAGTAACGTGGACATCATGTAAAGACTGCCAGACTCCGTAATACTGTAATGTGTAATAAATGATCAGTGACTCAGGTTAATACTAAAATTTAAACAATACCTCTCTGTGTGTGTGTGCTGAACATCAAGAATCAGGATGGAGTCAGGCTGCATCTGAGCACGTAAATAGCAGGGGAAGGCGGGGCTTGTTCTTTCTTAACCAATTGGGTTTCGAATGTATTCTTTGGGGTTTCTTATATGTGTAATATTTATATTTTATTATCGATTTAAATGAGCTTAACTCAAGTGATTGACAGCTTAATGATGAATCACACTTAACAATAACAACGTTGCACTGCATTACTGAGTCCTAAAACTCACTGGGCTACCAGTGTTGGGACTAACGCGTTATTAAGTAACGCGTTACAGTAACTACGTTATTATTGTGGTAACGAGCACGGTAACTAGTTATTATGCCAAAACCAGGAACGCGTTACTCGTTACTGGGATTTAGATAGGCTCGTTACTCGTTACTTCGTGTGGTGGATATCGCGGAGCTTCCACAGATTCAATAACATTAGCAAGTGGTGGAAGCCAGCAGGTGGATGAAGGAAAAGGGAGGCAAGAGGAGAGACCCGAAGCGGCCGCCGGTCCGAGTGTCAGGTGAACTGAACTTCAGGTAAGAAGTTATGACCTGCAGTCTATCTGGGTCAGATATAAACCAAGTTTAGGTGGAGTTTATTTTCGGTATGCTGACATTTTCGTACTGCGTGCTAGCTAGCATGACGGAGTTTCTATACAGCTGGGTGGGTGCTATGTTACTGATGTTGAACTTTATTTTGTTCATACGGTTAATTATTAGAGTTGCCAAACAGAATCGTCTGGTATTCAGAGAAAATATTACGCGTTTCGTACTGAGGTGAAAAGGAACACAGTTTGTCCCGGACTTCAGCTAGAATGGAAAAAGACACAAAGCTGAAGCTGCACAGCTGCCTCTTCTTCTCTCATTCTCTCCCGTTTCTACTTCAATCACGAAACTGATCAGTGATCAGCTGATCGGCTTTTCTCTCTTGTTTATTTATCGCCCACTTTGCGCCAGAAAGAGGAAACCAGCGGATGTCGCGTTAAACAACAGCAGCACGTTTAAGCTTGATCAGCTGTTGTTAGAATTTATTTAATATTAATTTCTAGTATCAGCTGATGTTTGCTGGAGCCACAGCTGTAAAGCTGCTGGTCATGATGTCGGTTTGGTTATCTGGTGAGAGGGAAACATGCAGATGAAACCAGGAGATGTCCTTACTGAATCATCAGAGCTGAACAGGTGATGGAGAAACAGGTTTACCTTTTAGGTGACATGAATGAGTTGAAGGGAAGTTATGAACTGTTTCTGAGAGACAAATAACACCAGCATCCTTTTCTATGTAGCTGACAGCTGGTAACTGTGCAGGGGCGGATCTAGCAAAGTGTTGCCAGGGGGGCAGGTAGGGCATTAACAGGGAGAGGGGGGCACAAAGAAATACTTTCTTATTCTCATTTAAAATGTCTCGCTTTTAAAAAAATAATTATCTGAGTCTTACAACAAACAATTGATAGATTGATACATATATACCATCAGAACAGTGTACATCACTGTCACAACAGTGTTTATTTTCATTCAAAGGCTTTATGATTTTTCCTATAATGGTGGGCCGGTCTCTAGTCAAAATGCCCGGGACGATTGTTTTGTCCCAGTCCAGCCCTGTATGCAGCTCATCTGCAGTCTGGTGTTACCTACATCTTCCTATTCAGAAGGCAGAATTTCCAAGTTCTGAGTACAATCAAAAGCACCACGACTGCAGTTTTTGTGTTGGATGTAAAAAGTAGGCTAGAATCATGGCGGCGGTCAACGATGGTCCAGGCGTGGGATTTCTCTCGTGGAAATGTGCACATTATTTTTTCCTTTCTGTTGGTAGGTGGCACAGTGCACTTGTGGCAAGTAAGCAAGCTAGAAGACTGGCAATCTTGCTGGGTATCCAGTTACAGAAGCAACACATTAACAAGAGAATTCTGAGTAAAACCAAAGTTACTTTCCCTAGTAACTAGTTACTTTGAAAGTAACGAGTAACTTGAAGTAACTGAGTTACTTTTTTAGAGAAGTAACTAAGTTACTAATTTAAAGTAACTTACCCAACACTGTGGGCTACATACCAAACTGCACCACTGTGGAATACTGTCGAAGAATAATGCTGTCCAGGAATATAGTTAAGATGGCTGATAAACACACATGTAAGCTGTGCTGCATTCAACTATGTTTATGTGCTACGTTCATTAAAAGTCACTTGTTCTTTGCTGACGACTTCATTATCAGCCACCATTGCAATAATAAATACATAAAAACGCGGGTCCACTTTAACCCCTGGCTATGGCACACGATTTTGCCTTTCATGTCTTGAATACACGAGCAGGACTGCCTTTCACGTGTTTCTGTTTAGGCTCAAGTTTTTATGTTTGGAGGCTCCCAGTGACGAAATACAACAAATAATGGCAGTTTCTGAATTCTCTCGCCAGTCCGGACTTGGTAAATTCACACGGGAGTCCTGACTTCCCGAGGACGGCAGTGTACTTGATGACATCTCCCTTCCAGAGTTTTTCTGTTCCCCTCTTAATGTAACTGTGATTAATATTTGCAATGGAAATTACACATGAAATGAAGAAAAAAATACACGATGTAGTAGATTTTTTTTAAGAATTAAAAAAAGTATCTTAAGCACTTTGGCAAAATTCACCTTTACGTATCATCTGTTTCATAATGTCTAATAAGCTTCATACGGTTAAGCAAAACCACTACATGACAGAAACACAAGCTTAATTTCTCTATTAATAAACATAGTACACATGTATGCCTGAATAAAGACAAACAGGTGAGATGTTAGAATGCTTTTATTTTCATTTTAATTGACACTCAAAAACTTACAATACACAGCTGCTGGGGTTTGGAAGATAACTGAACAATATTTAAAATACAATCTTCAGGATGTCCACTTATTAACATGATATTTTTGCTCCTGGTGAAAATGTTTCCTCGTGAATTTAAATATTTTTAATGTTAGATTTAATTCAGAGTCAGCTGTTTAAATAAGAACAGAACATTTTACGGTGGGGGGGATATGACGGGTGAAATTCAAAATATACTGACAGCTCTCAAAGTAAGGCTTCAATATTAAATAAAACGGTCCAGTTATGAAGCTGAACTTTAATCTCAGCCAAACCGATTTAGTCAGGAACCAATAAAACACCGAAATAAACCAAACATTAACATTTAGAATTTATCTGTGACTTATAAGTCATGTTTAAACTATGGCGTTATTTTTGTGCCTCTATTCTAATAACTCTAAAATAGTTTTTGCAAGTACAAATGTTGCATTTTGAGGAGAAAATTATTCTCAAGAGAGTACAAACAAAAAGAAAACCCTTTTCACTAGCAGGCAAAAACTGATGTGTACACTTATGGGTGCATTTTTATTTTGTTAAATGCGAACAAAATGATAGCACAAGTGCTGTCACGTGTCTGGCCAATTTGTTTATTTGATTGTTCGATTAAAGGCTTCAGTTGAGAAAAACAATTGCGTTCACGTTTGCAGTTTTATGCAATATTTTAAAATTAAAAAACAAACAAAACACTACATTTTAGAAAATATTTGTTGGTGTTTTCTTGTTTGCTTTAGTTTAGTGAAACTAAACCTTTATGAAGTAAGTTCAGTTACAACCACTTTTTTTTTTTCTTTTTTTTTTTTAAATCGTGGGTGTTGACCCAGCACTGTTTTTTGTTTGGTTTGGTTTGGTTTGGGGTTTTTTTTTCCTGCTCTCAATTTCTGTAATTTTTAGGTTTTCTGTTTGACCCTTAGTTTGTTGTAATTATGCAATTTTGAGTTTATAGTATGGCTGGTGTCATTATGTCTATATCCTCAGGCCTTTTTGCCTGTAGTCTGTGTTCTGTTCATAATTATAGTTTGATTGTATTCTGTTCTTTGGTTCAGTCTATTTTACGTTCCCCGTGTTTCATCCATATCTTACTTAGTCACCATCTGCTGCGACTGGTTGGGGTGAGAGTAGGAAGACAGGATAGACATGCTGTGGAAGAGAGCCAGAGATTAATAACAAGTATGATTCAATGCAGAATAGAATGCAATCTATTAACACACAGTGAGTGAGAAATGCATCATGGGAATCCACCAGCAGCCTACATAACTAAGGGAGGATCAAGCCCTAACTATATGCTTTAGCAAAAAGGAAAGAATTTTCCCCCCAATTTCCTTACACAATTCCACATGTTTTGTGACATAAAATAACTCTATCCTCAGATATCATTGAAGCTGGTTCAGTGTCAAGAGTGTGGGAATGGGGCAATGGGAGTGGAGCACCTGAGCCTGAGGCAGCAGGTCGGCAGATATGTGATTTATTTTACACATATACAAAGGGTCTGCCTTCACTAAATAAATTATCATGATACATACAATGCACTCCTTAAATTTCATTCTTAAAATGCAGCTTTTATCTCTTTTAACCATTACTTACAATTCAAAGATTGTACATGGGCTTGCACACACACACACGCACACACACACTGATAGATTCACTGTGAAATCATTATAAAATATGTAATGTCTGTGTAATACTGTGCCTTTTTGCACCAGGGTGTGGATTTTCTGACCAGCCTTTGGCATGGGCATGCAGTGCTGTGATGTCTGCCTGCTGCGACAGGGGGGTGCTGCAGCACAGCTTCTTCTCAGTGCTACACCAAAGGCTGTAAACCTGTTATTCCTGCTGTTGAAAAATAGAGGGCACTTTTGTACAGTGTGTAGTCGCTATTTAGTCGGATCTAAGAGTCACTTCCATTCCGAGTTTGTTCTGAGAACGCGGGATTGTTTCCTTCTGAGTTTCTTTCTTACTTTTTTGACAATATTTGCTGTTTGTGTGACACACTACTAAAAATATAAAAAGTATACAGTACTTAATTGAGATGTAACATTTTAACAGCAAAACCGTAGATTACCCCCCCCCCAAAAAGAATGGTTTGTTCCAGCTCGCCTCTCTTACTTTGGCTCTAGCGCCCTTTCTGCCAGATCGATGGTGACTGAGAGCAGCGGAGCGGAGGTGTAAGTGCCTGCCTTAAAACAGGACATATTAGCTGCATTTAACCTTCAGTTACTCTTTATCTCTCATCGTGACTGGGCAGATCACTGGGTGCTCTGATCCTAGAATCGCCCCTGATTGCCCCTTATGTTACTTTAGAAAGGCTGAAATGTTTTAGGCTTGTGGTGGCGCGGTTTAAGAAGACTGTGTAAGTTTAGCATAAAGCTTTGATAAAGGTGTCCGTTCCCCTGACTGTGGTTGTTGCCCATGTAAAGGCTGGCATGACGCTATTGATATTATTGATTATAATTATATTGTTTTTGCACTTACAATGTGCGTGTGAGAGAGAGAGAGAATCAGAGATGCTGTGTTTGCTCTGATGCAACGTGGCAATAACTAAATAAATAAATAAATAAATAAATGGGCTTGTGAAACCACTACACTGAAATAATCTGTAAAACTCGTGAAACAGACTGAGCTATTTTAATGATTACTCATGTCCATTTGAATGTATCATGTTTCTTTTCTCTTGACTATAGTTTCGAATTGCTCAGAAAGGAATTACGTAGTTAACTTCTCTGGCAACACACCGGAAAGCAACAGCGGTTACAATCAGAGCTGCAGTCTTGGATCTCAGTGAAGAATGGCCACAACTATTAAATCCGCTTTGGCAGACACTCTGGGGAACCTATCAAAGGAGGAATTTGAGAGGTTCTGCCACCAGCTTCTGGACCGCAGAGAAGGGCCGCGGGTAAGACGCAGCCAGGTGGAGGACAAAAGCCGTCTGCAGTTCACAGACGTCCTGGTGTCTACTTTTACGGAGGAGGGGGCTCTGGCGGCGGTTCTCGAGATCCTGAAAGCGATCGGCTGCAACCAGACGGCGAAAGAACTCGGTAAGATCAACGACTGTGATTCTGCATCGATAAAGTAAAACCCGTGCATCAATATGTAAGTTATTTAGTTCAGGTGAAGTACTTTTAATGTCTTCATCAGTTTGCAGTAGGTTGAGGAAAGTTCTGCAGGTATCTTCTCCTTTACTCATGATCTTATCCACAAGCTCAACGTGTCCCTCCACATCTTCGCGGTTGATACTTTTAGTATCTGGAGAAATGTTTGTGTGCAAGGACACAAATCAGTATTGTGTGCCTGTGACGTTGAGTCACAGGCACACAGGAGGTTAATGTAGTAGTTTTTCCTTTGTAGAACCCCTCAATAAATTTTCACTCAATCATGATGTCACTGAAGTGAAGACCTTGAGCTTTGAGTTTTACAAAAAGCACAGTTTTAACTGTTTCAAAATTACTCATTTCTACATAAACTTCACCATTTTCTGAGGCTCAAAAGTAATGAGGGAAGACAAATCAAATGCATCAAATCAATTTTTGTGCTTTCAGACATGGTGTTGACATGAGTTGGGTGTTTTGTTAAAATTTTCCAACTATCCAAAATGTGTCCTTATTTATTGTCATGTTGTCCTTGCAGACAGGCAAGTGGCCAACAGGATTTCGTCACTGTGCTGACACGTGTGAACAGGGAGATCAGCAAAGGAGTGTATTCAACCCACAAACAAATGCCGCAAGTCTACACAATTCCTGCATAGAAAAATGTTTTTCACCTCAGAATCATGCATTCTTTCTTGGGCCTATAGTGCTATTTACCTAAATGAAATCAAATCTTTTTTTTTAAATAGGAAAGATGTTTGTTTGGGTTTTTTTGTCAGGAAAAAAAAACATTTAAGTGGTTTGTATTATTTAGTGTTCACAGAGAATGATTGACTCTTACACCACCTCTTACCTTTGAGCAGCTGCCAAAAATAAACATTACAGGTAAAGGAGGTGCAATAGGCTTAAGGCCGTGTCCACACTAATTCATTTTAGTTTGAAAACACATCTTTTTCTCTCTGTTTTGGCCTTCCGTCCACACTGAGACGACGTTTTTGGTCAAGGACTGATTCTTATATAGCGCTTTTCTACTCTCCCAGAGTACTGAAAGCGCTGTATACAACATGCCTCATTCACCTCATTCATCACACCCACTCATACAAGCACTTCTAAACTCAAGTGCAACTAATAAGCATTCACACACATTCACACTCCGATGAACGCGTCGGAGGGCAATTTGGGGTTAGTGTCTTGCCCATGCAAACAATTGAAAATGATAGTGTGGACACTGAGCGTTTTTAGACGAAAATGCAGTTTTCAAATTTTTCCGGATTAGTGTAGACGTAGCATAAAATGCAGCTTCAAACCAGAGATACACCATATAGACACTGTTGTGCCTATATGGTGTATGTTGTGTTCCTAATGTGTCTCCACTTCCCCTGTTCACCTCATTTGTGTATTTAAGTCATTAAGTCATGTATTAATCACATATTTAATCATATCACTTTCTTACTTTACTATAGTAAGAGCACTCCTGTCACAATCATAGTCATAGTTTTACCTTTTATTATCATGGTCGGTCATAGCTTCGTCATAGTTTTTCATAGTTATGCTTGGTGTTTCATAGTTTCATGTTTTCAGCCGAAATAAAGGCTCACCTTCTGTTTGCAAACCAGCTCCTTCTTCCAGTGTCTGCTTTTGGGTCCGCTCTAACAAACACACCAGCGCACCCTGTTAGATTTGTATTGTTTATTGCCATTTATGCTTAGAAATATTTACTCATATATGCTTACAAGTATATAATCATTTGTAGATTGAAAGAATGTCTCATCCTAGGAGGTCTGTAACAAGTCTGTGTAGCATGAAGAGGGGAGTGCGTTCACTCTTCCTCAGAGTGTTCAGGCATAGATCACACGTCTCCTAGGGGAGGTCGTATCTTCTCTTGCTGATATATGGTATAGCAAACACACGTATATCTGTTTGAGTGTAAGAGCCTTTTGTTTAGATCAGCGGTCCCCAACCCCCGGGCCTCGGACCGGTACCGGTCCGTGAGTCGTTTGGTACCGGGCCGCGAGAGTTGAGGCTCAGGTGTGAAATGTATGGTTTTCAGAGTTTTTATCGGTTTTCAGCGTTATTTTGTTATCGTTTTTATCGTTAACTCGGTTTTCCTGGGTCTTTTCACATGTGTTATGAATAAATCTTCTTTTTTTCGGTACCAGCACTAGTTTTGTTTTGTTGTATTTATCCGCGACACCTTATTGCCGGTCCGTGAAAATATTGTCGGGCATAAACCGGTCCGTGGCGCAAAAAAGGTTGGGGACCGCTGGTTTAGATGGACCGCTAGACTCCTGGCACCAGCTTTGGGGAGTCTTCACGGGGTCATATCGTGACCCCACACATACACACACACACATACACACACAGACAAGGTATTCTTTGTTCACATGTATACCTGTGTAAGATGTCATATGTCAATGAACCTATGCATATTCATGTAACCACAATAAAAGAGCAGTGTTACGGGAGAGCGGACGAGAGCAACTGGGGTCAAGCGAAGGAACGGCGCCTGTCCGGTTCTCTCCCGTGCACGTAAAACATAAAGAATGTTGCCTACTTGTGTCTTGCTTTGCTGTGTAATTACATTGTCCTCAACGTTCCAGCGAATAGGGTTAAGCTACAAACCTATCACACCCCGCCATGACAACCTCTCGACCTCTGTACACAATGACAACCACGGGTGAATGAGACAGGTTGTATGAAGCACTTTTGAGTGCTCGGAGAAGAAAAAAGCGTTATGTATAAATCACTCATCATTTGAACCAAAAATTTAGGATTTGTATCCATCACTGCATAAGACCTAGGCTGATTTCATTGCAAGTCTTGTGTAATCTGGCATGCCTCAACCCATTCTTCTCGTCTCCCTTCCTTAAAAATGGCTTCTTGACAGTCACCCTTCCACTAAGACTTTTTCTGATGAAGCTTCAGTGAACAGCAGCTGTATAAACTTAAGGCCCAGATCTCTCAGGTCTTTTGTCAGGTCTTTGCTAGATTTTGTGAGCGAGGGGGAAGAAGCTGCTACCAGCGAGTTTGCTGTTGGAGAAGTGCAGACAGAGGAGAGCTTAAGTTTGACCAGGTACCAAAGCAAATCATTTGTACTGTACAAATAATGTAAATATGACGGTGTATCACAAAAGATCAGTATTGGGCAAGTTACTTTGAAAAAGTAATTAATTATAGTTACTAGTTACTTCTTCAAAAAAGTAACTGAGTTAGTAACTGAGTTACAAGATTCTAAAAGTAATTAATTACTTGAAAAGTAACTATTGCGTTACTTTAAAAAGAAAAAATGTTTAACCCTCTGGGGTCCAGGGTATAATTGGCCATTTTTACCTACTTTTGATTTTCTCTCCACATTTTACCTTTAAAAACTATTTACTTTGCCTTGTTTGGTATCATTCTTTTTAGCACAACCTCACGTGTCTGAATTTACAGTTATGTTTTCATTTTGACATCCTGTATTAACACAATTGATCTAAAATCAGACAAAAAACATAAAATCAGAGTAGAAAAAGTTATATTTTTTACTGTAACAACCACAAACATGTTTAATGAATCATATTTCATAACTTTAAATGGTCAATTTTAAAATCATATACACGAGTTTTGCAAACAAAGTTATTTGCAACCATTTACCTTTTACCCTTTTAAAAATAACCATTTCAAACTATTTACAGAACAATCAGCTGTTCTGCATTCAATAAGATGCCACACAAATTATTTGCGCAACTCCAAAAAATAATTTCTCTCCACTATAAAGGAGAACATCACAAGTCTGACACCTGGAGACAGCAGTCGCCTCATTGTTCTGACACACAACACAAAACCATCCACAACACTGCACACTAACTACACAAGATAACACATAACTACACACTCCAAACACACTAAACGTCACAAATCTCTCACATCTCAAAACTCGTTCTGTCTCTTTTTCCACTCTCTTTCTCTCCCTCTCTCTCTCTCTCTCTCACACTGTCACTCCTAACACTTCCCCCTCTTCCTAAACAACCAAATGTCATGTTGCCATATCATTTTTTGATTGGTCGACATGGTGCATTTTTCCACCAACACGAAAGGACGTTTTTTTGTTTTTGTTTTTGCTCATAAGCAGAGAGAACTTGCTAGTGCTGTCCTTAGACAGTAAACGTGACGAAACTATTGAGGAAAACACGCAGTGTAGCAGAGTGAAGCTGACCGCCCACCCACTTGAAACGTAAAGGCAAATAGGTGGAGCGGTCAGTGTAGGGTGACCAACCGTCCTCTTTTCCCCGGAAATGTCCACTTCTCATGTTCTATCTGGGGGAATTTTCGAGATTAATAAAAATGTCCGGGTTTTCCTATATTCCGACAGAGGACCCATGTGTGAGAGGTCATCCCCGAACTGCTGTTTTGTGGGCGCTTGTTCTACGCTCACAGACAGGACTGACAGTGCGCAACAACGCTGACCATGGTGATTTTTCGTTTTTATGGGCTTGCGGGCTTTTCGTTTTATGGTTTTGTAGTTGTTGTTGTTTTTGTAACGGTATAAACAATGAAAGTTTAGGTGTAGTTTATTGTCGTTGTGATGACATTTTACAGTCAGCTACAATAACTCGTACTGGGTACTAGCTAGCATGACAGAGTTTCCATACAGCTGGGCGGGTGCTATGATGTTATGATAGTGATATGATATCGGTTTGGATATGTGGTGAGAGGGAAACATGAAGATGCAACCAGGAGATGTCCTTACTGAATCATCAGAGCTGAACAGGTGATGGAGAAACAGGGTTACCTTTAGGTGACATGAATGAGTTGAAGGGAAGTTATGAACTGTTTCTGAGAGACAAATAACACCAGGATCCTTTTCTATGTACAGTAGCTGACAGCTGGTAACTGTGCAGGGGCGGGTCTAGCAAAGTGATGTCAGGGGGCCAGGTAGGGCATTAACAGGGAAAGGGGGGCTCAAAGAAATACTTTTCTTTCTTATTCTCATTTAAAATGTCTTGCTTTTAATAAATAATTTCCTGAATCTTACAACCAAAGTTTTCATCTGATGTAAAATGTATAGAAATCATACATATACCAACAAGACTGTACATCACTGTCACAACAGCGTTTGTTTTCATTCAAAGGCTTTATGGCTTTTCCTATAATACCTGGTGGGCCGGTCTCTAGTCAAAATGCACTGGTCAATTTTTTATCCCAGTCAAGCCTTCATACCGACCCAGTACTGGTAATTTTTCTTATGCAGATGAGGCATTATTTCTGTACCATTATTTAATTCTGGAGGTTTTTAAGTTATTTGTTTTTGCACTTGTTGACCTGTAAAAGCCTATATGACATATTTTATTTCATAATTCATTAACCACACAGAGAAGGCATCGTTTAAATGTTAAATATGTTTCTTTAAGCAAGTTCTTCATGACTGAGCTAAGTGTCCTTTCTTTTGGAAATCAAAATATGGTCACCCTAGGTTAGTGCTACGTTTGTGCTGATTTGTGCAGGTAAAATTAGCGTTTGTGCTGCTACGGTTTCTGAGATATTCTGTTATGGTATTACTGCTGAAAAATGTCTTTTTCAAATGACTTTTCGCTTTGTGTTTTCATTTGTTCAATAAAGTTCTGCTAAAAAAAACCTCTTATTGTATTTAATCAGTTAAATTTGTAATGAGTGTAGTTTTTTTTTACTTCAATTTCTTTACTTCAATCACTTTTCATTCATAAAACTAGATGCTTGAGAATTTTTTTTTAGAGTGGATTAAAAAAACTTTATTGAAAACTACATTTGAACATTTTACACTCCCATGAACACTTTTTGAAAAACAAGCTAGCAGTCTTTTGCATCAAATACACATTTTTTTGGCAGAAAAAAGTATTATTTGGCATTACTGTGTCTGAAGGATTCTTAGAACAGCATGTTAAATCTGATTTCTGAACAAGCTAAGCCTACATTTAAAATACTGAGGTTTTAGTATAGCTAACTGTCTGGAAGGGATTTTTTTTTTTTTTTGCAATGTTAAACATTTTCAGAAATACAGTAATTGCAAATTTGCAAATCCAGGAAAACTAAAAAGTTTCTAAAGCACTTTAAAAACATTCAGTATACTGGACTAAAGTGTTGTACAGTACATGTTAATGCGTTAAAAACACTCAGACTCAAGTCAATAAAACTCAAATTAAATAGCCCCATCTTAAAAACAAGAATTCCACAAAATATCAAAGTGTAGATTGGTAGAGAACTTCGGGGAGGGGTTGCTCCTGGCTGAATATATAGGTCAGAAATCATGTTTTGCTCCATCATAATCATAGTGTGTTTTTTTATTTAGATGCCTCGAAAGCCATCTGTAGACAAGGTTTCCATTTTTGCAATTCAAAAGAGGCCATAGTCCAAAATGGCAAAATAGCCACCCCAGCTGCACCAGTCTGGAAAGAGCTGAGTCAGCAGCTAGAAGACAAGATGTCAGCAAAGGCCCTGTACACTTTTGTGAAGCTAAATAGACACAACACTGGTCGGCTTTGGAAATCAGTGATCAGGAAAGTAATCCGGAAAGTAATAGTGAAGGAGAGTTAGATTCACATTGCATTTCTCATGGACAAGAAAACTGTTAAGCTTTTGAACTTGAAGTCCCTTTTGAGGACTGGGTTAAATTTATTCCTGAAAAGGTTGACTACAATGACAAGTTTTCTCCTTCTCAAAAAAGGGAATACACAATTTTGAAGCCTGGTACTTGGACTCATATCATCAACGATCTTATATGGACGAAGATCAAAAATACATGTACACTTGTGTTCCGAAGAGCAAAGGTCCATCCAACTGTCACCAATAATTATCTGGGCATTAGAGGCGACTGTAAGGAGTGTCATGGCCACTTAGAAATGTCATGTGACAGCCAGCCAGCAATTTATAGTCCAATGGTGCTCCCGTGTTTCATGAGAAATACAGATCTCTCCCTGCACACTTGGCCACTCCAAGCGGTTCATGTCTGGAAACCTGCGTGAACAGATCGCTCAAGAGCTGTGTGAGGGCAGAATGGAACTGGCTGTATGGAGGTCAGTGAAGGTAGTAGATTTGATGGATGTTGGAGATCCTGAGCCCAGCCACCTTCCAAATTTGGCCACTCTGCAAAAAGCCAAACAAGAGAGAAAAGACTCGGAATTAGGAGATAAGGACCCCATTGCATCCCTGTAATTATTAAAATATAGTGTTCCTCACAGTGGTAGCATCCGAGATATTGGACTGGATAGGCTTTTCCTTCACTACTGGAGTCAAACTCAGATGCATGTTTACAAGACATTGTCAAAAAAAAAATCTCCCCCAACTGTGTGTTTTGATGTAACCAGTTCAGTTGTGAAAAAACTGCTGAGACCAAATGGCAAATCTGGCCATATCTTCCTTTATCAAGGTATTCTGACAGAAAACAATTGCCCCAGTGTCCCAGTAGTGCAAATGCTATCAGAGAAACATGATGTTAATGCCATCGTAAACTGGTTGACAGAATGGATTCGTGCGGGTGCACCTGTGCCAAAGGAAGCTGTGAGTGACTTTTCTCTGGCAATTCTGGGAGCTCTGGTCAAGGCTTTTACTCCTCATCCTGATCTGAAGTCCTACCATAATGAATGCTTTCATGTCCTTCTTGGAACCCAGTCTGCCAAACTCCCCCATTGTTTTATCAGGGTTGATGTTGCACACTGCATCAAGATGATATGCCAGTGGGACAAAGATTTCTTTGTCAGGTCATTAGCAAAACTTCTTCAGTCACAATGCTTGGACCATGCAAAACAGCTCCTACATGCTATCACTGTTGTGGCCCTCAGTGAGGCAGAAGGTGATGACAGTTCTGGAGCCCCTCTTTCTTCAGAAAGGTGCAAGAAATACCTGAAAGCCCAAATTGCTCAAGACTCCATCATCATTCCAGATGAACAGACAGAGGAAAGTGAGAGAGTGGATTCAGTTGATGACATCCAGACTGACCTACGACAGTGGGTAACAGAAATATGTGAGGAGAGCAGGTCACTTGCTGCAGCAAACGGGGATAGAGATAATATTCACTTTCTCCCTGAGATTATTCCTCATATAATAAGACTCGCAAGTTACTTGCCACTCTGGACAGGAATAATGGTCCCTTTCTTCCAAAGCACACAGCAAGTTCAGCCACTGTTGAAGCTGAGTTCAAAAACATAAAACATGGCCTTTTCAAACATGAAAACATGCCTGTTCGAGTCGATCGCTTCATTGCTCGTCATCTTTCCTTCATCGGGGGAAATATGTGGATTTGTTCTGCAAAAGAAAAGATCAAAGATGAGGCAATAGTGGGATCAATGAAAGTCACAGATGCCAATTCTGGATCCATGATAACAGTGCAGAAGACAAAATAAAAATGGATGCTCACCCGTTTGTGGGATCTGATGCTGCCACAAACATTCGTCCGGCTGATGAAGATGCAGTTGAGAACAATACAATACAATTTTATTTATATAGCACATTTAAAAACCACAGGCATGCCAAAGTGCTTCACAAAATGAGTTAAGAGCAATAATAAATACAAATATAAAGCATAAAATACAAAATACACATAAAATATACTAACAGGCAGGTGACATAACTAACTAATAATACACCAGGCATAGTAGACACAACCCGAAAGGCTGAAGGTTAAAACATTATAATCATTAACAAGTAATAAAAATAAGTTCCAATACACTAAGGATGTGGGCTCTAAGAGCTGGGGAAGGCAAGGCTAAACAAATAAGTTTTTAATCGAGATTTAAAAGATTGAATTGAATCAGACGCCCGAATAGCTAGGGGGAGGTTATTCCAGAGGTAGGGTGCGACAGCGGCGAATGCGCGGCCACCTCTGGTCTTGAGCCGAGATCTCGGTCGCACCAGGAGCATTTGGCCTGCTGATCTAAGCGCTCTCCCAGGGATATAAAAACTGAGGAGATCCGTAAGATAGCTGGGCGCGGTGTTGTTTATGATTTTAAAAGTGAGCAATAGAATTTTAAAATCAATACGAAATTTAATAGGGAGCCAGTGCAGGTCGGAAAGAACTGGAGTAATAGACTCAAACCTGCCAGTTCCAGTTAAGAGACGGGCAGCCGCATTTTGAACAAGCTGCAGTTTATGAATAAGGGCAGAATGGAGACCAGTATAAAGGGAATTACAATAATCTAACCTTGATGTAACAAAGGCATGGATAAGTTTCTCCAGGTCCTTACGTGGTATGTAGGGCTTGGCCTTAGAGATTAGACGTAGTTGATTGAAACTCGATTTAACTACGGAGGACACATGTTTGTCCAACTTGAAGGAACTATCCAAGACAACACCCAGGTCCCTCACAGTGTCAGAAAGGGAGTCAGCAAAGGGCCCAAAAATACCAGTTGATTCAGCCCGAGAGAAGGGAGTATCAAAGATTAGAATTTCAGTCTTCTTATCATTTAGAATAAGAGAATTGCTCAGTAACCAGTTTTTAACTTCATTCATACAATCAGAGAAGTGTTGCAATGACGACGTGACATCCTCAGCTAGTTCAAAATAGATTTGAATGTCATCTGCATAAAAGTGAAAAGAGAAACTGGAGGGGCCTAGCTGTTCCACCCAAAAAAAGGGAGAGGACTTCCTCCCTCTCTCCATGTACCGAATGGCTCCATGCAGATGAATCTTTTGGGGCCAAAAGAGTGAAGGTGGGATTATTAAAAAATGAAAACGTTCATCAGCCTATTAGATTAGAGGAATCAACGATCTCTTTGCTCAATACCTGTGCATTTGATGCATTTTTTCAGTGCTTATGTTGTGCCTTCTGTGACAGCTCCACATTTCAAAATGCTGTTCTGAAAAACCCAGTCTTGCAGCTGGTGAAAGCCATTGCCACAGATGGTGTGACCCAACAAACCTACAGGACGAGAGCAGAGTTGCTTAGTGTAATGTTTAAAGCTCTCTCGTTGAGGTCTGGTGCGATCCAAATCGATGCTCAGTGCAATAGCTCCGCTGTAATTGCTAAGACAATGAGGAACATCTCAAGTGTTTATTTTACAAAACACTGTTCTTCACAGCACTGCTACCTCAGCAAAGGGATGACAAGGGAAGACCCATTTGTTTCTCCTGCCATCTCTGTCCTCAAAGAGTCTGGTATGGCTCATCTTGGCACTGCTGTGGAAGCAGGACTTGGCCTACCTGAGTCTACCTGCCTCAGGCCACTCTCCAATCCATCTCTGTGTCCATCAGAATTCAAAACAGAAAACAGCACCACAGGAAATGAGCTCTGTGCAGGGACAGTTACTCACAGCTACAACATTGGAGATATCGTGTGGACCTTGCAAACCAAACAGAATTTCCACTGAATGAATTTCCCTCCAACCTGGTTCTCCAAGGAAAGTCATTCACTTTGAGGGCATTAATTGCTTTCCATGGAAAGATGACCAGTGATGGTTTGGGGCATTACACTGCGTACTGCAGGAGAGCTCCATGTGTGTGGGAGTGCTATGATGACCTGGGAAATGCAGTGACAGGAGCATCTGAAAAAAAATACAACCCCATGCTGTGTTATACACAGTATAATGAGTGCTGCCTGCATTTTTCTGTTTTATTTGGTTCATTACAGTTACATGTGTTCAATATGGCTAGTGTGTGTTATCAGTAAGTTCAGTTTTGCATATAAAGTTAAAGTTCTAAATTAAAAATCTTTTAACTCTTTTCTTTGTCAGTCTGATGCATATTTGCTTTTACACACCCATTCACCTTCACTTGTAGCCTTGAAAGTAACCATTCCATTTTTCTGTCAATACTTTTTCTGTATTTGTTTTGTGTTGACCTCGTGACTCAAGTCAGGGGTCACCATCCTTTTCAGTTCAAAGGGCCCCTTTCCCCCCTGCTGCTACAAAACCTGTCTAGAGCTTAAAAAAAGAAAGAGCTTATAAATATCTAGAAAATGAGTTGTTGTATTGTGTAAGCTATGGAAATGTAAATAAAAATGTTTATTTTTAGATTTTATAACAAAATGAATCCTCTAACCTTTACAACAGAAAAAAGTATTTGTTAAAATGAAGCCAGCTAAGTGAGTCCTTTCCATAAAAAAGGAAAATTTGGAAAGATGGGCAACCAACTTGAAAATTACAGCAAACAGATTTGAAACTAAGAAACATTAAATCACTTTTAAAAGCCTTGTACATTCTGTGAATAGTCAATGCAGATATTTCATAAAAAACAAACTGTTAACAGAACTCTTTCTTGTTGTCTTTATAATAAAACATAACTGACTTGGTCTTATAAGAGCCACAGTGGAGGGACCGGAGAGCGACATGTGGCTTTAGAGCCGCGGGTTGAAGATCATTTGCCTAGGTGCTGTGGAATATTCGGTTTTCTACATGTAGGTGTCAACCTATGAAAGCAACTTTAGCCTACCTTGTGTACGTTTCTGCACTGGTAACAAAAGAAATATCGACCTTTCCGCTGACTAAATTGTGTTACTAAAATGTAAACTAATAAAACCTTAATATGCAGCAAGCCTAAGAAAAGTGGACAGTCTTCTCTAAAAGTGCAAAACTCCACAGCTGCTGAAACTCACTGCCACAGACACTGGTGTTATGCAACGTAGGCCGTAAGAATTAAAATCGTTATATCTCAGAAACCGTAGCAGCACAAACGCAAATTTTACCTGCACAAACGCAGCACTAAAAAAGTAGACCATTTTGGTCCGTTTTGGAGCAGTCTGGGGGGATGGTGACCTTTGAATGACCTATAAAATAAAGTTTAATATCTCAAAAACCGTAGCAGCACAACTGCTAATTTTACCTGCACAAATCGGCACAAACGTAGCACTAACCACTCCGCCTATTTGCCTTTACGTTTAAAGAGGGTGAGGGGTCATCTTCACTCTGCTCCGTGATGCCGCCCCCACCACGATGCCGCCCTGGGCAACCGCCCACGTCGCCCCTATCAAAAAACCGCTATTGGATCTATCGCATGTCTTTGAGAGCAGGACTCAACTGTGTAAATTACCCATTATATGTGTAGCGTTTAATGTCCCTTTTAAAGTGTTTTTGTTTTGTCTTGGGGGAGGGGGTTCCACAGGGCCCCAAATCCCCGGGGACACCCCTGCTTCTTAATATGTAATGGAATTCTTTTTAAGGCCAGCATAACAGATCTATTTATTTATATAATTCATATTTGTTAAAAGTGCAGTAAACTGTACCTCTCCTTTGTTTATCTATTCAGTTCCACACCCATCTGCCCTTTAAGTCCGACGTCACTAGCAATTTCTGGATCCAACTCCCCCTCAGTTCTCAAAGTCAAACTAATCCCTTTGCAGTGTGCGAACAGACTCCGGCTCCACGTTAACCTTTGCCAAGGTCATCATAACTGCTGCTATAATGTTATGAATGTTTCTTTTTAAAACTGGGGGCTGTGTTGGAGGCTTAATGCTTTCTTTTTATTCAACTGCTCCTGAATAATTTTGTATTGCAGGTCTGTTTCTAGTCACAAATGTGGGCGAACACAGCTGTGTTAGGTCCATGGCAATAGTCATCAGATTTAGATTAACCTCATGATGGACTTTGGTGATATTAAAACTTTTGGAAAGTGGAGATGAAATCAGCCCTCATAGCTCAAGCCTGCCTGTTTACTGTTAAATACAGTTGGTAAACTCTCCAATGCCCAGGTAAGGTGATCACAGCCTGTCCCACACCCCCAAATCTACTGGTTATTACTTTGAAGCAAGTTCTATCCTTCCTTCACCTCTATACTAGATCTTACAATTCCACTATTTACCAAATGTCACTTTAGCCCCTAAACAGACTACGCAAACACATCCTGTGTGTTTTGTGATATTTCCTGATCTGTCAGAAATGTTTTTCTAGATTTTTCAAGCAGACTTTAAACTCAGATTATATGTTTACAGATAATCACAATAACATAAGGGTAGGTAGACTGTACAAAGTCTAGAGATGTGAGACCTGATTGACCTGAGGCTGTGCAGCCTTCCTTTTCTTAGCAGTGGCCCCTGCATATCAAAATTATGTCAAGAAACCTCCGAGGAAATAAACATCACAGCAGTCAGCAAACTGACACACAGACTTAAATGTTCAGAAACACAGAAAGATACAGTTGTCAATACTGACATGAGGAGGTAACATCTGCTGCTGCTGCTGCTGCTGGGGGACTCCTGTAACGAGTACAACCATTTGATGATGTTCAAAGAGAAACACACTTTACATCTAAATGGTTTTTTGTGGTAAAGTGAAAAATACCTCATACCTCGAATGTAGTTCTCTACAATCATTGCCAGCTCTTGATCAAACTCTTGGAGTACTTCATGCAACACACTGACATTTGTGACTGATATTAAATCTTTCTTTTCCATCTCAGCAAACACATCCAGCACTGTCTGGAATTATCAGCAAAGATGGTTTTAGTTCACAGAGGCTCTGCAGCTACACTATAAATCTATCAACTGCTTCACAGCAAAATGCTACTCAAATGCCAGTTTAAAGACGTAAGTCTTTAGCTGTTTTATGAACAAGTGTGCACAGATCATAGAGTAAAGGGCTCTGTAGCCTTCAGTTTTTAGTTTAAATTTAGGGATGGATGTACTTAGAATAATTGCAAGTTTAAAACACTTCTTGAATGATTTCATTTCCTCTTGATAATACCCCATAGATTTTCAATGGGGTTTATCTCCAGTGAGTTGGCTGGCCAGTCAAGCACTGTGATAGCATGGCAATCAAACCAGGTTTTGGTGCTTCCGGCGGTATGGGCACGAGCCAGGTCCTGCTGGAAGATGAAATCTGCATCTTCATACAGATCCTCAGCACAAGGAATCATGAAGTCCTCTAAAACATTCTGGTGGACTGTTGCGGTGTCTTGGATTTAAGAAAGCTGAGTTTACTAACACTTGCACCGGACATAGCACCCCAAATCATTACTGAGTGTGGATATTTCACACTGGACCTCAGCTTGGGTTTTGTTCCTCACCCGTCTTCCTCCAAACCCTTGGAACTTGATTCCCAAATGAAAGGCATATTTTACTTTCATCGAAAAAGAGGACCTTAGAGCACTGGCCAACAGTTCAGTCCATCTTCTCCTTGGCCCAGTTGAGACTCTCCCGACGTTGGCTCAGGCTCAGAAGTTGTTTGACCAGAGGAACCAGACAGTTGTAGCCCATCTCCCCAGATGTGTCTGAATGTGGTGGTTTTTGAAGCTGTGACTCCTGCCTCATGCCACTCGTTTCTGTCTGATAATTCTCTTCTGCTGATGCATCTTCTCCTGCCACATTTTGCCGTTCCACTGGACTTTCCTTTGATACACTTGCACACAGCACTCTGAACAGCCAGCCTCCTTAGCCATGAATTTCTGTGGCTTACCCATCCTAAAGAGGTTATCAATGATGCTCTTCTGACCAGTTGTCCAGTCTGCAGTCTCCTTTATTCATGATCTTATCCACAAGCTCATCAACATGTCCCTCCAAATCTTTCCCGTTGATACTTTTAAGGTTGTTGTACCCCCATTTAGAAATCAGCACCTTCTCATAAACTTTGAGGATCAGTAAGTAGTCCCCTGACAGAATTGTTTGGATGGCTGTTTTATTCCTCCTCAAGGTGTCATTGGCAGACATGCTGAAGCTGCATTACAGACATTTACACAGTTTAAGTATCACAACAGACCATGAATTTGGGTCTGCATTTTTGTTTTAAATGCGAACAAAATGATAGCAGAAGTGCTGTCATGTGTCTGGCCAAAAGAGAGTACCAATTTGTTTATTTGATTGTACAATTAAAGGCTTCAGTTAAGAAAAAAGAATTGCGTTCGTTTGCAGCTTTGTCTTGTTGTACAATATTTTATATTACTAGAATTTAGGAAACTTTAGTAAGAATGGCTTCTTTTTTTTTTTAATCGTGGGTGTTGATCCAGCGCTGATTTATTTTTTTTCTCTGCTCTCAGAGAAAAAGTTTTTCTGTTAGACCGTTAGTTTGTGGTAATTATGCAATTTTGAGTTTATAGTCTGGCTGGTTTCATTATGTCTATATCCTCAGGCCTTTTTGCCTGTAGTCTGTGTTCTCTCATAGTTTGATTGTATTCTGTTCCTTGGTTCAGTTTATTTTAAGTTCCCTGTGTTTCACCCATATCATATTTAGTCGCCATTTCCTGTTTTATTTTGCTAGTCTCTTGTTTCCTGTGCGTTTTTGCTCCCCCTGTTTAGTCATCTGATTAGTTTCACCTGTTTCTTATTATTCCCCAGATGTCTCATCCTCCAATTGTGTATTTAAAGCCTCGGTTTGTCTTAGTTCTCTGTGTTGCGCTTTTTGTCTGCCCATGTGTTTCCCTCCATTTTGGCTCAGTGGACTTTGTGTTTCTGCTGACCAAATGAAGCTCTCTGAGACATTTAAGCTTGTACTGAAAAGGGTTCATTACTGAAAGCTTTTCAACACGGTTCTCTTTGGTGGTGTCTGGTGGAAAAACAATATGAAGATCAACTTAAATCGAAAACTTGAAATGAACTGCTAATGACAGCTCTATCTGATATCGGGCTGCTGTTTATTCTATTCAGTTAAATTTTATTTATATAGCACCAAGTCACAACAACAGTCGCTTCAAGAAGATTTATATTGTAAGGTAGACCCTACAATGATACATTCAGAGAAAAACCCAACAATCATATGACCCCCTATGAGCAAGCACTTTGGCGACAGTTTGAAGTGGAAAAACTCCCTTTTAACAGGAAGAAACTTCCAACAGAACCAGGCTCAGGGAGGGGCGGGGCCATCTGCTGCAACCAGTGAGAGAAGGAAAAACAGACATGCTGTGGAAGAGAGCCAGAGATTAATAACAAGTATGATTCAATGCAGAGAGGTCTATTAACACACAGTGAGTGAGAAATGTGACTGAGGAAGAAATACTCATTGCATCATGGGAATCCCCCAGCAGCCTACATAACTAAGGGAGGACCCAGCCCTAACTAAATGCTTTAGGAAAAAGTAAAGAGAAATTCCCCTCCCCCCCAATTTCCTTACACAATTCCACATGTTTTGTGACATAAAATAACTAACCTCCATCCTCAGATATCATTGGAGCTGGTTCAGTGTCAGGATTGTGGGAATGGGGCAATGGGAGTGGAACACCTGAGCCTGAGACAGCAGGTCGGCAGATATGTGATTTATTTTACACATATACAAAGGGTCTGCCTTCACCAAAAAAATGATCATGGTATATACAATGCACTCCTTAAATTTCATTCTTAAAATGCAGTTTTTATCTCTTTTAATCATGATTTACAATTCAAAGATTGTACATGGGCTTGCACACACACACACATGGATAAATTCACTGTGAAATTCACTGTGAAATCATTATAAAATATGTAATGTCTGTGTAATACTGTGCCTTTTTGCACCAGGGTGTGGAATTTTTGACCAGCCTTTGGCATGGGCATGCAGTGCTGTGATGTCTGCCTGCTGCGACAAGGGGGTGCTGCAGCACAGCTTCTTCACAGTGCCTACAGCAAAGGCTGTAAACCTGTTATTCCTGCTGTCGAGAAGTAGAGGGCACTTTTGTACAGTGTGTAGTCGCTATTTAGTCGGATCTGAGAGTCACTTCCGTTCCGAGTTTGTTCTGAGAACGCGGGATAGTTTCCTTCTGACGGCTGATATTTAAAAGAAGGAACGAAGTTTCGTTTTCAAGAACAGCAGGAGTTCAAGCTGACCGTAAGCGAATTACGTTTTGTGTAATGTAATGTAATGTGCAGCTATTATTACGATAGTATGCTGTAATTAAACCACTTCCTTCTCATAGACAGTAGTGTTTAGGATCAGCTCTCTTTCCTTTAGCGCAGATTCAGCATGTCGGCCCAAAATGCAATAAGGACCAATAAAACAGCCATTCATGAGATTCTGTCCGGAGACTACGGGCTAATTCTCAACAAAGTGCATCAGAATAAGCTGATCACTCAGCGGGAGTACAACAATCTTAAAAGCATCAACAACGCAAATGTGGAGGCACACGTCACTGAGCTCGTGGATAAGATCATGAATAAAGGAGAAGATAAATGCAAAGACTTCCTGAACCTCCTGCAAACCGATGGCGCCATTAAAGAAACTTTCCCTCAGCTGGCGAGTTTACAGCTGACTTACAGACCCCTTTTATCTGAGCCTGTCCAAGTGTCTTCATGTCAGCATGGTAACACACACACGTAACACTGTATAGAAACGCTGCGTCTACTGTTGTGTTTGGTTGTTTAACTCAGTTTTATTGTCCTTCCCTCACATGTTCTGCCTCAAGATGGGAATATGTCAAAGGTGAGATGCTGATGCAGAAACAGCCTCCTACACTTGTATGTGACATCGCTTGAGACAGATATATAGATGAAATTCTGTGGTTACGAAGCCTGTAGTAACACATGTAAAGTGTTGGTGTCCACTCTTTAGGAGGTTTATCAAATCAACAACCGGCCCGTCGGCCTCTGTGTGATCATAAACAATGAGAACTTCTTGGATGGTTCACAGAGAAGAGGAACAGATAAAGATGCCCGTAAGTTTCAGAGGTGCTTTTTTGTTTGTTTGTTTGTTTTGTTTTATTGTTTTGTTTTTGTTTTTATGTTAGTATCTTTTGCTTAAATATTTTTCTCTGATTTTTTTGCAGAAAGCTTGGCAGAGGTGTTCAGCTGGCTGGGCTTCAGAGTGCTGATGTGTAAAGACCTGACCAAGGATCAGATGGATCAGGCACTGACGTGTGTCGCTTCCTTGGCAGACATGTCTCAGCTGCAGAAGTTCAAACTTAAAGAGTGGGATGGCAGCAGCTTTGTTGATCCTCAGCAGGTTCTTGAGCACGGTGATGCTTTCATCTGCTCTATTCTGAGTCACGGAAAAAAGGGTGTAGTTTTGGGAGCTGACAGGAACCCCCTCTCCATTAAAGAAATTACCAGAAAGTTCAGGGGGTGTGACCAGTCAGTCCTCACCAGCAAGCCCAAAGTGTTCCTGATCCAGGCCTGCCAAGGAGGTAAGATACAGTGTGGAGTGCAGTTGAACGATATGGAGACTGATGATGATACTTCACCATTGACGATCCCCGAGGAAGCTGATGTTCTGGTTGCCATGGCCACTGTTGAAGATCATGCTGCACTTAGACATATATTCGATGGAAGCTGGTTCGTTCAGTCTCTTTGTGAGCAGCTGAAGGAGCGCTGTCCCAGGTAATTGTTTTAAAATCACCAAACACATCTGCACACTGACCCTGACAGTGATATCAACATTTTTTGTATCTCTATAAATGCTCTTAGAGGCGAGGACATCGTCTCCATCCTCCACTATGTGAACGATGATGTAGCACATAGAGAGACCTCCTCGTTGGCCAAGCAGATGCCTGAAGTGAGATTCACCCTGAGAAAGAAACTTGTGCTGCCACCTCAGCACAGCTGAAGTCATCATGGAAATACAGCACACCTTACTGTGTAACTAGGGATGTAACTCAGAGTTACTTATTATCTTTCTTAAAATGTTTCCTTTATATTTTCCCGCTTGCTTTCGTCATTTTAAATCTTTTATTTTTCTAAATCTTAATCTCGCATTGAGGTGTTGCATTTTATACTGTAACAGTTTTATATTAAAGAATAAATCTCAGACTGTGAACACAACTGGTGAGAAAAACATTTTTATTTGTGTTGGGAGGTTTTTACATGGGCTGTAGTAAAGCTTCACGGGTGCTTTTCTTAAACTGAACCTTTACATTCTTAAACCTAGTAACATTACTTAATCAATCAAAAAGGTTTGTTTTTTTCAAACAATAGATCTCACAACACTCTCTTGATAGTAACAATAAAAATGTTACATTTAACTTGTTATAATGTCTTTTAATTCTGTCAGAATACATCAGTTTGCTTCAGAACTGTTTGACTTGATTTCTCCCTCCACAAATCCTGAAAGATTACCATGGCTACTATGTGTGGTTGAAAGAAACATGTTCCAGCAAAACCTTTTTTCAAAAATGTTGTTTATTTTCTTCTGTCCCTCATTTTGTTCTGTTTTTTTTTTTTCATTTGGATCTCTGAACTTGTTAAAACTGTTAGATGAAGGGAAATACTTGATTAAAAAAAGGAAGGTGAAGTTCAGAGAAGGACATCCCAGCGTTTGAGTAGTCTGTGCTGGAGCAAAGAGACCACAGCTGAAGTCTATTATGGTTAATAGGTATTGTGTAAGCGCTGTAGGAAACATCTGCACTGGCCTTCTATCGTCTGATCCCCTGATCACACATTGAAGTCATCTGGGCAGTGCTGGAAAGTAACAATCTGTCTATACGCATTGAAATCGCTATAAATAGTACTGAATATATCCAGATTCAAGTCATGTCATAGATATTAATGTATGATATGCAGCTTATAAATGTTTGGGCTGCCTGCAGAGATGAGCATCTCCCTGTGGTTTGTGTGCTTTGACACTTTCAAGAACCTGGCTGTCTGATCACTGATGTAATAAGTGATCCTCCAGTCATGGTGGTTATAGACAGAGTTGCCCTGTTTTCATGTTTATTTTTAGTCTTTCAACCCAGTGTTAATAGGGTTGAAATTGAATCCATAAAGAAAGAACAGGTAGAGCCAAAAAACACCTTTGGTTACATGCCGGTCCATAAGTGACAGTGGCTCCCTTCTCAGGCTCCTCAAAAGCTGGTATGCCCTCTGACTCTCACCTCCCTGCACTCCTCCACCTCATCCTTTATGCAAGTCTTACTAAGTGAAATCCAGAATTTAAAAAACTCTATATCACTCAGCCCTCTGCTTCCTGATGTGTGGACACAGGTTGAAAATGTGGGAGTCTTGCTGTCCACTACAAAGGACACTGAATCAAACATTTGTTTAAGGTTAAGTGGGATAGGTTTACTGTACATTTCTGAAATCCTGCTAAGTTCAAAATAAGAATTGCAAAGAATATTGAATGAAAAAAAAAAAGACTTTTAGCAACAGAAACATAATATCTACAAAAAAATCACTTAAGCTCCCTTGTTGCTATAACATGTGAAATGGCCATCATTTTGAAAAGCAAGCATGTTGTCTGTTAGACTGACCCCCACAAATGTGGCCCAGGATGTCCTCCTGACAGTACAGTAGGACTTTTGTTAAGATCGTTCTGTCTAGCAGCTTTTGCAATCAGAATTATGATCTGAACTCACTATTATATATTG
The DNA here is from genome assembly GCF_001858045.2 of Oreochromis niloticus. Classification (NCBI taxonomy): domain Eukaryota; kingdom Metazoa; phylum Chordata; class Actinopteri; order Cichliformes; family Cichlidae; genus Oreochromis; species Oreochromis niloticus. The sequence continues at coordinate 7,593,783 of NC_031982.2, read as the reverse complement.
TGTTGCATAATTTTTGCTTGATGTAAAGATCTCAGACTTAAGTAAATTCATTCACAAAAATGAATTGCTGGGTTTTAAGGGGAATAGTAAATCACTGTTCTTTGTTTTTATTAGCTTGTGTACATATTTATTATAATAGTGCCTCTATTTTTGTATAATTCCTTCTTCTAGATTTGGTGGTGCATAGTCAGACTACGATGCACACATACAATTGTCTTTACGGTACTGCAGCGTCGTTGCCATGCCAACAGAGATTCGGTCGTCAGCTTCCCTTCCGTAGCAGAAAAAAAAAACTACGCAGGAAAAGTGTGGGATAAGACTGCTTTGCATAAAAGGACCCAGACAGACTGCCTGTCGAGGCAGACGAGTGTCCTGTGAAGTTGCTCCCACACACCTTTCAGGCTGCCTTAAAGATGGAAGCCCCGCTGGGTGAACAGACTGCTGTGGGTTATTCAGCGGGGACTGAAGGACCTGAACACCGACAGGAGCTGAAAGCCTCTGACGAAGCTGTCACGTTCATGTCCGGCATTGGTGAGTTCGCATCCAATTTAGGCTAATATGGTCGGTAGGAAACAGCAGCTGAGTCTAAAACTACCTGAAAAGCAAAAAACCGTGAGATCATTACAGATATTTGAATCTGCCCACTTTGGCTTTACCTTCTGTGCCCCTTCGCTTCTCAGAGCCTGCCGAGCTGCAGAAGTGTGTGTTTGCAGACTCGCTGGTGACTGTGTCAGAGGGGGGGAGAGAGCTGGGGGAGTTTAGTGTGACGGTGGAGTTTGCCCGGAGAGAGCAGCCATGCATGATGCTTCATGCTCAGAGCCAAGGAGCCATTGATGACTGCCCCTGTGGGACAGCAGTGACAGGTGAGAGCAGGCAGAGGATGCTAAGTCAAACTGATCTGTTATTTCCTGTTGTTAGTATTTCTCTTCATACCCTTTACTCTGTTTAAGCCTACCTAACGACTGACCTGGAGGTGCTGGAGGAAGATCACCATGAATATGTCAAGGTGAGTCGCTGAATCCTTTCCGGGCTGTTTCTTTTTACACTCACTCAGCTCAGCAGATGCATTAAGTGGAAATATTGCACCTTTGATGTGCTTCCATACTTCTCTCCTCAGCTTGAGGGCCATAGTGTGGACAAGAGGTGTCACATGGTGCAGCGTGATGGGCAGATGGTGATCCATAAGGTTACGACTGTGGGAGAGGTCAGATAACCACTGCTTTATGGGTCAACTCACTAATATATTAATGAAACAGTACCACAGTCATTCAGAGCAATTGCCATGCTCTCTTTCCAAGAGTTAGTCCAGTATTTACAAAATCCTTACTTACTGTTGCGCATTTGCTGCATGTTTTCATTTGTGTGTGTGTGTGTGTGTGTGTGCATGTGTGTACAGGAGGTGACAGAGGAGGGCATGTCCTATCCCATGTCTGTCCTGAGAGGGCTGGTAACTGAGGGCTCCAGCTTGCTGCTGATGCGCCTGATCGCTCTGAGGAGGAAGATGCCAGAAAACATGACGTTTGTCTCCTTAGACCCAGGATTGCACATCATTCACACCTCCTTTGTAAGTCTTTACACCTGTGTAAGACACCCTGGTCCATCAGTGACTTGTTTGAGTACTGAGCTCTGATTGTGGTCTCTTTTGTGCTCAGAGAGAGCTGGGTCAGAGGCAGCTAGAGGTCGGGGCTGAGGTCCTGGATGTATTTGGGGTAGAGAGAATTATTCAGTCCATGGAGGGCAGCCCCAGTACCTGGCAGTGCTACTTTCTGGATGATGGGTAAGCTCAATATCTGTACCTCTCCATCATCCTACACTTGTTGGACTGTGTTACTGCATCCTACTATGCATCAGACAGACTACAGCTGCCCACTGTATGTTGTTGAGTTTCATGTTTACATTACCTACTGCTGATGGGAGGTCACTAATGTAAACTAAACAACAAAGCATTTTAATCACACAATAGCATTACTTATTGAATGCTTCCCTTAATCACAAGGGATCTGTTAGTTAGGAGGTTAAAAGGAGAGGACTGTTATCAGCATTGGCAACCAGTATGAATGAACTATCAGTGATTCCCCAGTGGTTGGGTTTATTTAACTTGTAGATAAAGGTAGTTTAAATTACACAAAAGATTGTCACACATGGACTAGCAATCTCTTAAAAGGACAAAACAAGGTTAGATTTCAAGTCACTGACTTAAAGATAAAGAAGTAAATTAAGCTAACTCACCATAGCTGCTCCCAGTCCAGAAGCAAACAGAGTGAGTGGAAGAAGGTGCAGTCATTATACACTGTGTGCCAGCCAGGTAAATTCAGGTATGGAACAAAGGAGCCAACCAGTGATAAGAAAACTCAGTAAGTGAGGTAAGAGAGGTGTGGATGAGACAGGGAAAGGGGTAAATAGAAGAAGAATCTCTACTATTTCCCACCTGTTTGATTTGGCATCCTTCCTGGCACGACCCTGCTTGTGATTTATGTCACCTCCTGGTCTTAAACCAGAGATCTTTCACATGTTAGCCAAAAATGTTAACCACTGCTAATGGAGCCGTTGATGCTTCTTCATTGTGGGCCCAAACTATAACAGTAGTTATAGTAGAATAGTTAATTGCTTTGTGTCCTTGACATCATAGGAACTATTGTTGTTCTGGACCCGTAAAGTCATTTTGCTATACTATGGTAGAGACTATCTGCTGTAGACTCACTTCTAAGCACCCCTGTAAGCCTTAAGCGCTTGAACCTGACAGACTTTTAGTCCTTCCACTCTGGAGGCCACCATACTGAGGTTTTATCTGCTAAATAATATCAGCAATACACATTCACCCTAATGCACTGAAACTAAAGTAAAAGGAACCAGTGTTTCATAGTTTTTATTGATCCTGATATCTTCCTGTGTTATATAATCAAAGCATACCCTCATGGATTTGTGGAACGTAATTTTTCCTCAATTTCAGAAGCGTTGTTTTTTGTTTTTGTTTTTTGAGAGATGAGGAGAGGTAAGAATGTGTAAATGTTGGAGAGTCACTGTTCTTACAAAGTTCTTAATTTGGGCTGAAAGTAAGGCACTGTAATACTCCTCTGCTCATAAGACCTTGTGTTAAGCTGTGGCGTGTGATTAATAATTTGTAGAGTTTTATGAAGCCTTATGAAAATATTATAATATTGTTCTGATGTGTTTATGGTCCGTTGTAGAAATTACTTTAAAATCTTCAGATTCTAAAAATTATCATTTTGAGGGAAAGGTTCCCATAAAGTGTAAATAAACCTACGGAATGGGACATATCTGATTTTTGTATGCGAAAGAACACACTAAACACCCCAAATTTCGACCCCTGATTGACCTTGATCCCATAACAGCATCGTCATGGGCATATTGGTGATACATGAGGTCTTTCAGGTTTAACTCAAGCGGTTTCTGAATAACAAGAAAGTGCTATTATTGCTGTTATGTGTTACACTAGTGCTTTTATTTTGACTCGTTATATTCTCTGATCAGGCATCTGGCGAGCAGAGTTCAGGTGGGGTCACCGGTCACCATGAGACTTCTAGAGTTGCCATTAAAGGCAGAAAAAGGTTACACACATCCCACACACACACATTCACACATAAGAGGTATGATTCCAGTGAATTATTCAGTGATACTTGTGTATTTGTAATTTTACAGTAGATTTCAAGAAGATCCCCCTTGTGTGGGAGGAAGACATGCAAATGCATTCTAAGTTCCTGGACAGAAAGGTAGCTGGTCATGTGCAACAGGAAATTAATACTAGACTCCCATTACTCTACTGACCATCTGAGCAGAAAATGAATGTGTGTTTATGTCTTGTTTTGGCAGGAAGAGCGAAAGGCCGACCACTCCTCATACTTGAGACAGCATCCAGAGATTCGAGCACTAATATCTGACTTCCTACAGTTGCTGTTGTTGAGAAAACCAGACGACGTCTTCCTGTTTGCCAGAGAGTACTTCACCCCTTTTGCCTCTCATCCTGCAGACGCAGACCAGGAAGCCCAGTCCCTCTAGTCACATTTTCACATGCTCACAAACTGTCTCTTTAGAAGCTTCATATATGTTTGTTCATGAGAATAATCTTCAATGACATTTAGAAAGTGCTTTTGTTTTTTATTCCGAGTCACTGATTATTAGTTGTATCTGTGAACATTTGGTGGAGAGGAACACAGACATTTAAACCTCAGAGTTTGTGATATTTCCAGTAAGAAAGTAGTTGGGGTTTTTTTTTCAGTTTCAGTTTCAGTAGTTTGGGTTTCTTGTACACGTTTGGGCAAAGCCCCCTGGCAACACATAATTTAAAAAAAAAAAAAAAGGACGTGAGTTTTCAAAATAAAAGTCTACAAAGCTAAACAAACGGATTTTATTATGAAAGACGTGCCAGTATGTGCTGTAGTTGAGATTAGTACACTCTTTTAGCCAAGTGTGAAGCGAAAAATTTCTTGGTCAGCTCATGGACGCTATAGTTTATGTGTGAATGTGGCTTTTATTTTAAAAACATTTTTACCCAGCACCCGACACTCAACTTCAACAACTTCCTATGCAGGCGACGTCACACCCAGTTACGAGCGGCCCCTTGCGAAAGAACGAAAGAGAACTTGCGACTCTAACAGAAAAGGGAAGGAAAAACCACTGAGACATATTTCAGCATTTTTTTTCACTCCCAAAAAGTTTTTTTTTTTTCGTTTGTTTAAAGGCTTATTTTCCTCGCATTTAACAAGAGGTGCCTTTTTCGCTAAGGAGTTGTAAGCTAACAGCGAGAGACAGCGGCGGTAAGTTTCAGCGTCGTAATTTAGTTCACCTTATGTAAACTGTTAGCGTTAACTCTGGGCTACTTTATGTAACATGGACTTAAAACTTTTTAATGTTCGTTTTTGTCAAGACAAACAAAACTGGCGGGGGGGTAGTGTTAGTGACGTCACCCTGTCATATCACGTAGATGTCTTTTGATGGGACTACACATTGGACAACGCATTGAGAGGCCAAAATAACGTGAAATAAAGTAAACAGTGAAGGACACCGCGTCACGTATAACCTGCCATACAAATACATATTTTAAAAGCAGGCTTTAATAGGAAGTTTTAAATAACATTTAAATGTTGTAGGTGTTTGTTTGTTTGTTTGGATGGTCAGAGACGATGTGGCCTAACATCCAAAGCTCTGTGCCATTTAATAATTAACACGATAACAGTTCGCTGTTGAAACAAGGTCAGTGATGGAAGACAAAGTTCTCTATGAACAGATGTAGTCATCTTACTGTGTTTCCCTGTAAAAACATACAGTATAGCGGTGCTTCTACGTAGGGCAGTAATGGCATCTCGTGGTGTGGTATAATTATTATTATTGTCATTATTTTAACGTTCTAGCCATGATCTTTAGTCATTAATTTAAAGCTGCTTGTTTGCAACGCATGAAGTTTTTGAATACTTCAGTTTTGCTCCATCAAAACATGCCCACTTGTTTTCTGCTAGCAATTAAAGCTGCAGATCGCTGTGAGCTGAGGACCAGGCCATGATGGACAGGCTGACTTTGTCCCACATAGATGAGGGCCTAGACTCTTCTGAAGTGGCAGAACTTTGCTTCTTATGCCGTGATGTAGTCACCAGGAGACGCCTGGAGAACGTGAGCACTGCATATTTTGTAATGTGTTTACACTTGTATTATTAGCATGTTTGTGGAAATATGTTTTAAATGACATGTTGACAGTATGATGCCCTAGGGATGTTCATGTTCAAGAGTGGGGTATTTTTTCCTACAGATTAAGGATGCGAAGGACTTGTTCTTGAGATTAGAGGAAAAAGGTCTGCTGCAAAATGATGCCTTCCTCAGGCAGCTGCTCTACACCATCCATCGAGCAGATCTACTCAGGGTCCTGGAGACAGACAGCAGACCGCCAGAGGAAACAGATGCTAGTCCTGTCCTGTCAGACTACAGGTAAAAGCTTTCGATTTTTATCTTAATAGTGCAGCATGCAGCATAGGAATAGTAATATATCAAAAGTTTTTCTCTGACCATTAGGAAGACCCTGTATTCTATATACAATGACTTCACTACGGAGAACTTTGAAAAGCTGAAGTTTCTACTGACTGACAGGCTGGGCAGGAGACAAATTGAATTGTCCAAGGTGAGAACACACCAATGCACCTTTTCATTTCTGCTTTTGAGTGAGAAGCTTTTTACTGAACATCAAAGGCTAGCTGTACAGTTGACATTTAAATTGTTTTCACTGTTATCAGTAGGGATGGGTGTGGCACCGGTTCTGACATAAACGGTAGTAACCAGACTGAAAAGCAGCGCACATTTCACAATTCTAGCCAGTCATTTTACGTTTCTGAGGATAGTAGGCGGGGCCAGGTACGTACGTTCTTTTAGAGCAGAGCTACAGATTAAAAATGCCCAAGGCGAAGCGATCAAAAGTCTGGCTGTACTTCACAGCAAACGATGCAAACTCAGCAGCCTGCAACAAGTGCTTTAAGCTGATACTGTGATACTGTCAAAGGAGGTAACACCTCAAATCTGATGAAACACCTGGCGACGTAGGGCTGTTCGATATAACGATATATATCGGATGACGATAGAAAAACGTCTATCGTTTCATTTTACGCTATCGTTTGTTTCGTGGTGTCGCAAAATAAACTGTTTACGGCAATATTTTTTCATTATTTTGATGGTCACTGTAGTGGCTATATTAATTTCCTAAAGTTCTCTCTTTCTCTTATATTTAATATAACCACACTACAGACGGACAAGCGCTTGTTTTTATGCGTTGTCGTTAGCAACAACGACGGTAAAACCACCTCGTGTCCGCTTGTTTATTTTTCACATAAACCTTTCACAATAAAGCTCAAGATCCTGTTGAGACTTTTCAAAATAAACTGAATCACGTGAAAGATGCAGAGTATTTACGGATGAGAAGCAAAAAAGAGCCGTCAGGTGCTAAAAAATAAACCTTAGACTCAAACGTTAGAACAGGCTTTTCCCCGCAGCACGCTGCGCTCACAAAGAAAACGGCGGCCGTTACAACCTATGTCTAAAAATGTATCGTTTCATGCATCAGTTAAAACACTCGAGTCCAGGTACGCGATGCCCAGCTGGAAACACTTCACGCAAGTCGAGCTGCCCAAGATTCACAGAATTTACAGAAAATGTTACATTTTTGTGATTTATATCGTTATCGGACGATAGATGTCTTAATATCGGGATATGAGATTTTGGTCATATCGCACAGCCCTATGGCGACGCATAGCGGTTTTTTTAAAGCCGAGAAATGCACCGTATTTGATAGCTTGCTGCGAGACCTCACACCGTGCACATCTACTGCGGGTGTGGTGCCTGTTATCAGACCCGGAGTTAGCAACATCCCCCAAAAACCCGAAGAGGAGAGTCCTGGCCCCTAGCCCTGCCAGTGTAGCAGAAATGATGACGGATGATGATGGCAGCAGCAGCCGTTCTCCTCTGCATGAGTAGCTTCATGTTATTCGTGTGTAATTAACGTTGAGTACGCTAACCACATTATTACATTAATGCATGTAAGGTGAACTAGCAAACAGCGTCGTAGTTACATGCGGCTGTCTTCTTGTTTGATGGCAGATACTCCCTTCACCCTGGCCAAAAAGGCTAAAATGACCAAAGAAAAAGTGGAAAACAGTTAAACATGAGAGGTTTTTGGACAAAGTTTGTGTTTTTTCCATTGTTTAAGCACTGCTTCCAGCCAAGAGTGAGACCATATATGCCCTATAGCTGCAGAAAAGGCTAACATTGTTATCTTTTTACAAAAGAAACAGCTGAACATGAGAGGTTTTTGGACCAATTTTGTGTTCTCCATTCTTTAAGCACCGGTTTGAGCACCGTTTAAGCACCGGCACCGTTTCAAAAGTACCGGTTTGGCACCGGTATCGGATAAAACCTAAACGATACCCATCCCTAGTTATCAGCATATAACGACTTTTCCTTTCATTCTGTATGCACGGCACAGTAAAGAACACACTTCCTATATTTAATAAGAGTAGTTAACTGGTAATTTTACCTTCAACATAAATGAAATGTTCTGTCAAATAGACTGAGTACTGTTTACAGCGGCTTTTCACACACTGAAGTTCAAGTGGAAACTACCAGCCTCTGAATACAGTCTATTATTTTGTGCTTTGTACATCATCAGTGCAAAGTTGAGATCAGTGATATCATAAAAGTATGCTGTTTACTGAAAGTCTGTTGGTTGGCTTAAAATAATCGATTCTCAAGAGTTTTCTTCTAAAGAGAAAAAAAAAGTAAAAGCAGGAAAACTGGATTTGTTTATTTTTGCATGCAGTAGAGTGCAACCAATGCGGATTTCTTTCCAGACACATGAAACATAAACAGATCTCCATACCATTTATTAAATGTAGTTATTTACAGTCCTTACTAAAATATTATCAGATTTATGTGTTTTTTATTGTCATAAGAGGTCATGGATTACTTGTTTACACTCTGCCCAACTTTGCTTGGATCAGCTGGTTATTGTGTTTGCAGCTTTCCCAATAGGTGTGTAACTAACATAGAACTAGAGTACCTTCTGCTGAAAGAACTGTACAACATGTCCCTCTAACTCTTGTTTGACATCCTTACTATGTGGAACTAACAAGGAACAATAATTTTTAGTATTGAAGATATTTTTTTTTGTTTAAATTAGCTTTCAGACATAATTTGGTGTCATTTTCCATCTATATACACATCTTTTGTTTAACTGTCATTTGTCATAATTTGGAATTTGTCTTTTAATTTTCCTGTTATTATATAATTATCCTTCTTCTTTATTTTGCTATAGATTAGTGGTAATTTATTCAATTCCCTTTAAACTGTATTGAAACACTGCTTCTCTTTTTTTTCCCAGAGCAATATAAATTTATATACATACCGTTTGAACAGTTTGGGTCTGAGCACTGAACCTCGTGGAATCCCACAAGTAACCTTCTGAATTCAGCATAGATTATTTGTAAATAATAGGGCTGCCACAATTAGTTCACTAGTCACGATTACGTCGACTATAAAAATTGTCGATGACAAATTTAATAGTTGAAGCGTCGTTTGAAGCTTTATAAGATCCAGAAAGACGCAGGAATAAGTAGTAGCATTTAAGAGTGTAAAAACTGACTGAAACAGAAGGTGGCAGCTAGGGCTGGGCATTATGGCGTAAAATCCATGTCACGGTATAATTTGAAGCATGTGCGGTAATGATATATATCGCGATATATATTCTTTTCTTCTGTATAATGTATTTTACACACTATAACGTACACTTAAAATCCTTTAATTTTCTCAAAAATCGACAGTGTGCCTTGTGTTTGAATTCTGGTTGTGCTTACTGACCTCAAATTGATTTTATATAAATCTGTCAAAAATGTTTTAGTACGACTTTGGTAAGCTACGAAGCTGCACCGCTTGATGGATTGACAGAGCATTACGGCTACCGTAGTCAGGAGCCTCGCGGAGTAATCTGGGTCCAAAACTCCGTCTGCTTCAGGTCCCAAAGTCAAACGAACCCTGCAGCATCACTGAGAGTTAAAAACTGTCTAAATTCTTTCATCTTTAATAAAATGATCAGCGTTGCTGCTTTACCAGGTGTAACAATTAAGTTTAACATCCAGGAATCCATAAAAACAGAATTTATTAAATTCAGCTGAGTTAGAAGTTAGCAGGAAGTTAGCTCGCTAGTTTCCACCTAAACATGATATAGGATGTTCTGACTGAGGGATTTCTGAAACAAATTAAAACGTACAGCTCTGCTGTCACTTCCAACATAAATGAACACAGGAAACTAAGCAGCAGTGGCTTTTGTAGGGTTACTGAAGTTGGGCTAGCTGGTATATAATGATGTCCTACGTGATCGCTAACAAAACAGCTACAATAGCATAACATTAGCACAGTGAAGCTGAAGGATGAATGCTAACTTTTTCCCACTCGATAAAAGTTAATGTGAGGGTTTCTGGTGGTTAGGGACAAATGCATTTGCATGGCAGGATGCTATAAACGGACCAAACTTCAGTCAGGAGAACAACTGAGATAACATCCACAGTACGAGGTTAGTCATTAATATACTGCAACAACATGAGAATAGAGCAGCTGCGAGAGAATTCAGCATTAATGAATTGATGGTACGGAAGTGGAGGAAGCGCAGTTTTTGGCTTTCCCCATATTCCAAAAGTGCTTTGTCTCTTTCCTGTTAATGTCGCCCGGCATAATTTGCAGATGATTGTGTTTGCAGCCGCTGCAGTGCTTTCGACCAAAACAGGCGCAGCTTGATGACACCATCGCAGTAGAGCGGTATAGTCAAAATCTCTACCGTTGGCCAAATTTATATCGTTTCTACCGTATACCGTTTATACCACCCACCCCTAGTGGCAGTACTGCATGTACAAGGATGCCAGCTGCCGTTAAACCCCGAAGAAGAAGAAGCCGTGTCCGGTTTCATAGCTGTGTCCAAATTTAGGGGCTGCATCCTTCGGAGGCAGCATTTGTAGAGAAATAACGTTACAGTGACGCGACGAAGGCTTTCCAAATTCAAAGACTCCTCCAAATGCGTCCTCCTTTTCCCCAGATTTGAAGAATGGGTCAGGTGTATTTCTTAGTGGCCCAACCTATCCCAGAATTCATAGCGCGGCTCAGCCAATTCCAGTTTCCAACAATGGCGGCAGCTGCTTGGTTTTAATATTACTCTCTTTACTCTCTCTGGGTCACAAAATAAACTTTTAACATATTTTCAGGCGAGAATGTAGCTGTGTAAACTTCAAATATCTGCTCGGTTTATCAATTATTGTTCCCTCTAAGCTGAGCGCATGAGCAATCGCACATTGCTGACACAATCTCCACGCACAGAAAATGAGTGAAATTAAAAAAAATACATGTATTTACTTTAATTTCAATTCGGGCTTGATTTTTTTTGTGCACAGCGCAGATGTTCTGTGTGCGGAGACTGACTCACGCACTCAGCTTAGAGGGAACACTGGACATCACATATTCGTAAAAGTGCCCCGACTTTTTTTTGGAGACGTCTGTTACTCAGCAGCTCGATAGCTAGCCGGGGTTCAAGGCTCACTAGAGCCGGCATAAAACACCAGACTCCTAGCACATCGTTTTCAGATCCCCACGGTCTTTCGCTACTCAGTTTAAACATGATATATAAGTCACTTAGATAACTTAAAAATGTTATTGTTTGGCTTTTTTCAGTCTTTATTTGTTCCTGAGTAAATCAGTTTGGCTGAGATTAAGTTATAGTTTTCACACAGCTGAATAAACGTCAAGCAGAAAACTAATTAAACAGAAGTATGAGATGGTCGAGAATTTACTCCAGTGTCCTGTTATATTTTAAATGGCAAGGAGCAGACGGCTGAGTTAATTAAACTCCACCGAGACAATCTGCAAATTTCATTAAAAGTTTAATAAACTATCATCTTGTCTTTATTTTTAGTTAGCACATACCTTAAACACTTAAAATTGTAAGCTAATGATAGTTATTTAAGAGCAGATGCATGCTGGTGCAATAAGCTGTACGTTTTACGTCCAATGGATGCATGATCTGATTAGTCGACTAATCGCAAAAATAATCGGTGACTAGTCGACTATCAAAATAATCATTTGTGGCAGCCTTAGTAAATAATAATGTCTATCATTTTGGTTGAATTTCTATAATACGAAATCTCACTGTTCTGTATTTTCATTAAATTCAATTAACATATCCACCAAGTATTATTTTCTGTGCTTCGCATTTGATGCAAATAGAAACAGAGTTGTGGATTTGATGGCACCAGAGATGATGACTGTCCCACAAACAGCCTCTGTGAACTAAAACTTTCTCTCTTTTCATTCCAGACAGCGCTGGACGTGTTTGCAGAAATGGAAAAGGCTGATTTACTATCAGAGACAGATGTTGACTTGCTACATAAAGCACTGCAAGAGTTGGATCAACTACTGGCAATTACTTTAGAGAAATACAGACAAAGTATAGGAACCACTTCCATATATCAGCACATGTACACATACATACATGTGGAAATTGTATATGTTGGTAACACCATCGAATGATTGTGATCGTTACAGGGGCTCGTCAGCCGCAACAGCAGTTCACATTATCTCTTGACGTCACCATGGATATTGAGGTGTGTGTGTGTGTGTGTGTGTAAATGTGTGTTTCTGAGCCGTTAATGTTGCAGTTTGTCAGTTTGCTGACTGCTGTGTTTTATTCCCACAGAGGACCCATGAGCCCCTGTCCATAACTGAAACTCAGCCCAGCTGTAAGTATCTCTATTAAAATGTATTTGTGATTATTATTTGTTAAACCTTCTGTAGTCACACTTATGTTTTTTTATTATTTTTATCATACTCATGATTGATATACAAGTTTACATTGTCGTTTTTTAGATCGAAGAGAGAGTATTAACACTGATGCACAACTAGAAACAAATCCCACCCCTCTTCCTGATGAGGTAATCCATTCACAGGCTCTCATGCTTTCATTTATTCTTTTGTCACATCAGTAACATTTATGATCAATCTGTTTGCTGTGTTTGTGTCCTGTAGTCAGAATACTACAAACTGACTCATAACCCACGTGGTTTGTGCGTGGTCTTCAACAATGAGATGTTCACAGGAACACATCTGAGTAATCGAAGAGGAACTCACAAAGATGCAGGTACATTTCCTTTAAAAAAAGTCACATAGCCTGATTTATGTATGACTGTTTTATCTGGAAGCTACTGAGCCCTGTACCAATTAATGCTTATATACGTATGCCATGACCATGTAATGTACTTATAATGCTTCTTTTGCTTATTTTCTATTTGACACAGAGGCTCTTACAAGAGTGTTCACTCGCTTAGGTTTTCAAATGAAGATACACAACAACCTGACTGCAGATGGGATGAAAAAAGAAATAAATGATCTTGTCAAAAAGAATAATTTCACGAATCATGATGCCTTGGTGCGTAGTCACAGATCTTCGGAGTTGTAGTACTTCGTACATTTTATATATTTACGCTTATTTTTAAATTTTGTTTGAACTAAGAGTTATCTGAGAAGATTGGCACCACAGCCATACAGAATACAAGCTGTAAGCTCTGAGGCTAAAACTAGCTAATCAATATAAAGCTAACTTATCAATATTACATTTAAGTTTGATTGTTTGTTTGTTTTTTCAAGCTATTGTTTCACATTTACTGTACAGATATGTGGTATCTGTCTTCTCAGAAAGGTCTTAGCTGGGATCAGCACAGTTTTGAAAATGTCACGATGTAGTGCATGTCTCTGTGATTGTAACAGCAGCTACATCGACAATGTCAGCAGTATTGTTAGTATAAATAATAAAACATATATCTACCTCTGATTTAAGGTGGTGTGCGTGCTTTCACATGGAGAAAAGGGGTGTGTTTTTGGCATAGATGGGGAAAGGGTGCTCCTGAAAGAGCTGACGCACCCCTTTACAAGTGGAAGCACCCGAACCTTGGGAGGGAAGCCCAAACTCTTCTTCATTCAAGCCTGTCAAGGTGAAGGATACCAGAAAGGATACTGTCCCAGCAGCTTGGGGCCAGGAGAGGACGAGAAGCAAAACAAAGAACCACTGCAAGCCGATGCCTCAAACCCTGACGAGGCTTTGCCTGCATCAGCAGACTTTCTGATGGGCATGGCCACAGTGGAGGAGTTCAAGTCATTTCGAAACACACTCACAGGATCTATCTACATCCAGGAGCTGTGCAGGCAGCTGGAAATAGCAGCGGAAAGGTGAGTTAAAATGAGTTAGTTTCTTCTAATTAGTTTCTTTATGGCAGACCACACCACTGTCATATGGGAAGGTCATAGTGCAGTAGTTTCCTACAAAGTAGATTTTTTGTTTATATATAGACTCTATTATATACAGTTAGGTCCATAGAATTTTGGACAGAGACATAGATTTAGTAGTTTTGCCTCTGTAGAACACCTCAATAAATTTTCAAACAATGATTATGTGAGTGAGGTTAAGACCTTGAGCTTTCATTCAAAAAGCACAGTTTTAACTTTTTCAAAGTCATCAGGGAAGACAAATGCATCAAATCTCTGTACATATCTGTCTGCCTGCTTTTGGTGCTTTCAGACATGGTGTTGACATGAGCTGGGTGTTTTGTTAAAATTTTCCAACTAACCAAAATGTATCATTTTGTTTCACATGTTGTCCTTGCAGTAAGGAGATGGATGATATCCTCACTGTCCTGACACGTGTGAACAGGGAGGTCAGCAAAGGAGAGTTTTTATCCTACAAACAAATGCCGGAGCCCAAATACACTCTCAGAAAGAAGCTCGTCCTCAAATTTGTATGATCGGACTGTGACCAAATACAACTCTGCAAGTCTACACAGTTCCTGGATTCATGTTACACACACACACAGTGTGTGTGTGTGTGTGTGTGTGTGTGTGTTGATAAATGTGACTTTTTTTTCTTTTCTTTTTTTTTTTTACAATTAACTGAACAAAGTAATCCATGGCAAATAAACTGGTACAGGGATAATTAGATGGAATTCTGACTATTTTTGTGTCATTATTCAAATATAAATAAGGCTATGCCCACACTAGCCTGGATAGATTTGACAGCGCCGTTTTCGTCTAAAAACGCTCTGCGTCCACACTATCATTTTCGGTTGTTTTCACAGAGTTGTGCATCCACATTGAAACAGCCGAAAACGCTTACGTTCCAGTACTGCGCATGCGTGAAACGCAAGACGAAACGTGGCAAAATGTCGAGGAATAGCACTGTTTTTTAAATGGACTAACAATGAGGTGGAGTTATTAAGTACAAAGTTGCAAAAGCGATTGAGAGTTAAAGAAGAAAAAAAAGTATCTGGCGCATGTACAAACTGATATTAAGCTTTAATAGGGCTGTCAAAATTGAGAGCAATCAAAACAACTGCTGTATAATGCCTTCTGCTATCTTGGTTTAATTGGTCACATGACTGCATCACAGGATTAACATGTGTCATCGTTTTCGAAAATCTGCGTTTTCACTGTCCACACTATGAAACGAAAGCTCCGTTTTCAAATGTATTTGTTTTTGAGAGCGTTTTCAAAACGCTGCGTTTTCCTTGAGCCAAAACGCCGTCTGGACGGGAGGCCAAAACTGATGCTACGTCCACACGTACCCGGGTTTTTTTGAAAACGCAGATTTTTCTATGCGTTTGCACCTTTCGTCCACACGTAAACGGCGTTTTCGGTCACTGAAAACGGAGATTTCTAAAAACGCCTGCCAGGGTGGATATTTTCGAAAACTCCGTTTTTGCATTTACGTGTGGACGCGGAAAACGGAGAAAACGCAGCGTCAGAGGTGTGCGCCACGTTATTGTTTCGGTGAAATGAATTTCTACAATACTGTTAATTGTACTCTCTGCAGTGTTTAAATGCCTACATATACACACACAGTTACTGTCCCTCCACACATACGACTCGGTTCTGCTTCTATGCCCCATCTTTGTTTACTATTTCCCGCCGAGGCTTCTAGACTTCTGATTGGCCAACATTTCTACACGGTTAGGAATATATCGCCACCTGTTGCTTTGGCATGCTCCTAGCAGCGTTTTCCTTCATTTTTGCGTTTACGTGTGGACGGGATTATTTTTTAAAACGAAAATGGAAAATCTCCGTTTTCAAAAATACCCGTGTGAGAAAAGGTTTTCATTTTCCAACAAAAACGCATTACTGTGGACGTAGCCTTTTATTTGGAGTTTTCACCTCAGAATGATACATAGTGCTATTAACCTCAAATAAAATGAAATCTTTTTTCGTATTTTAATAGGAAAGACATGTTTTTGTTTTTGTTATGAAATTAAAAAAATTTCCTTTTATATGTTTTCTAATATTTCGAGTTCACAGAGTATGGTTGACTCTTTCACCACCTCTCAACATTTGAGCAACTGCCAAAACATTACAGGTAAAGGAGCTGCTAAGGTGCAATAGATTAAATAAGGTACTGGTTAAAATGCAGCTCCAAACCAATCGCAGATACATCATACAGACACTGTTGTACCTCTCTCTTGATCTCTGTACTCAGTGACAACCACGGGTGAATGAAGCAGGATGTATAAAGCACTTTGAGCGCTTAAAGAAGAAAAAAGTGTTCTGTAAGAATCACTCGTCATTTGAACCAAAAATTTCAAATTTGGATCCGCAACTCCGTAAGATCTGACTGATTTAATTGCAGGTCTTGTGTAATCTGGCATGCCTCAGCCCATTCTCCCTGTTTTTCTTCCTTAAGAATGGCTTCTTGACAGTCACCCTTCCACTAAGACGATTTCTGCTGAGGCTTCAGTGAACTCAACAACTCTAGAAACTCTACAAAGTGTAGAAGACTCGCGCGCCAGCAGCAGAGGGCACTTTAGGAGCGCGCGTAGATTCAGTAACGTGACACCGCCAGTGCTGAAAATGAGTCAGCGCCTTTCAGGCCTCGCCGTCCGCGATGTGGGTGTGGGTGTGTGTGTGAGAGAGAGATTCCTCCGGACCCCACCCTGCTCCCACAGTTCCAGGAAAAAAAAAAAAAAAACTTTTCACAGCTGCCCACTTCTGCCTTCTCTGAATAACAACATCGGGGACATAAAACAAGCCCACACTAAAACTTGGAGCACAGTATTAAAGACAGTTTAAGGCTTTGTGAGTGACAGCGGGAGGATATCGCTCTTCTCTCTGGGACTGAGAACCACCGACGAGGTTGACGTCTCGTAATTTGGTAAGATGTCATGATCTTCCTATTCTGTCAGAAACGCCGCTCATGGTGGTGGTGTTATTTTGTTCTGGCTAAGCCTGCTCACACACCTGAAAAGGCTTTTTTGGGGGGGAGTTAGCGGAGGTTTGGTAGCTGGGTGGAGTGGGTCTGTAGACGCTTTTAGGCTAGCCATCTTTCTTATTCAGTTCAGTCGACAGAACTGAAATGTTAAACACGAGACACAGCTCATATGCTGAGTTTTTGTCTTTTTCTATTTGACTCTTACATCATTGCTTATTTATTTGCTGTCAGAGATGAGTTACAGGGCGGGTAAAGGCGGCCCTCTTGCTTGTCGTAGTGGGGAAGACACAGCTGTTAGCAATAACGTTAAGAGTCTGCGCCCATAAAGGCAACGGAGCTTTTCATAAAGATGATTTCGAATTTGCTGATGTGCTGTCGAGTCGTGGGAGACTTCGTGTCAGTTGTCAGTCAGTGTGCCTGTGTACACACACTTGTGCACAGTCTGTTATAGTTAAATAATAATTGGCTGACATTCAACCCTACAAATATTGTTTTGGGAATCGGTTGGGCTTAAGCTTGAGTTTTGCTTTGCGGAAGTTTACCGTAAACATGTAAACATACACAGGCTAGACCGTGAGTCTGGTTTCATCTGACCAGCCTTTACACGGTCATCTACTGTTGTGGGAGGTCAAAAGGGAGCAAGCAAATGTCACATTTAATTTTAGGTTTAGTATAGTTTTGCATAGTGGCAAGTGTGTTATAAGAACCAGGAAAAACACCACCGGGTTTATCTAGCCTAACCTAGATTGCATATCCGCTCCCTGGTGTCTGGTCAGTTTTTCATGTGACAAAGAAAACCTCAAATACAGCATAAATTCATAAATAAGAGAAGTCGAACCTTTAAAAAAAAAAAAAAAAAAAAAGTAACACTATTCTACCACAAGCCAAATGAAAGCAATACTCAATACCTTTCCAATTTTCGGACATTCTCAATTAACCATTTTTGTACAACTGGTTTTAATAATCTGCTGGATCTTACTGTACATTGGGAGAACAGTGAAACGGAAGTGTGAAAAAATGTGTTTAACTGATAAAACCAGTTTGTTTTTTAACCTGATTTTTAAGTTGGCATTCAGGTTCAAGTTTACTGTTGTGTACAATGTAAAATGTCATGATTGGGGGGGAAAAAGCAGGTGCGACAATGTAAAATGACAAAGCCTGTTGCAGGTGTATTGGATTAGAAAGAGTCAGCAGCATTTAAAAAAAAAAAAACTGCATGACTTCTTCGCCCAAGCAGAAATAATGAAGCTCAACAAAAAGGAGTGATTAAAAGCTTTGCCAAACCGGTTCTCAGTGTTCTCGTGTGGTGCTCCTGTAACTGTGTCCATCCAGATCACAGGCTTCATGTAACAAAAGCATTTCTAAGTCACAGGGCCTTGGTCTCTGTGACGTGTTTGTGCCACGCCAGATGGACGTAAACAGACCAGTTATGTTAGTGTGTTCAGACCAAGTACGTTACAGTAATAACCACAACCACATGATGACCAGAGGTTTGAATAAGAGTGTATTTTTTCTAAATATTAGGGCTATACCCTCCTGTTCAAACACACATATGAACCTGCTGCCTTCTCATGTCTCAGTGACTATGAAGCAATCAGCTCTGTCCTCATTCCACGAAGATCAGCTGAAGCACTTTTTCCATTGATTGTTTTCTGTCCTGTTGCTTGGTGCTTAGTATGTGAGGTAATGGCAACAAGAGGTGGGGCCAGCTCTTGAATTCCTTTACTGCGTGTATTTCCCTAAAAGTCCCACTGAGAATGCAGCACTTT
Organism: Oreochromis niloticus; assembly: GCF_001858045.2. NCBI lineage: Eukaryota > Metazoa > Chordata > Actinopteri > Cichliformes > Cichlidae > Oreochromis > Oreochromis niloticus. Next base: position 7,575,240 of record NC_031982.2, on the reverse strand, counting down.
CAGAATAACTGAGCAAACTGTATTGTGCTTAGAAACACATCAGCCTTTTAATATAGCAGTTTGGTACTTTTGTAAAATCATGCACAAGTAAATTGCTCTTTTAATTCTTTATGAGTCACATAAAAAATAAATTTAGGTCTCAAGAACCCAGTGTACTTAACCATCTCAGTTCTTTCAGCAGCCTGGAATACTTGGGCCTCTTGTTGCTGCATGATGTTAGCGTGCATGTGGTTATTATTAGAAATTTCCCTTTGGGGCCAGTGTGGTAGTTCCTTAGCTTGTGGTGGGGATTTTTGAACCAGTGTTGAGCAAATCCTTCTAGTCTGTGAACCTGATACACACCCAAGTGTGTACAGTAAGGTGCATGGTAAGTACGCTGGCAGGAGCCCAAGCCCAGCTATTACTCAGACATAAGTGTGTATGTGTAACAGTGGCTCCTTACAGAGCCCTAAAGCTAAATGGAGCTCTGTTGTTGTCACCAAAGGCAGGAGTGTGCATTTTCAGGCGGGCAGGCGGCGTTTGTGAATGTGAAAATACAATTTAAAAAAAAAATAAATAAATAAAAAAAAAAAAGCCTGACAGTGATCCTGAGCACACTGCCATTGCAGTAGAACCATACCTGGTTAGAAAAATGCACAGTTGCAGTTACAGTTGCAGTCAGAGTGTGGACCTCAACATTATTGAAATTACAAGAAGGCTGCCTAAGAGAGTTCAGGCTGTGTTGAAGAATAAAGGTGGTCATAAATCCAGTAAAAACCGGATCTGCCTTATACACCATGTACATTTTTCATGACTCTTAACTTTTTCACAGTACTGTACATTAAAAATGTTTCACTGACAACGACGGTGTACAGCAAAACCTTAAAGAGCACGTGTCTGTGATGCTTCCAACAGTCTTCCCTCTGCTCCCTGTAGTCCCTGCATGTTGTGAACTGTATTTCCTCCCCTCCCTTCCTCACAGGCATCATGTCACACTACCCTCCAGGGTACGACGAATCTCATGGCCCTCTGTATGGACCTCAGGGTGGGAACTACCCACCACCCCCTCCGTATGGATTCCCGTCATATGGTAGTTCACAGCCAGGCTATCCCTCTGCTCCATACCCTCCTGGTCCAAATGCCCCTCTGTACCCAGGCCAGCCAGCTGGCTACCCTCCAGGCCCTTATCCAGGGCAGCCTCAGCCTGCTGGACATCCAGGATCTGGCTACCCCAATCCTCCTCCCATGCCTCCTGTCGTTCCACCTACAATACCGTCAGATGTCCTGAGCTCTGGTAAGACTCTGGCTTATAACGTGTGTCCTCTAATGAGATTTCTCCTTTTATTAAAAAAGTAAGCTTTCTGATATTGTGTGCTCACAACTCCTGAAAGTGATATCGTTTCAGTGTTGAACTAGAGCCATTAGTCAGCTAGTGCATGACGCAGGTTAAGGAATATTACAACAAAATCCACCTATAGGAGTTCTTAATCTCATAGTTATACATTTGATCTTCTTTGTTTCATTTTTACACTTATGAGAGGGCTAACACGTGAATTTTCATAATTAAAAGATGCATTTTTTCTTTTAATCTTTTACTTGTAATGACGTTTACCTAAAGAATAGTGCTTTTTGTTGCTCTTCGTAGTCATTGGTCACTTTTCTTTCTACTGATGATACAGGTGATGAGTTTGCGGCAAGTGGCAGCGGTTGGGACAGTCTGAGCATTCGGCATACCTTCATCAGAAAGGTAAAGCACCACAAATAGCATTAAATTACCCATTTTACTCTCATGTGCAATGATTCATCCAGAGGAGTGTTTAATAATACTTTTAAGTTACTTTCAGAATCATTTAAGACTCATTTCACCACCCGCACCCAAAAGAAAAGGGTAGATTGACAGCAGCAGTTATGACATGTCATGGAAGGCTAAACAAAGTGAAAAGTGCTCATTAGGAAAGATTTTACATAGCCTTGGCCAAGATGGTACACTTTGTTATCTAGAAGACAGCACTGTCTACTTGCTGAGGTTCTGTAACATCAGCTAAAAGTTGTATTGTCAGGAAAATTACATGTATATTAACAAAAATCCACATCATTTCCTGGTCAACAGTCAAATTTTGGAAGAATCTATTCCTTTCAATTCATTTTTATTTATATAGTGTCAAATCACAATGACAGGTGCCTCAAGGCGCTACAAAGAATGTATTTCCTTGTACAAAATGGTACATTTCCTTGAGATGTGTTCAGCAACACCAGTCAGAGTGATTTTAGTGAATCACCTTGCAGCTGTTGTTCATGTGTTTTGAATGATGGATCAGTTGTGACTCATGGTGAGGTTTTCTAATGGACTAGTACATGGCACTAGATAACGCGTACACAGCAGCAGACCACAAAAAGATCAATATATCAAGCTTTTTTTACTGAGACAGAAGAGTGGGCTCATCACAGATGCAGAGTTTTCCAAATAAAGAACTCTCTCGTAGTGGTCTCAGAGGACAAGCATCAGTCTCTAAACTACTTCTCAGGAGGGGAAATGAGGCCAAGCACGAGGGGTTGGCTAAGACATGCCAGCATTTTATAGAGGATGATGCAGAGAAATCCAAATTTGACATTTGTGACACTGACCGAAGGGTCAGTCTAAGAGTATAAACAGGGAGAGGATGAGTTATTCTAATAATAACTTTATTTGTATAGCCTTTTTAGAAACACACAGTTGCACAGTGCTTCACAGTTTGTACTGTAAGCACATTAGGTAATAAGTGTAAATAATTATACATCTGTGTACTATACATACTATATAACAGGAGACAGCCTTTTGCTATATAAGGATACTCAGGAGCTGTGACAGCTTTACAAGAGAACTAACCTGTGTGTGTTTTAGTCTTAGCATCTCTGGTCAATGCTTTGGTCGCTTGCCGGTCCACAAGTGTGTGCTGGTCTAGGGCAGTCCCTGCCTTGAAAACTGATAGCTGTTAAACTGTTTAGAAAGGGATGAAAGTGAGTGTAAATATTAGAAAGCAGAGTGCTGCCTTGATTTGATTCTGGTATTTTAAGGATTTCATTTATGTGCCTTCTTTATCTGTAAGAGTAGGGCTGTTAAACGAAGACAGCGAAACAGAAAGCATAGGAGAACAGCCAAACTGCTGTAGAGACTTAAGTATACTTGGCACTGAACCTAAGGGCTGTCACTGAATGTTGTTTTGTTGGGTCTCCTGTACACAACCTTTCTGGCTTGAAGTTAAATGGATAGTGAGTGAAGGTGCGACCCATTTGTTTTGGCTTGCAAGCTCGGGGGTGTTTTGACTAATGTTGTCTTCCAGTCTTTAGCCACTGCTGTACGAATCCTGGCAGTGGGACAACAAGCCCAAACACTTGTAAATCCGTAAAGAACTGCTTAAAGAAAAAGAACAGGGAGTGTCTTAAGACTTTTAAATATCATGGCCTTTGCTCCATGGTCAGCAGATCTCGTCACCTGTGAATATTTTTGCTGCATTTGAAAACTGGCTAGCTATGAATGGCAGTATTGAGTTTACTCTTGGCACTGACGGTTGCCACTTCAAAAGGTGGCGTGTCAAATCTCTACCCCCAACGTGGTTTCCCGGATTGGTGTCCTGGTTTGCTACATCCTGATTCCAAAATAGTCTTTTTGTTTTGTTTTTATTGTTGAGCTCCAACCTGCTCAGTGTTGGCATGATTTATTTTAAATCAATTTATGTGGTTTTGGTGTTTTATGTTACGTTGTAGCTTAGAAATTTTTCTCAAAATATGGCGGAATCTTTTAATGCATAACTTCATACTGCTAGTTTTTCTTGCTATGCCAATGAACACAAAGATATGCGAGACGCAGTCTGGACCAATCCAATAGCTTCTGTATTGAGAATATAAAATAATGTGAATATTTTTTTTCTTTTTAAGGTGTATTTGATCTTGGCGTGTCAGCTCCTGGTCACCACAGCCATTGTGGCCATATTCACGTTTGTGTGAGTATACAGATCGTGTTCTTTCTAAGGCTCTTTGCATGTGAGCATATCCTGGTGTTAACTGTGCCTCTGTTTGTTACAGCCAACCTGTCAAGTCTTTCGTAAGGAATAACTCAGCTGTGTACTGGGCATCATAGTAAGTCTCCCTCTGTGGTAACATCATTAGATCCGAGGTAATGTGCTGACACATTAATCACAATTGTAACTTTGCGATTAATTTCTACATTTTAGTGCGGTGTATTTCATCACCCACATCGTGCTGGTCTGCTGCAAAGGCCCCCGGTGAGTGTGATTGCCTGCTTTTATTATGTTTTTAGAGAAAATACTTGTACCTGAACACTTTTAAACCAACTTTCTGCTGAAAACCAACTTATTTTGCAGGAGGAAGTTCCCATGGAACATGATTCTGCTCGGCCTCTTTGTAAGTATGACTTGTGGTTGATTTTTGAAATAGAGGTCATTACCAGCAGTTTCCTGGACTTGGATCAAGTCAAGACTGAAAACCGTTTTGTCTTTGTCAGCGAGACATTCCATCCAATGACAGCCTTATCACAGTACTTGAAATGTAATTTTAATATCAGAGCCAAACAAGTGAGTCACCACACTTGTTTGCATTTCACCTGTTGATGTGTTTGAGTGTTCAGTTTATCAGCTCTGACAGCAAAATGACTGAGCTGTTTTATGATCTGCATTTTGTCACATAATAAAAGGTTTTGTGGGGTTTTTTTTATTCAGCAGTCTTATTTCCTGAATTGTCACGTGGACTTGTAGGAGACCACATGACACTGGGACTTGTGATAAAACCGGGACTTTTATGACAGTGTTGACACTGAGTTAGACAGCATGTTATGATCAGAGCTGTTTTAGTCTCTTTGGGGTTTTTTTCATGATTATGCTGTTTGTGGTTGGACAAGAATTGTTTCATTGTAATTTTATCTGATCTTTATTTTTTTGTGAAACAGACTCTGTCTTTGTCGTATATGACTGGAACCATATCCAGGTAAAAAATATATATATACAGTCCCTTTATATGATAAAAACATTCACATAATTTCCTCACTGCTAACTGTGTGTTGTTCTTTGGTTTTAGTTACTATGACACAAAAGCAGTGTTTCTTGCGCTGGGAATCACAGCTGTCGTCTGCATCGCCGTCACAGTGTTCTGCTTCCAGACGAAGGTAGGGCCGTGCGCATTTCTGCTTATCAGCTTTAAATATCCACAGTGTGTTTGCTCATGGGCACAGGTTGAGATGGCTGCTGCCGATTTCTCTTTGTAGGTCGACTTCACCAAGTGCCAGGGTCTTTTCTGCGTCCTCGGCATTGTCGTGTTCGTGACTGGCATCATTACAGCCATTGTGCTGTCCTTCAAATACGTGAGTCACTGCTGTTGTGAATACTGTGACACTGTTTCCTGACACCTTCTTGGGTTTTCTTGTTATCTTAATGACTATTTGTTGTTGCAGATATTTTGGCTTCACATGCTTTATGCAGCTATAGGAGCGATAGTTTTCACTCTGGTAAGTGTTTCACTTTAAAGTTTCAAAGAAATGAAGAAGTCGCCTTTTAATCTTACAGCAGCCCTCGTTGTATTTATTGATATAGTGCTCAGTTTTTTTTGTAACACTTTGTGTCTTGCAGTTCCTGGCATATCACACTCAGCTACTGATTGGAAACAGAAAGCACTCCATTAGTCCAGAGGAGTACGTGTTCGCCGCACTCTCCATCTACGTCGATATAATCCAGATCTTCCTTTTCCTTTTGCAAATTATTGGTGCTTCCACCAAATAAAAATCCAGGGGCACAATGTTGGTTGGGTACCGAGAAGCCTCAACCAGTAAAACCATTCCATGCTTTTGAGAAGCTTTTACTTTTTCAATAGACATGAGAACAGATTTTTAAAACCACGGCGCTCTTCAGGGAAAATGTCTAAGGGCTGAATATAAGATTTTACATAGTAGATTAAACCTAAACTGCTGCTCAAATGTTTGGGGTCACGCTGATACACTCTTTTTATTGAAATTATGTGAGATTATGTAAATTTATGGTTTGGTTTTTTTTTTTTTATAAGAACACAGGGGTCTATTTTCAGCATCATCCCTCCTGTATTCCTGAAGTGTCTTATGTTACTTAATGCGGGTTTATCATGTGACCAGGCTTATTGATCCATAGGGAAAAAACATCCAAACACAGCTGAAAGCTGATAAAAGGAGCGTTCTAGTATAGTCAAGAAACTGTCAAAAAAAACCAAAAAAGCTTTTTTCTAAACTGAGTGTTTCAAATGTTTGAAGGGTGTTATAGGCAAGAAATTAATACTTAGGATAGAAAGGTGTGTACTACTCCCTCCACAGAACAGCACAAACTGGGTCTAAGCATTTTACAAACAAGCAAGAGGTGAACCTACTGAGCTAAAGTTAAGCTTCCATTTTTTGCCATGAGTTATTAGAACAAGAACAGCCAATGTCACAAGTGTGATTATCATGCCATTAAGTTTTTAATGGCATGATAATCACGCCTCATGCTTCACTCAGCTAAGTAAATGATCAGCTTCTTGAATCTGTTCACATCCTTTCAGCACAGGTCAGTCTTTTTACATGAGAAACTTGCATTTAAGTAACATAGTGTGCCACTGCAGCATAAGAGTGATGGTTGAAAGTGGTCTTCTGTGGTCATGATACAATCTTCCCCCATATATATTCATGGGGAGCTGTTAAAGCATGCTAGTCCACAGAAAGCTAATGTTTAAATGTTCAGTTAAGTGGATGACTCTACAATAATACCATTTATTCTCTTGTTCTATGATCCAGCCATTAAAACTGATCAGAGTTGTGGTAAAAAAATCAATGATTTTTTTTTTTTTGTTTTCGTCCCTTGAACAGAAAAAATATAGGCGTGAACTGAACCATTGTTTCATTCTGTTACACTAAGGAGACCTCTTATTAAAAATTATGAATAATTCCATTTATCTTTGTTTTTATAACATCTCCTCACACCTTGTTAAGTGTTTTGCACAGAAAAACACTTAACAAGGACATTTCAAAGTGACCCTCAAAAATTCTGAGCGATAGTTTACATCCCCAAAAAAGCACTTTGTAAGAAATCTGTATTTGTTTTTATATACTTTAAGCAGCTTGTCGGTGGTTATGATGAATACTATTACCTAACTATCTAAAGACACTGGAATGCCATCTGCAACATTTATTCCATATTACTGGACTTAAAGCAGAAAGTGTCTGATCTCTTTTCTGTGTATGAACATGTACAGCTACAAATGAATTCTCCCATGTGTCTATATGCTACAAGAGCAAGGCAAGTCCTAAAGTGTAACTTTCTGAGATTGATTATGAAGTACAGTAGGGGTGGGCCTCGCCGCAACATTTGATCTCAGTTACTCAAGTATGAGCAGAGTCAGTGTTTAGGGACACGTCCACCCCTGAAGCACAGCTCAGTGCCACTAATGGCAGCCACGGCTCTGCTATATTACTTTATCTGAATAAAGTAATATAGGTCACTTTATTTGAATTGTACTCCTTTATATCACTTCAGTGCCTTCACCGTGTCAATGTCTGTTATTTTTTTAACTTTACAGAATACAGGGTTATAATATGTTTTATAGAGTTGTTATATGTGCGCCTGTAAATATAGTTGTGAGTTACTCAGATGTGGGTCAGACAGCGAGGGCCGGCAGGGCAGGATTTTTCCACACGGGACAGCATTATCGGTGCCATGTTGTTAAAGTACTGGAACATTTCTGAACTCCAGTTTAACTGTCCAAACATCCCTCCTGAGATGATCAGCTCAGTCCATCAATGACAAATTTAGAGCACAGCTTAAAGTTTATAAAAGCCTCACTCAAATCAACAGAGGCAGACATGTTTACTGTACACCACAGACGGTTAGTGTGGAAGAGGGGGTTGTAAATATACATATCAATGCTACAGAAAATCTATTTGCTTATCATTATAAATAAAGTTTTCTTTTAGTCTTAATGCACTTGTACCAGTGATGATTTTATTCAAATATACATTTACTTCTGACATGGGTGAACTTTACATCAGTGTTGTGATCAGTCTTTAATCCAAGAGTCTCTGTTTGGGATACTGTGCATACGATGCAAATCACAGCTGCAACATAAATTACCGGTCCAGTTTAACATCCACTGCATGATGGCGGTAGCGACTCCCTTCGTATTCGCCTTCATTTGATCTTTTCATCCTCTGTCTGATCTTTAACTGTTTCAGTCTGTTTTTGTCCACTTGTCTCTTAGCCAGGAAGAAGCTAATTATTCCTGTGGGGAGACCGATTATCCTGCGCAGAGAGGAAAGAGAAAATATTTATACAGTACTGATGGCTCTGTCACACTAGAGAAAAACAGGACAGCAAGTTCTACGCAGCTAGGGAAAACTGGTGGGTCCCCAGTGACTGCGCTAAACGTAAACGCAGCACAATCACAATCAATCGCAGGCTGTAGGCTTTGCAGACAGATTACTAACATGTTGTAATCAACCTGTCAGTCAGTCTGCACTGATGACAAATTCGCACCTAATATATCTTGCTCTATTTATTAGTAGCTCTGTGTGGATGATATTCATCCAAGTTGTATTTTGGATAGTGAACCTCTCTTTTGGAAAATTGTGCAAAGTTTTCTCTTTTAGCCACAGTAGCGTTATATGTAAGAACAATTGTTTCACTGTTATTGTCTGCCAAATGTGTGTTTCTGGGACTTGTGGAGGACACATCAGTAACATTAACATGCAGGCAACACAGAAAGGTGACCAAAACATTACATTAAAATTAAATGGTAAATGGCCTGCATTTGTATAGCGCTTTACTTAGTCCCTAAGGACCCCAAAGCGCTTTACACTACATTCAGTCATTCACACACTGGTGATGGCAAGCTACATTGTAGCCAAAATTACCTTGGAAAGAAAAGCATCTGGACTTCTTTAAGTTTCTTGAAGACGTTTCACCTCTCATCCGAGAAGCTTCTTCAGTTCTAAGAGTAATTGGTGGAGATTCACAGATTTTAAGCCCTGCGGGAGTGTCCCTAAGAGGGACATGGACCCCCTTATTGATCCTCCGTCTAATCACATGAGCCAAGGTGTGAAAATGGGTGTGAGTCACAATCAGCCAAGGTTTTCACATGAACCCATTGCGAAACCTAGCCCTTCCCTATCACATGATTTACTGAGGTCAAATGGTCCAAGATGTGAGTGGGTGTTAGGGTGTCTGGGAAGGGATCTCCAAACTGGATTATAGATGGCAGACAGTTGGTGTCGTAAGCCACTTCCTCTGTTCAAAGATGGTTGTTCACAGTGGACATAGATGGCTTCTAACACTCCTCTTTCAAACCATCTGTCTTCTCTGTCCAAAATGTGAACATTGGCATCCTTATTTTCACAGGATGAGAAAACAAGGATTCCAAAAGACGAAGAAGTCCAGACGCTTTTCTTTCCAAGCTCTTTAGACTACGATGACCTGGATGACTGAAAACCTTCACAGACATTACAGTTACCTAATAAATATGAACTTAAAGACACAGGAAGTGTTTAGTAATTGCTCTAATAATAATTGCTCTACTAAATTGATCTAATAGCCAGCCAACTCTTTTCAAGGGACCAAATATAATTGGCCAGTGGACTCAAAATTGGTTTCATGGACAACGTGAGCTAAGCCTTTAATATATCTTTATAAATTATGCAGGTAAAAAGTCTGGAGTTGATTATACATCATATTGCCTTGTATTTACTCAGTAATCCAAATGATTGAATTCAGGTGTTCTAATCACTTCCATGGCTACAGGTGTATTAAATCAAGCACCTCAACTGTTGGTGGTATAACAAAGTGAAGTGATTGGGACAACAGCAACTGAGTCATGAAGTGGTAGGCCACGTAAAATCAGTGGATGCTGAAGTCCATAGTGCACACAGGTCACCAGCTTTCTGCAGAATCAGTCGCTACAGACATTCAAACTTCATGTGAGCTTCAGATTAGCTCAAAACAGTGCGTAGAGAGCTTCATTGGTTTTCATGGTCAAGCAGCTTCATCCAAGCTGTACATCACCAAGCCCAGCGCACAGTGTCAGATGCAGTGATGTAAAGCATGACATCACTGGACTCTAAAGCAGTGGAGGCATGTTTTCACACTTTTTTTCCTTTTTCATACAAGGATGGTGGAGGTAGGATTATGGTGAGTTGGGCTTGCCTCTTAATAATACGGTAAACTAGCACCACTGGCGAACAATGGCCTGTGAGGTCAGTTTCTTGATCATTAATATACAAACTGTCATGACCATTGATCAATACCCATGAGTACCATTCACAGAAAGTTGGGGAATGGCTGTAATCACAGCACTGAAAGATGTTCTCTTAGACCCCCTCCTCGATTCAGAGATGGTCTTTCCCTTTTCACGTAAGCGGCCTCCTTGACTCCGCGCTCAAACCAGCGTTCCTCCCTGTCCAGGATGTGCACATCCTCATCATTGAAATAGTGTCCAACCTACAGTGGCCTGTAGGTGTAAATAGACTGTGGAGTCCTGGCCTGACGAGTTGGCTCTTCTCTGTTGTGCCATCTGATTAGCCAGAGGTTGTATATCAGCTGATATAACCACATTTACTCAGGCACTTAAAGGCCAGATTAGGTCTTGCATATAAAAGCAAGATCAGTTTGAAAGGTGAGCAATTCAAGCAGAAATACTAACTGATATTTACTGAGAACTATTCAAGTACTTTAAAAACATTTTTGCAACCCCCATCAGCAGCTCACTTTTAAATCTTCACTGTCACACAGTCTCGGTAAACTATTGCAGTTAGCACTAGAGCGCGTGTTCTTTGAGAAAACAGAACAAAGCCGAGAGGTTTTTGAAGAAAAGTGAAAAGTTCTGCATTTGTCAAGCAGCTGACCTGAACAAGCAACCAAACATGTACTACAATCAGAAGAACTGCAGTAAATGCCAATCACCCATGCTCTAGCTGTAGGCTTCAGGCAGCTGTATAAAAAGCGTGTAATTTCTAATCTTTTAATCGTTCTTTGACACATCCCTTGACTGTACGATTTGTCAGTGGTGCAGCTTCTAGATATTTCTCTTCACAAAAGACAGGAATTACCAGGCAAAGCCGATTTTCACCATAGGGTTCTTGGCTTTTCTCTTGGGGATGTATTCAGGACCCTCTGGTTCCTCCACCTCCTCCTGGGCTCTGCCTCTGTCTGTGCTCTGGGTCTGCTCGCTCCTCTGCGCCTCCATCCTGGAGCAGGCAGCAGGGAAGACGTGCAGCCGCAGGCTCGGACACACGGCCCGGCTTTGACTGCTTTGTCTGAGCACCCACCGGCCGGAGAAAAGGTACATACCTATTGACACAAATTACAACACCAATACTTTAAAAATCTGACTTCTTCTGCGACCACATCAATACGAAGTCTTCTTAAAGTGCTAAACTAAAGCATATAAAGGGTTATTTAGAAAAATAAGTATATTAAAATAAATAACTTATCGCCACCGATCACAAACCAATCCTGATGTATAATTCTCTTAATTATGACCTTTTTATAACAAATAAAGCCAATAATTAAACCTTTCAGTGTTGTCCGGACTGTATTCAGTGTGGACGCCGCCATGTTTGTTGAGTAATTGCAACTGGGCATGCGCAGTCGCAACAACGGGAGCTGCTGCCACCTAGTGGTACTCACTTTAAAAAAAAATGCATCAGAAAACAACACAAAGGCACATGAAGCAAATTTGTGTTTGTCAACATTTTATTTATTGTTCCAACATTTCATTCACAAAAATCATAATTATAATACAAAAACACTTTAAACCATGGACGTAAACCATGCTGTATGCCTATAATATACAGTTATTCAAAGTCAACAATAAACTAAGTCAAAGAGAAGTCAAACAGCTGGAGAAGAGGGCAGCATATTTACATGTTTTTAAAAAAAAATCTTTTTAAATCTAAAGAATGTTTAGATAAATCCTTGTATCTCTGTACAGCAGCGAAACACATCTCGAATGCCACCACTATGAGCATTAAACACACTATGAACAATAACTCTTGTTTGCCACAAAGAAGTAGGGATAAATTTGAGGACAGGAGTTTAGTCTTCCAGGATGTAGTTGGGGTTTACAACCAGAACAGATTCCTCTTCTGTGCTCGCAGACTCTGAGCCCTTCAGTCCGGCCTGAGACAGCTGGATGAGGATGTGATCCTTGAGGAAGAGATTTGTGTGGGAGATAGTATAAATGAGCATGTCTGCATTTAGAGAATCGCTGACTCATTATCTTTTTACATTTTAAGATGGCAGACTTACATAGTGCACCAGCCTGTGGATGACCTTCTCTATCAGCCCCTTCTTATTGATGAGCTCCTCCTCAGAGTCGATCTCTGACTCGATCTCCTTCAGATACCAGTTGACCACTGCACTTTTCTTCAGATCCTCCTCTTCCTCAGCTGCAACACAGATTAGCAAGAAAAAACGTGAGAAGAAAAAGAAAAAGAACAGTTACAGAGCAGACAATGGAATGAGGTGGAAAACAGACTGGAGGGAGGAACATCTTTTACCATCCTCTGCTCTGCGCAGATGCAGGACGAGCAGGTTGGAGATGCGTTTGTACTCGGCGAAAGACAGACGAAGAGATGGTTTGGACTGGCTCCCAGGCTCGCCGTGGCCATTGACACCGTCAGCGTGTCCATTAATTCCATTAGTAAGGCCATCGACACCATCCACGTTTCCATTTACTCCATTCGGGACGTTACCTGCAAAGATGCAGAGAAGAGTTTACATTAAATGAACAGCGGTGATGCATGGTGTCATTTCACATCTTCTCTATATTGATAGTACCTTCTTCCTGCTGCTCCTCCTCTTCCTCCATTTCATCCTCCTGTTCCAGGTTGATGTCTGGTGTCTCCACTCTGATGATAGATTTGTTCAGAAGACGGAATGCTTCCTTCACGTGTTTGGGCTGAACCTAGAAGCATGGGGTGAACGGGCAAGGGTTAATTCACAGTTTGGGCTTTTATTTTGAAAGGATGTCTTTCCCCCCCCCCTCAATTTAAGTTAAAATGATTCTCAGGGTGATTTTGCAGTATTAAATTTTATCAACCACTTTCAGTATTGAGTGTTGCATGAATGAAGCTTGTGTGCGTCTTTGCACGTACCTCATCACAGCAGTGCATACGTGCCATGGCCTCTGAGAGGCGGATCATGCTCTCCAGCTGTCGCACAGTTATCCTCCAGGCAGATTTGGACACACCCCCAGAGCCGTCACGCTGGCGGAGACGCTTGTACTGCTCGACGATGAACTCTTCTGATTCGCTGGAGATCTGCGGAGGTCCAAAAGTTAATATAAAGGAAATGTGTTAAACAGTAAAAACTGTGTCGCTGGTGTCAGCGCGTGGGGACACCAGCACACCCACCTTGGGTTTGAACTGCCTGGCGAAGAGCAGGTATCTGCGGATCTCATCCAGAGAGTACAGTCTGTCCACCGACTCCTCCACACGGGAGTGCAGATCCACGATGCGTCTGGCGATGGCGTAGTCTGTCACCTAGGAGTAATGCAAATCATTAGCTGCAGTATTCATCTAAGTTACCATAAAATAAATAAATAATGGATGAAATAAAAGGTACGAACATAAACAGAACATAAAGATCAACCAGTAAGCACAGGATGCTCAGACTACGCTACGTTTGCATGTACCTCATTGCACTCGTCCACCAGGATGAAGAAGAGATCAAAGCGGCTCATAATGGGAGCGGTCAGGTTGACGTTCTGCTTCAGACTCTTGCTGCGGTCGTAGCGTCCGCTGACAGGGTTAGCAGCAGCCAGGATGGATGTGCGAGCGTTCAGGGTAGCCTGAGGAGAGAAGCGGAGGAACGGTCTGGTTATTCTACTGCAGAGACGAGCGATCGAATTTGATAGCAGTTTAACTTCCACTTGTGCTGCGTAAAAGTGTTTAAAGTGTGTTCAAAGCATAAAGCTTTGAAAGCGTCACCTTGACTCCGGCTTTGGTGATGCTGATGGTCTGCTGCTCCATGGCTTCATGGATGGCCACCTGGTCTTTGAGGTCCATCTTATCAAACTCATCAATACAGCAAACACCCTGAAATCAAACCAGTTAACAAGTTTTACTTGCACTAATTACATAAAGAAACTTTTTTTTTTTCCATAATAATACATCCGTCACTGTTCTTCAGAAGTCGCAGCACTCACGTTGTCGGCGAGCATCAGAGCTCCAGCCTCGATGACAAACTCGTGCGACTCCTCGTCTCGGACCACGGCCGCCGTCAGACCTGCGGCGCTGCTGGCCTTGCCGCTGGTGTACACCGCTCTGGGACTGAACTCCTCCACGTGCCTACACAGGCACACACATTCAAATCAACAATGCTGTACAACAAATGTCTACAGCAAAGAGAGTACTGAAAAGTATTTGTGCCAGAAGATGGAACAAAGAAAAACTTTATGCAAAGCTAATCAGTGAAGGTGGAAACTGTGTGACATACTTGAGGAACTGGCTCTTGGCAGTACTTGGATCTCCCACAACGCACACGTTGATGTCTCCTCTGAGCGAGGTCCCTTCCATGGTCGTCTTGGGAACGCCTCCAAAAAGCATCAGCAGGATGCCGCGCTTCACCTCATCGTTACCTGCACCATCACGTTAACGTTTAACTCACAAGTCACAGCTTTGATAAAGAACTACGAGAGCATCCTCCATTGGAGAAAAAGGCTAGACGGGGGTTCTATCACTGACCGTGGATGGTTGGGAAGAGGCTGGTGCACAGGTTGTGGTACAGGTTCTTGTCCTGGCTCATCTCAAAAACCTTCTCCCACTCCTTCTCCGTCATCTGGCTCTTAATGCTTTCAGCTGTCTGCTCCTCCTCCCGCAGCTCTTTACCGCCAAACTGTGATAAAGACGTATTTGTAATCACACAGCAAGATTTGTAGCCGTTTGCATTTTTAGGCACAGGGGCGAGCGCTTCTTACCCGTGGGTTGGTGGGCGCCACGTTGCAGGCCAGGAAGGCCAGCCTGTATGACAGCTCTCTGACTCCCAGAGCTTTCAGTCCTCTCAGACCCTCAGACTCAAAGCCCTGAGGACCTCCTGCTACACGGGTACTGGTCTCTGCTCGCACACCTGGAAGTAACATCCATACAGTCATGAGAACCAAAACAAAACAAAAACACACCACAAGACATAGTTTTGATTATAAATGGTTAAAATTTTAAAAAGTACCAGGTGTGCTGAGCTGTGAGACATCCGGCACGACAATCAGGGTCCCAGTGAAGTCACAGCGGTCTCCAGCCTGAGCCGTCTCCACAGCCTCTGCCCTCAGGATGATCTCAAGAGAGCGTGGGATCGAACCACGGGGCAGCTCCGCCTGTGTCTCCTGGATACGCACCTGGATACACAAACAGGGTACACAGGGTCAGAATCAGACTCATTCATCCATGCAGACAGACAGGCACACGTCCTTTATCACAGTTACCTTCTGAAAGTCGATGAACTTGGATTTGTGCGTGTCGAGGTGGAAGCGGGAGCGGTTGTTGCACACGGGGTTCCTGCAGATGGTCGGAGGAGAGTATTTGAACTGCTGAGAGACATCTTTGATCACTGCCTGGCAGTCCATGCACAGGAAGGTACCGCTCACCTGCACCAAAGGACGCATAATGGGTTTAATGGCAAAAGACAAGCGAAAAACTGAACTTTGTGTCTTCTTCACTGATATAAACATCTCACCAGCTCAGGATGGACTGGGTGCGTTCTCACCACCTGACCGCTGATTCTCACCAGGCTGCCAATACGCATGGAGGACAACTCACGGATCCTACATTTAACACAGGAAAAGGATCAGATTTGGCATTTCATTCCCATTAACATCTACCAGTGTGAGATGTAGCATTTCTGCTTTATGCACCACAACTTAAACACCATTTAGTTCCAAGTTATTCAAGCCAAGCAGACATTTCTACAAATATCTTTACACTAAAGCAATCTAGCTGAATAAACGGCAGCTCAGACCAGATAAATGGAGATGTACATGGTGGTTTTGGTTAACAGTGTCTTACTTGTGTCTGGTGGGCAGATCCTCGATAGCGACGTAGAACTCTTTGTTGAGAGGAACGTTCCCGTGATCCCGAGCAAAGTTGCGCACTGCTCTGCATAGGTAGGGATACACTCTGGAAACAGAGAATCCTTCAGGTTATCCCACAGCTTATCTCCACAGCACTGAACTGATGGTTTGAAATGCAGCAGAGCACTCTCCCACCTCAGTATTTGGATTAGATATGAGGGAAGCACCCATGACTTGGTGGTCATGTGGCCTGCTCACCTGTAGTACTCCTCCTGGATGGTGGTAGCCAGTTCCTGGTTGAAGCCCTCCAAGTCGGTGAAGCTCACCAGTAGGGTGTTCCTCTCAGGCCTGATCAGCTCCTCGGCCTCCCGGACATACTTCACCTCCCCATCCCCGCTCTGAAATCTGCAGGGTGACGCAGGAAGCGAGAGAGAGTTAAGAAAAAGCAGCGAAAAGACACCAATAGCAGCCGATCAAAGCAGCACTCGATCCTTATAATTGCTGATTAAAAGAGCGATGTCAAGCCAAGCACGTTTCGGCCGACAACAATACGACACGGTCGCTGCTGCCTCACTTACTCCTCTAAGAAAGCCTGGAATAACTTCTGGCACTTCTCGGCCAGCTCGTCCTTCACCATCGCCCCGGCAGTCTCCGCGGTGGCTGTGGCGACATCCATGCTGCAAGTCCGTCAAACTGCGACAACAAAGAGAATCCAAAAAGAAGTTTGCAAAACCGACACGAGCTGCTCCTCTCCTCTCTGACACACAGCACGCTCAGCTCCGGACAACAGCGAGCCCGGTTTCGCGCGAAAAGCGAGACCACGTGATGTTTGGCGCGCCGCTTTCGACCAATCTGCGACGTTATGGAAATGTCTCTGAGCTCGTAGCCAATTAGAAGCGGAAACGTAAATTGACGCGGGGTCCTGCTGCCTTTTTTCCCGCGATACGCTTCCTGTGCTAACCAATAGCAGCTGTAGACGGGGCTAGACCGAGCTGTTATCTCAGTGTGCGCGTGTCTTTGTCGAGCACGTGCGTTATACAGACAGGCTACAAATGAAGAATGAGCTGAGTGACAGCGTCGCAGTAAACTTAGCACTTGAGCCATTTCCGGCCATAATATTTAATATTAGTATGTCGTCATCATTATCATCATCATCTTCTTCTTCCTAGGAGTTGCCTCATTGGATCATCCAGCTCCATCTATGAATCTTCTCTGTGATCTTCCTGTTTTCCTCCTGCTTGCCTCCTCCATATTTAGCATCCTTTGCCCAGTATTTCTGCTCTCCCTCCTCTGCACATGTGTAAAATATCCCAGTCTTGCCTCTCTTACTTTGTCTCCAAACCGATCAACCCACCCTGCCTCTCTGATATACTCATTCCTGATCGTGTCCATTCTGGTCATGCCTAGTGAAAATCCTAACCTCTTAAACACTGCCAACTCCAGCTCAAACTGTCACGGTGTAACCTGCAAACTTGATATTCCATGGAAACTCCTGCCTGACCTCATCAAAATAAGAGGGGGATCAGAGCCAATCCCTGATGTAGTCTCACCCCCACCTTGAACCCATCTGTCACTCTCACCCCTGTCTTGCTGTCCTGATACATCACTGAAAAAAGAAAATAGGTGAACCAACTTAATTGAATTATTTCAATTGGTAACACCTAATTTAATTAAGTTCTTTGAAATGAAGTTAATACATAGAGTAACACAACTGATTTATCTAATGTATTAACTTCATTTCAAAGAACTTAATTAAATTAGGTGTTACCAATTGAAATAATTCAATTAAGTTGGTTCTTTTTTCACTGATGTCTTGCTCCACCCTCACATATTTCTCTGCCACGGTATCTCTCTCACCACCCTATCATATGGTTTCTCTAGACCCACATAGTCACAGTGCAACTCCTTTTGACCTTCTCTGTACTTCTCCATGAACACTCTCCAAGAAAACATCACATCTGTAGTGCTATGAAACCATAGTCCTGCTCACTATCACATTTCTCTTCTTAACCTAGCTTCAGCAACTCTTACCCATATCCTCTTAGTATGGCTCATCAGCTTTATCCCTCTGTAGTTACTACAACTCTGCATATCACCACTGTTCTTGAAAACTAGTGCTAGTATTCTTCTTCTCCATTCCCCAGGCATCCTCTCGCTCTCCAGGATTGTGTTAAACAATCTTGTTAATGCACCCACTGTCCTCTCTCCTAGTCATCCCCATACCTCCACAGGTATGTCCACTCACCCTTCTTCATAGCTACTTTCACTTCTTCCTTACTAATCCTCTGCACTTTCCTCTCATTTCCTCATCAGCCCCTCAAAGTACTCCTTCCACCTTATCAAGACATTTTCTTCACTCGCTAATACATTTCCATCCTATCTTTAACCACCGTAACCTGCTGCAAATCCTTCCCAGCTCAATCTCTCTGCCAAGCCAACATGTTTTTTCCTCCTTTCCTAGTAAAACTCACTGTAAGCCTTTTCCTTTGAGTAGAAGCTACTTTCAGCCGCTCCCTTATTTTCAATTTTGCAGTTTTACAATGGATGCTAAACCCCAAAGGGAATTTGGGTTTGAGTAAATGTACTTTGATTTAAAAACCGAAAGCATTTTACTGCTGCAGATGTCTGTGGTGAAGCTGTTTTAACTGCTTTATACAAGCCTACATGTCATTTGTCTCTTCCACTAGTGGTTTCCATCCAAAGAAAAAGGCTGCTCCAGAGGTCACCAGTTAGAAGTGAGGATTTGTTAGATGGGAATAAAAGACTGAAAAAATCCCAGAGAATCAACTTATTTGATGCAGTAGCGAATGTTTTTCTGTGTTTGTGCCTCAAAGCTTTATTTATGTATTTATTTTTTTTTTTTGCCTGTCCCGTTTGGATCTTTAGCCATCAGAATTGTTGTCTGAAGGCCAAGAAAGATGCCAAGCGGATTTACTTTACCAAGTGCATCTTCATGGCCTTGCCATATTGGTCCATTTGATTGACCTTTATTATAATTATGTTTTTATTTTATTTTATTTTCGGTTGTTACAGACGGGACAGACATGACTGGGGGATAGGACAGGGAGAAAGAATGAAAGAAAGAGAGGGAGAGAAAGAAAAATAGAGGGGCGAAGAGATGGTGAGAAAGGGGGGAAGGAAAAAAAAGAAAAACAAACAAAACACCTGGATCACCTGTATGGAGATAAGAAAAACAGACGAGAAAACAAACAAAAAAGAGCAACATAATAAATACAACACCATCACAATAAACTAGCTAACAGTAGATACTAAATATTAATTAATGCCACCCTCCTGGGAAGAGCTGAGAAGAGCCCCAAACGAGAGATCACCCAGCAGCCACGGAGCAGAGGCCAGAGGGGTTGCAGTCTCGTGCCCGCGGGCTCTGCCGGCAGCCAGCTGTGCCAGAGAGGACCGGGCCTCAGGCCCAGAGGCCTGAGGGCACCCCACCCCCCGGAAGGGGCCCAGCCGGGCCACAGGCACCAACCCCCACCAATCGGCCACCAGGAGTGAGTCGGTACATACATGAGTGCCCAGCCCCAGACACCAAGAACCACCAACACACCAACATCTGAGGGCATCAGCCACCGGCAGAGTGTGGTGAGGGGAGATAGGCCTCCATACCTCGGAGAGCCTGAGATGTTTCCAGAGAGGTGGAGTGTAAGACCCAACCTGACATATAGACACAGACTAACAGGCGGACGGAGACACAAACATGCATTCCCACCCCCATATACACAAACAAATACTCGGCACTCACCCGACGTAGAAACAGACACAAATAGACACTATACACACATTCACACTCCCCAAACATACTCTATATCCCAGGTCCAGGTACCCCTGCCCCCAGAGGGGCAAACCGTACCTAGACCCAGGAGATGTAACCCTTCTCTCTGGGGTGGAGGAAAGCAGACCGCCTCCTTATCTGCAGTAGCAGGGAGGCCCCTCATCCCAGACCCCAATCCGACGGCCAGCACCTCCTCCCAGCCCCCCAGCACCGACGGTTAACAGAACGGGGGTGAGTGAAGGCCCCAAACTTCCCTCTGCCCACTCATATGTAGTGTTGCTGCGTGCTGTTCTAAAGTGCATTTAAAACACAGGAGGGCAAGGTGCTTCCTGCCAGAGAGCAGCACGGCTCCTCCCGAAAACCCTCAGTGTCTATATGCATTTAAAATTGAGGGTAGGGCACCAGCGCCAGAGGTGGGTTTGAATACACAGACCGTCCTCTGGACGCTGTATAACGTGACCACCCCCAAGGCCCTATAGGTATGTGTTATGAGAGTATGAGTAATGTGGATGTCTAGGTTGCGGAATAAAATTGAGGCACAGGCGGCCAGAAGGGGACAGAGGGGGAGTGCCTCCCCTGCACCCTGGTGACACACCTGCACCCCAAGCCCTGCGTGTGTGGGTGGCTTTGGTGGAGCAGGAAGAGGGAGGCAGCTGAGGATGGGGAGGGAAGGAAGGGAGTGCCTACTGGCCCCAGGGAGGGGCCCCCACACTCTGGAACCCCCAGTAGTCAAAACTGTGCACAAGGACACAAGTAATTGGATTCAACTTATAAATGTACCACATGACCACTGGGGGGCAGTGAACACTCATGTTTCTGCATATTTTTATTTTACATGTCAGCTCAGCCAGTGTCAGCGCCTACTAGGTATAGAATAGAATAGAATAGAATGCCTTTATTGTCACTATACAGTTGTACAATGAGATACAGAGCATCTACTCAGTGCAAAACATGCTGGGGGGGGGGGGTACAGTTCTGCAGCGCTATATACATATGGACAGTATTAACAGAGGGAAAAAGATATATATATATAAAATGTACAAATATACAAGCCAGTTTTAAAAAAAAAAACTAATATGTAATAAATAGTGTTGTGTATATACAGTTGGGTTATTGCACATAGAATTGGTATTGCACAGTGGTGGTCCATAGAGGAAGTGGGAAGAAAAAAAATTATTGCTTCATTTCAAATCAAATCAAATCAAATCAAATCACCTTTATTGTCACATCACATGTGCAGGTACACTGGTACAGTACATGCGAGTGAAATTCTTGTGTGCAAGCTTCACAAGCAACAGAGTTGTGCAAAATACAATAACGTGCAACAAGCAAAATATAAAAATGGTTAATCTAAAAAGTAATAAATATATGTACCATATATAAAGGTATATACATTACTGAATGTGTGTACTAAATATGTTTTTCTACGTGTGTGTGTGTGTGTGTGTGTGTGTGTGAGTGTGTATATACATGTTTTACAAATGAAATAGAGTAAACAATAAAATAAGATATATAAAATATAAAATATACAGAGGTAGGTATGTGCAAAACAGTGGCATTAACATTAATGTACAGTATTTCTAAAAGGAAAGTAGTACTACAGTCACTACAGACAGTAAAATAATACAATTTTTCCAAAATTGTTTTTCTTATTTATAGTTTTGTGCTGGGACCAGAAAGATACAACTTCAGCTGAATGGTTAATTTTGCACTATGTGTCTGTGTATATTTGTTCCACCGTATTGTTGTAGTTGTGTTAAAACAGTGCAGCTATGGGACAGCAGGCATTGGTGGAAGGTTGGAGTACAAGTCTGTAACTAAAGGTGCCGTTAATAAAGTTACAACAGTAAAATGAGGTGGAACAGAAACTCCTTGGAGCAAAGTGGTCGGTGAGAAACCACCGAAGGATCATGTCCATGTTGTAGAGAGCATTACAGTCCTTGCTTCTTTGTTTTATCACAGTGGCTCCTCGTCGAGACTGGAAAGAACAGCTATTGTGACCTTGTATTCACATCAGTTACAGCAGAATGAAAAAAGTAGAAAAAAGTAGACCAAATGAACCCAACACCTTACAGGCACACCTGAGGAGTCCCCAGAGACAGTCATCTTGACCCGTGAAGTTTTCCCATTTTAATTTCTTTAGACAGTGGGGACAACCTGATGGTCTTCTGAAAGAAAAACTCATTGAAATGTAGCTTTTTTATATATATATTTGTGGTTGCATAACATGCATTTATACTGGGCATGTTTTGGAATGACTTTGAGAGACCGGCAGAGGAAGTTATTTGTTAACAGAACAATTCACAGGGGGAACAGTAGAGCCAGACTGCCTGCAATTCTCGGAACCGAGTGGACACGATTATGTTCTGCAACAGTTAGCTGATAATAAGTGACAAGCAGATGTGGCAAAAATACAGACAATTCTGTACTTAAGTAGAAGTGCAGATTAAAAAATACTCCAGTAAAAGTTGAAGTCCTGTTTTGACTTCTTTACTCAAGTAAAAGTGAAAAAGTACAGACTCTTAAATGTACTCAAAGTAAGAAAGTGAAAAGTAGCATTTCTACCACCTATTTTTGTGCAACACTAACTGAACCTTGTGCTATATTATTGTAATAATAAAATAATTTTAGTAGATGTGAATATAAACTTTATTCCAGTCTAAATTTGAATTCTAATAAAGCTTGAATCAGGTAAGTAGAGCATGAGCAGAGAAAAAGAAAGAAAATAAAACAGCTCTATTTTCTGTTGCTAATTGTAGAGGGTGGCTTTGCCTCTAAACCTTCAGCATGTGGGGAACCCTAAAATCAGTCGGCTCAGTGTGGGGAAACAAATCATAAATCACAATAATTTCTACTGGGAGCTCCAGTAGATTTTCTTAGTGTACAGGCTGTGACCAGCTGACCTGCTGCTCTTTGTGGATGTACACAACTTAATTCAACCAGATGTCAGCAGATGTTTTATGAGTTGTCTTGGCTGATTTCCATCCTCTACACTGACAGTACACTGTTTATGCTGTCTTTTTTCTAGAAGGTATAAAGCTGGTATGAAGGTGAAATTCGATGAATGAGTCTCAGCATCATCAGCTTAACTTCAGATTCATCTCTGCTTTACTTTATGTAACCTAACTCTGACCATGAAACCACAGCCACTGTGCACCACTCACACACTGTTCTTTACTTTAAACCCCTCACAGCAAACTAACCTGTTTATTCTGCAGAGGATTTTCATGCCACCTTTAAATAACACAGCGAGTCTACCTCAGTTTGTTTAGCAGCAGGTTTCACAATATGAAAAAACATAATGTCATGTGTACAGACCAGATATCTGATTTATAATCATGAGGACTTACATGTAAGCTTTAAATTTCCAGTTTATCAAACACCACCGATCAGTCCTTATCTTCAACCCCTCTTCGTCCTCTCGTGTCCTCCTCCTTATCTTACTCAATCTCTGAGTGAAGTTAGCTCTCTGTGTTTTCTCTCCCTGTGAAATACAGCAGCTGAACCTTTAGCTAGCAACACAGTGTGAGACAAACTGCACACAAACAGTTTGTGTTTGTTAAGCTGATAGAAATGTCGGATTTGAAATTTCCTGACACTTAAAAAACATCACTCCCTTCACGCTCGCTCGTCTTTAGGGCTAGCTAGATGCTGAAGTACTGCAAAACCACTGGCCCACTGTAACCCCTGACTATGGCACATGGTTTTGCCTCCTTCATCTCCTTTCATGCGACATCCCCTGCTGATTAATACAAGAACAGGACTGCCTTTCATGTGGTATTGGTTTGATGTTTGATGGCACGCAGTGACAAGAAAAAATAACTTCCCCCAAATGCCTTAAACCAGGGGTGTCGAACTCCTGTCCTCAAGGGCCGGTGTCCTGAAACTTTTGCACGTGTCCCTGCTGCAACACACCTGAATAAAATTAGTAGGTCGCTAGCAAGACTCTATAGAACTTGCATGCTGAGCCATTTGATTCATGTTACAGCAGCTCATAAGTAAATGAACATGGTGCAATAAAAGTACTTTTTAGAAGTACACTTTTCCAAATACTTATATTTACTTACATTTATTTAGATTTACTTGAGTAGGTTTAGGGGTTGCAACTTCAATTCAATTCAATTTAATTCAATTCAGTCACCTCATGCGACTTTATATTTTAAGGTAAAGATTGTATAGACACATATAGTCAACAATAGAGAGAAAACCTCAACAATTTGACGACGACCTGTGATCACGCATTTGGCAACAGTGGAAAGCAAAAACTCCCTTTTAGCAGGAAGAAACCTCCAGCAGAACCAGGGGCAGCTATCTCCTTCATTTCAAAAAATGCTACAAAACAACAGAAACTACAGATCCACATCATAGTACACATATAAAAAAATACCCATAAGACAAACTATAAAACATTATTATGTATTTCTTAAGGTGTCTTTCAATATAGGGCTGGATCACCCAGGGGACACAAACTCCATCCTCAGGCAAACTCAGTCCACCATCAGGGTAAACATTCATTTCTGCTCTATTATTCTATTAATTTCTATTTCAGTTCCCACATCATTCTCACGTCTCCACCTGCTGAAGTCAATACAAACATCAGCCAGCAGGCTATTGGTTTCACCTGTCACATTGTATTAATCCACCAGGAAAAAAGCAGGAAGTCATTGTGAGCCATTTGGATGCAACCCAGCCTCCTTCTCTCTTTATTTCTCCTTTTGTCTTGACCTCTGCTTTTCCCACGATTGTTCAGCCGCAGGAAACCCAGTCGTGTCTGAATATGAGGGAACCTGACCATCTGTAGACGATCACACACCCACACACACACACATATACACACACACACACACATCAAATTCACACGTACTCAGGCATATCCACCACAACAAAAGTGCACTGATGTTTGATGTAAAAGAGTTTTCACATGATGTTTGAATTTGGTTTTGAAAATTAAATGGTAAAACTACGACGACTAATATTATTACTTTACGTCATTGGGTTTATGACATCATTACTACTAATGATTTCATATAATCAGACCCACACACAGGCTGCACTGCCTGTAGTACACACCTTTGTGGTACAGTAAAACTTGCTGGTGCATGGAGATGAAAAACATGCAGTGTGTACAGATTTTTTGGTAACTGGTGAGAAACAGTACAATGGGGAAAAATACAAGCAGGATATGAAAGAGGAGCGGGAAAAGATAGTTTAGAAAAGACTTGTTTCCTGGTTTATTTGTACTCAGCTGCTGACACATTTTCATTGTTTCGCTTGTGTCCTTCTGTGCACTAGATGAAAAATTACAGTAACTCACATTCATACAGTTACAGCTGTTCTTACTTGCTTTGTGACTGGACATCTACTTTTACTCCCAGCCTTAGTACATTGGTTGTGTGAAACATAAAGATAAGCAGTAGGAGATATGTTCAGGACAAAGAGTGGTCTGTAGATCTGTAGATTTCTTTTTTTTCTTTTTTTTTCTTTTTTTTTTTTTATTAATAATTTTCCCTTTATACAAAACAAAACAGACATCAAAACAGAAACAATAAAAGGAAGAGAAAAAACCCCCCAAAACAAACAAAAAAAACAAAACAAAACAAAAAAACAAACAAACCAAAAAAAACAAAAAAAAAACAACCTCAAAACAGATCAAAGAAAAACCCCACAATCAACAATCTGAGACATGTAAACGGGAAACTGATACAGTATATATAATTCGGTCTACCAATCATTTACATATATCTCCTGACAATCTCAACCCGCCAGTGAAGTGGGGTTGTGCCTATCAGTATGGTTTTCTTCAGATCATCAGGTAAGTAATCCAATAGCGGGCGCCATATATCCCAAAAAATATCATCATTGCCACTTAATTTTGCACTCAGTCTTTCCATTGGTAATACTCTAAAAATTTCTTTATACCACTGAGTTATTGTTGGTGGTTTTTCATTAATCCAATTAAAAAGAATACATTTTCTTGCCAAAAACAGTAGTTTGCATAGAAGTATATGCTTGTTTTTATCTGGAAATTTGTTCGAAATTGGCAGCCCCAATAGATACTGAGCTGGATCTCTTTGTATTCTGCTTTTAAATATCCCTTTTAGTTCTTTAGTTACACAGAGCCAGAATTTTGAGATTTTTGAGCAAGTCCAAAGACAGTGCACGTAGGACCCCGGCGCAGATTTACATTTAATACATTGTGCAGACCTGCTCGGATCAATTTTATTCAGAAAAATAGGTGTTCTATGCTGTCTATGTAAAATTTTATATTGTATTTCTTTAAATCTGTTACTAAGAAATAAAGAATGCACAGATTGTATGGACTCACTCCAGGCATGATCATCACACTGACACTGGAGGTCACCCTCCCAGCTCCTAATCAGTTTTCCAATATTGTGTTTATTATAACCTTGTAGTGCATTATAAAACTGTCTTATAGTACTATTATCTGCACTTAAATGTAGGAAGAAATTTTCCATGGGTCCTAGTTGCATTGTATTATGCAAAGCATCATGACATGAAGTAATTAGGTGGCGAGCCTGTAAAAATGCAAAAAAATCCGTTTGATGTATAGTATATTTCTTTTGGACCTGCTCAAAAGACATACAAACATTCCCATCAAACAGATCACCCACCACACGTATTCCTGCACCAAACCATCTCTGAAATACTGCACTTTCCATTCCCGGTGTGAAGTGCTGATTATTTAAAAAAGGTGTTAGATAACTAAGTATAGGATTACTTTCAGTGTATTTACTCATATCACGCCATGTTTTTAAATAAGTATCAATCATTACTTTGTTATGTTTTTTATTATATTTACTCACTAGTTCACTTAGAAGATTAAATGGCTGACATGTCCAGGCTTCAAGGGGATCATCTGTGTCTTTTAGATATGTGTGGATCCATTCATGTATAACTCTACTATGACATGACCAGTTATACAGCAAGATGTTGGGAAAGGCAAGACCCCCTTTATCTTTGGGCAGCTGTAACGTTTTCATACTTAATCTGGGTTTCTTACCCCTCCAAATAAACCTTGACATATCTTTTTCAATTTCTTTTACAGTTTTTTTAGTAAGAATTATTGGGAGCATTTGTAGAGGATATAAAAGCCGGGGCAACACATTCATTTTAATTAAATTTATTCTTCCCATCCAAGAGACCGGGAGATCCATCCATCTGGAAAGGTCTTTTTTAATACTGTTACGAACTATGTCTATGTTCTGTTTCAATATACCTCTTATATTAGGTAAAATGTGTATCCCCAAGTACTTAAATCCCGAACCCGACCAGGTAAATGGGATATTACATGTCCTGGGCAAATTTCCTAGTGGCAAAGCAATAGTTTTATTCATATTAACCTTATACCCGGAGAGATATCCAAAAGTTTCTATAATAGATAATACAGAGGGTCTGTAGATTTCTTGAACATTACTGTGAGTTCGTGCACTCATATGGCCTACATTGTGACTAGATCTCAATTCAGTATGGCACATCTGGAATGTAATGGAACGGGAGATTCATATCATGGATGTGCAGCCAACAAATCTGCAGCAAAATCTCTGGGGAATGTTTTCCAACCCTTTGTTGAATCTGTGCCACGTAGAATTGAAGCAGTTTTAAAGTCCAATAAATTTATCCAAGCAGTGTCCTGGTGACTATTCAAATTCATTTAGATACCACTGTGGGATAACTGCAAGTATCCAAAGGCATTTCAACATAGATGCAAAGCTGCAAGACTTTTGTACGTTAACCAAACAATGTAAATAAAGTTTTATTAATGACCGTAATAAGTCAAGCCTGTAAAGTAACATTTGAACTTTTTCATTTTGATATTTCAAATTGTATTTAAAAAGTCAAACAAACACAGCTAGCATTGTTAGAGCTCGCTTTGGTTTTCTAGCAGACATGCTAGTGAGCTATTGTAAACAAGCAGTTAAAGTTCTCTTCTTTATGCTAACTGCTTTAATGCTAGTCTGTATTTAAATACTAATATTAACATATTATTGTGCTCACAATAGCAGTGCTAGGATGTTTAGCTGATGTTAGCCATATTTAATTAAGATAAAACAAGATTAAATATAAGTTAAAAATTAACCTAGACATGATAATTGTATAACAGTGAGGTTTGAAACATAATTAAAGAATTAAGCAATTAGCATGTTAGCATAATAGAATTTGGTGTTTATACTAGACAGAGTGGTGTAAAAGATAGAAGAATCTTTTATAGACCAGCTGTCTGTGACTGGAAACAAAGTATCATTGAGGATATTAGAACTAAAAGGCTGTAGGTGAAGACTGAGGGGCCCATTAAAATGATTCATCTTCTGGTGACCATAAATATCTGTACAAATCTGCAGTTAACAGATTAACAGTCTGCGCTACAGTAATGCAATCTTTTTACAATTTCTTCTCTTTCAGCTGCCTACTTTTATAGGAAGGAACAAACCCAAGGTTCTGGAGCACTAAAATACACAAACATAAAAAGAGAAAAAAAAAAGAAACCATTCTATAATGCTGTCTCAATGTGGTATTTATTTCTTCCACACATACAAATAACTTACCACCTTTACACCTGGTTATGTGTGAAGCTGGTTCAGGTCTTTGAAATCCTTCAGTGTGAATGATTTAGTTTATAAGTGCTCTGTGTTGATGAGTGGAGAGCTGCTCCACTGTTTGATTGTTTAAGCTGCTTGTTTTTCCTAAAATGAGCCACAGGAAGTCTTTCCTGTTTTGAATACACTATGAATAGAAGTGAATTGTGTGTATGTGTGGCGCATGTTGGTGTGTATGTGTGAATGTGTGAGCGTTTGAATGTTTCAGGGGCGAGGAGGAAGCAGCGTATATAAAAAGGTACCAAAAAGGTCTTCTTTAGTTTTTGCAAACATACAGGTATACACTGGGATCAAATAATAGGACGCAGTAATCATGATTTACACCTCGAGATGCTCACACTGCCACAGAGTTAACTTGATCGCGGAGCCGACTTACTGTATTTTTCCTTTCTGTCTCTCTCACAACTCTCCTCCTCATCCTCTCTTCGTCTTCACTCCAGGAAACAGGACACAACAAACTTCCAGCTTCTGTTTCTCTGACTTCCAAGTGGAAGTAGATATGTGGGAAGCACTTTTGTGTGCATTAAGGTACTGGAAAAATGGACGTCCTGACCCTCTCGTGCTCCCTTCTTTCTCATGTAGGAACTGCAAACTGTTTATATCATCAACATAAATCTTACCCTGCACCCCCAAAAGGCTGACGCAAAAACACTCACACACACCCAATATTTATATCTGTCTCACACACGCACACACACGCACACACACTCACGCACGTACATGTGACTCAGATACACCTGGCAGACAGATGGTGCATCAGTTTCATTTTTCAAAAGAAATTGGCTGTGTCCATTGTCCGCATCAGTGGATTCAGATGGCGCACAGCTGAATGACAATGAATTAAATACGGTGATGCAAGCTGCCGGTTAATCAGATAATAACCATGCAACCCACCTACTGATTTTCTTTTTTCTTTTCGTTTTTTTGCTTAAACTCTGCAACCGAGAAACACCCTATTATAAACAGGATTCCCAGAAAACACTCGTGATTATAAGCTTTGACACAACAGAAGTTATCATCTGGTAATTAAGACCAAAGACATTTGATTGAGGCTTGTTATTCCTATTCCACCTTTCCTGTCCCTTTTCCGTGTGGGGTTTTGTGATAAAGTTCTATTGCCATCATCCCCTCATCTCATTAGCTAGCTTGGCTCCAATTTTCTTTTTTTAGGAGTTTTCATGATTTGTATCTTACCCACTGAGAATAGGAGCTGAGGGTGGAACTAGTTGTGGTTGAGAGATTGTGTAAACCAGAAACTCACACTGTTTCACACAGGAAGACAGAAAAAAAGAAAGAAAAGCCACTTTTGCAAAGTATTTTGTATATTTTATTATAAACATCTACAATAGTGAAAAGCACACACAAACACACACACATAGCAACATCAAACTATTTACAAAAGATACCCTCGAATGAGGGAGAAGATCAGTCATGAGCCAGCAGACTGCTCCTTACTTTCTCATATATACATTTATACATATATACAGTACACACACACATCAACAACAGATGCAAACACTAGCTGGAGTGTAAACTGGAGGATTCGGACTCTGTAGTTGTTGAGGTCCCGGGGCGTCTTCGTGGTAAAACCTTCAAACTGGATGCCCGGTTCAGAGTGAGAGCTCTGCGGGCTGAATTCTTGAACCCAGCCCCGAGGAAGGCGTACAGCAGCGGGTTCAGGCAACAGTGAGCGAACGCCATGGGCTCAGCCACCGACAGCCACACGCCTAAAGCAGCTTCCAGCCTGCAGCTGCGGGGCAGGACTTCCAACCGCAGCAGAGCGTCCACAGAAATGCCCGCTCCATAAGGGAGCCAACACACGAAGAAGCAGAGCACCAGCGCGATGGTAGTCCTGACCGCCCGTCGCTTCTGCCTCTGGCCCCCCAGTGGGCCACGGGTCAGCCTGGTAACAATGACGCAGTAACACACCAGGAGCACCAGTCCAGGGATCACCAGACCCACCAGGACAAGCTGGAGGTGGAAGACTGCAACCCAGAGAGGAGCATTTTCTTCTGGGTAGAATCTCTGGCATAGAGTTGACCCCTCTCCTCCTTCCTGAGTGCGGGCAAATATCAAATCTGGCACTGCCAGCAGGCCAGCGGGCAACCAGGCACCTGCAGGGAGGAAGAAGATTAGTGAGGGACTGTGAGGAGAAAAGAAGACTAACAGCAGGAAGAGCAAGCCTTTTGATACTCACCTACATACACCAGTTTGTGAGCCAGCAGCTGCCTCAGCCCACTGGTGTTGGTGTCTGTGGCTCGGACCACCGCAAGGTAGCGGTCCAGGCTGATGAATGCCAGGATGAGCACGCTGCCATACAGGTTGACCGTGTAGATGACATGCACTCCAATGCAGGTGGCAGCTCCGAAACGCCAGTCAGCCAAGGCTGCATCCACCGCCCAGAACGGCAGAGCCAGAACGAAGAGGAGATCCGCAGCTGAGAGATGCAGGCGGTACCAGTCTGTGAGGCTGCATTTTGACCTGGAGACACAAAGATCTGATCACTTTCATGCTCCCCCCCCCCCGCACAAACCCAGGAGTTTCCCATCCCCTCACCTGCGTTGGCAGCCTAGGACTACGACAACCAAGCCATTTCCAGTGATGCCCAGAATGAAGATAAGGGCATAAATGACAGGCAAGAAGACTTGCTGAAGCTCAGTCGTTGTCATGTGCTCCACACCACAGGGCTCCTCCAGATCCACTCCAAGTTCCCCAGAGCCAGAGCCAGAGCTGGTGTCATTGTCGTAATCCTCAAAGACAATATGCTAGAGACAGATGATAAATGATGAGAAGAGAGAAGGCAATCGTATATTTGTGAACACATTTAAAGTTTCTGTGCATGATTAGATGACACCTCCCTACCTCATAGTAGGACATGGTGGAGACAGCTGCTCTCCTTCGTTGAGTGAAGCTGAGATTTCTGTCCGCAGAGGTTAAATAGCTGTTTACATGCTCCTCCCCCAACACTCCAACACATCTGTGTTCCTGCTGAAACGTTTTTCCTGTTTTCGAGGTGTCAGGTGCTGATATCTATCACAGGATACCGCGGTGTGTGCACGCACTGTGAATTGTTTTAGCCCTGAGACCTCTGGTTTGTGATAATCAGGTCCTATTGGCCATAGGAAAGGATGTTGATGAGAATCAGACAATAAATAACGTGTCAGTGTTTGTGTGTCTGCGTGCAACAGTAACACTCCAAGCTCCATTCTTAGTTAAATCAGGGCAAGCAGCAGGAGTGTCTGCGCAGACTGTGAATATACTTGTCCTGTTTGCGTCACTGTCTCATATAATGCATGCAAGGAGCGTGCACACCGAGGGCCGATTGATTCAGCGAAGTCATGTATGAAGATGACTATCGTGGCTTTTCAGCCAAGTTCACCAGACAGTCTGCCTCTGATCTTTGAGTGTCAATGAAGCGAGAGGTGCGATACCAGTGTGTCACTTTCCTGAGCACAAAATCAACACGTTCATGTTATTACAACACTGATATTTGCAGGAACACATCCCTCTGGAATCTCCTTAATTTTATATTTTAACCTCCTAGGACCTGGCGTCCACATATGTGGACATCACATTTTGGGTTATTTAGACCAAAACACTCAATTTTGCTCTTCAAGGGCCTGATATCCACTTATGAGGACATTATACTGCTACTGTTCTATCAAAATTTTAAACGAATATCCTCATATGTGGCTCTCATTTTTCATAAAAACAAAAAGAAGGTAAAAAAATAAATAAATAAATCTGGTAATTCTTTGTTTTTACATTTATTGGGCCCCAATATGCCCAAATATCAAAGAGAAATTAAAAAAGCTGTCAAACAGGTTAATCACGGACAACTCACTGATTATAGAGTTGCTAAACCGAGTAGGACCATTCCAGTTTTTAGAAAGTATGCAGTATTTACAAAGTATTACAGTCTTTTGATGATGGCTTGATTACTACGCGGTTATTTGGTCTGCTGCTTCAGGAAAGACCTCGTTATACTCCAGCTCAGTCAGAACGGAGCTGTGTGGATGGTGAGGGTTGCCGGCGTGCCAGGCTGTCATGGATGCAGGTGGAGGACAGGCTGGCATGTAATCTTGTCTTTAATATAAGAAACATTTGTGTACTGAGAAGGCCTAAATACTTGTATTCACAGTTAACATGAGAGGCTGTGTCATGATACCACACATGCTTTCATGGGACGTTTTGCTTATCTTTGCCTAAAATGAACATGTTAAAGAAAACCAGTTTTAGCAGGTTATGTCACTTCCCATCTTAATTCAGATTAGTATTTAAATAAGTATTTAAAGTAGTATTTAAGTATTTAAAGGTTTTAAAAGCGATTAGAAACAGCAGCTTTAAGGAAGGAAATACTTTTGGGTTATATTTGTTTATTTATCTGTGATGACTGATGATGAATGTATAATGCTGGCTTAAGTATGGCTTTATTGTCACTGCATTCATTAACTGTGTCGGTAATAGTTTGTTAATTGTTTTGTTGTTTAAATGCTTGTTGAACAACCTTTTGATTGTTCGTGCAGCTAAAATACTCATCCTTTCCTATATTAATAATATTATTACTGCATGATCAGACTTAATGCTTTAAAACCATTACAGAACTACAGAAAAGGCCTTGTTGCAGTCATCATTGTTTTGTTGTACAGAAGCATATTTTATTAAATACATGAATATCTAACTTATAACATTTTATACAATGTGGCTCCTCCACCACCGAGTTTATCAGTGTAAACAGAAAAGAGGAAGAAGAAGAGTTATTTTGGTCAGTCTGCTTTTATGTGAAGGTGACGGTGGTGCTCTGGAACCATTATTATCAGAGAGCAGAACACATACAACACTTTAAACGTCAATTAAAAAAAATGGCTGATAATCTAATCATACACAATGAGATGCTTTTACCCTCCTGATGACATCGTGTTTCCCTTTAGTATGTCTACTTTGTTTTCATCTTTATGTTCATAATGTGAAATGTTTTTAGGTTGCTTTTAAAAATCTGACCAGGGACTACGGATGAAAGTCAGCCCGGGACTAACTGCAGTACATTCACAGTAATGTATTTATTCATTCACACATTTTCATCGTGTGGTTTCCTTCAGTTTATTTGTCAATTGTCTGGAGTTTGACAGTTTGACCCAAGGGAGAATAGCTGTTGCTGTGGTAACAACTCAAAATATTGTACCTCAAAGATCTAATTAGTACATTCATGGTAGCTTTTTAAAATAGTTTATTAATGACTCACTTCAATATCTCTTATCTACTGAGAAGGCACATTTCCTGACGTGCTGACAAGCCCCCGGCAGCTCTGACTGCTCTGACTCCTCTCCCAATACATTAATCCTCTAAGTAAACAGTAAGGCTACCCCAACATAAACAGACTAAAAGAAATCTGTTAAAACTGTGAAGACTGCATACCCTGGTCCCTTATCTGCCTCTTACTTTCCCCACCCTTCCTCCGCCAACCATTCACTGTATCAGCACAGACATCTCAAAAAAACAACACTGCTGTTCAAAACTCTTCCTTTTTAAAGTGCTGACTGATGAAGTTTTAGTTTTGCTTAATCCATATAAATCCAGTTAGCCCAACCACAGAGCGTTAGAGGATAGTATAATAGTTTCTTTTCTACCCCCCCCCTTTGAGCCTTAAATCAATCAATAAATAAATAACTAAATGAAGATGGTTAGTTTTATATCGACACACTAACATAACATAAAATGTGCAGGAAATCTCTTTAGATTTAGTCTGTGTTCACTCTGTCACATCTGCCAACACAAACTATGGAGGCTTATCTGCGTAACTGTGATTCCCCAACCTGAAGTGTTATTTATTTATTTTTTTTGTAATGTAATAAAACAGGACATTGTCAGATCCTACATACTGTAATAAGTAAAAAGAAAGTTGAGTTAAACCACCACTAAAACTAATACAAAGTTAAATGAAACAAGCAAACCCTGAAAAATTATGACTTGGTTAGTTCCAAAACTTAACAAAATAAAAATAAATACTGTATGATATGACTCCTTGGCACTCCTGCTCATAGCAACGGGTGGCTGCACTGACCTGTGTGCTCCTGCAGTGTAAACTCTAACAGTTGATGGTAGGATTGACACAGGTGAAAATGATGGTATCAGGTTAACGCTGTTTTACTCTGAGCTCCAGGACTCACCCTGCTTATTGCGCATGCCGGCTCTCTGGGATGCTTCATGATCATTAATGTTATTGATTACACCTGTACCTGTCATGCTGTGCAGAGTGAGACTGGCCTAAACGAGTCCAGTGCCAAACCCTTGTATTTATGTCACATACCACACTATCCATGCTCCCCATGAGCACTAACCCTGTATCTATGTGCTTTTTGTACATTTGTGTTTATTTTGTGTTACTACACACAGAGCTGTAGAGTCAGTCTGTGAATGCTGGTTATGAAATGAAGTGGCGCCACCATGTGGGCTGTTAGAAAAAGGGTCTGCAAACAGCCTGCTACGTGGGCTCCACCTCCACTGCGTTGAGAAAAAGAATGGATGGATTTACCTTTCTTCCCTAAAGTAGTTGGGACTTTTGTGT
The DNA here is from genome assembly GCF_001858045.2 of Oreochromis niloticus. Classification (NCBI taxonomy): domain Eukaryota; kingdom Metazoa; phylum Chordata; class Actinopteri; order Cichliformes; family Cichlidae; genus Oreochromis; species Oreochromis niloticus. Next base: position 7,540,250 of record NC_031982.2, on the reverse strand, counting down.
ACTTGAAGAAGTAAATGTCTGTCCAGGTTTGTTACACATTCCCAAATAAATCAAAGGCACACCTAACTTTCCATCATACCTGTGTACACCACTATCATATACCTCATCTCCACCGCCTCATTACACACCTTCAAATGGAAGTGCCTCTGTTTCAGATCCAGCACTCTTTTGAAGGTTAGGGTTTCTCTCAGAAAGGCTGTTTGGTTTGAACGTGCCTCTTGAGCCTGCCTGGCAACATTTTACCATAAGACAACTTCAAGTGACTGATGATGGACGGAGGCCGTTCACATTCCCAAAGTCAAAAGACAGGTAGGCCTGGTGATATCCTGTTTAGACAGTGGGTTGCCCGCATTGGCAATTAATTGTGCATTTCCCTCTTATAAGCTCTGATGCATCAACCTCTCAATTTTTGCAATGGTGCAGATGAGTTTCCTTTAATGTAAGTTTGTAGCTTTGTACAAAGTACAAACCCAGTGAGTCACCATGACAGCATTTAGGAACAAGTAGTATACACCATGGCATATAAAATAATATTTATAACTTGCTGGTTTTCTTTTTTGACTGTTTTGTTTTGTGACTAATAGGAAAGATATAGTTTCAAATATTTTGCCACCTTTTTTTGTCTTTGGATGCATTTGTGAGAAAATAATGTCCAACAACAGCCCACTGAGACACTGAGGCTGTGAAATCCCTCCATCCTCCCATTATCACCTAGTTGTGGACACCACACTTGGACTGATATCTTCACTTTGTAGAACAAGTCAAAGCTCTGATGCAGTGCAACTTTAGCATCCCTGAAATGCAGCTCACTGAAGAAGCTGGAGTGCTAGCAGGAAGTGGTGTACATGCTGTGGACACTATGAACAGTGACCAGCTTGCTGCAAACGCAAATGAAAATAAGCAAGTGTTTGCATACAGGTGAAAGGTACTTGATTTTGTGAAGAGCTGTAAATGCACGCGTGTTTTTGAAATGCGATTGAGTGAGCTTATGTCGGTATTTTTAAAAAAAAGGCATGCCATAAGATCAACATAAACATTTATTCACAGCTGTCCAGTTGTAAGGAACATTAAATAAATCTTATTTTTCATTTTAAAGGATCACAAACAAAACATGCACAGAACTGCGACGGCACTTTGTCAAGTAACTCTAGGCACAGGCCACCGAATAGGTAACAATACTGAAGACCAGCAGAACATCACAACTAAAAGCGATTAGCACTCGAATCCTGCCTCCTCACTAGTGTGTTTCTCTGACAATCATGCTGCTCTTGCTCCGTAGCTCAGTCAGCAAGTTTCTGAATCTACCCGTCTGCTTTGGTACTCTCTTGCTTGGTGTGGTGTCTTCCTGTGTCACAGACGAGGGAATCGCCTCAGCAGTCACACCTCTGTTCCCCTGACTGCTGCTTTTTCGGCGGCTGTTTGGCTCTACACGGCTAATCTTGATGGGAGTGTTGCTGTGGAGACGCTGCTGCTTAGCGACACGAGTACCCTGCGAACCGTCTCTCGGTCTCTTCCTCCTGTTCTTATTCTTCTTCCTCTCCTTTTTCGCTTTCACACATCGTCTGAGGTTCCTGACCGCAAAAACACAGCACATACAAGTCATTTTAGATGAGAACAGCTACAGTCATAAGAAATTCATGCAAGCAAACACGTTACCTGTGGAGGAAAGTGTGCGGCCTTGAACAGGCGGCAGATTCTTCCACACGCTGCTCACTTTGTGTTGCACAGGCCTTCTTTATCTTCTTTATGTGGCTCAAAAGCTGCCTGACACAGCAGACAGGCGGCAGTACAATCAGCTTAAATATGATGGTAATTTGTGAAACATACACATGCATACACACAGTGTACACTCAGCCTTACCCTTTTGCATTAGGCAGCCTTCGGGATGTCCACTTTTTGATAAGGACCCACTGGTCACATGTCGGGGACATAGGATCTAAACAAGAATCAAAATCAAAGTGTTACAGAACTGTGCTTACCTGTTTGTTGTTAATATGGATGGCAAAAGAGGATGGCTATTAATTTGGTACTGGTAAGTTAAACCATATGTAAGCATTTCATCCACTTCATGCAACAAACAATACATAATTGTATACTGGTTACTGAAATGTGTAGTTATACTTTTAGATTTCTTTTTATGCAGGGCTAATACAAGCAGTGTAAGTGTGCTATAGAAAAATATTTCTCAAGTATTATTAACAATTGTTCATCTTTCCTTTGGACGAGTAGCTACAGCATCAACTTCTTCCCAAAGACATGCTGCCATTAGTGTGCTCACCATTGTCCAGCAGTTTGTTTATGGCTGGTGTTTTTATCTTCTTTGCTTTCTGGTAGAGCTTCTGACAGGCCAAGCACAGATTCTGGGAAGGCCTCCCTTTTCTGGAGGTGGAGTGATAAAAAGAGGGACCAGACGCTGTGCTGCTGCAAACAGAGACTCGGTCTTCATCCAAGTCGTCCAGTTCTTTATCAGCTGTGTCTACAGCCTTTCCCCCGTCTTCTTCACCAACATGCTTCTCTTCCTGAGTGCCAATGATGTCGAGGATGTCGCGCCCTGTTCCCCCACCTGTGATACAGAGGCTGTCACCAGTATTGCCCGTCCCCCTCCGCTTTCGACCTCTCAGCTGATACTGGATAACTTCTTCCTCTGGCGCGGTGCTCGTCTTGGTGTTCTTCTTAGATGCCCTAGGCTGTCTGTTGGAGCGTTGGGGACACATGGATCCTTTCCACTTCACACAATACTTTATGGACCTGCTAAAAGGAGCAACAGTGACTCCTCCTGCAATATTTTACAAATAAACTGAGTCTAGATGAAAATATTTCTAATCGTCTTACCTGTAATATTCTACCTTGAAAAACAGTAAATGAGTGAATGAGCCCAAGTCATCTGCATCGAACCTGCAAAATCAGAAACAGCACATCACTCTGACAGGATTGACAACAACATGGCATTGAGCTTGTGTATGTTTGCGCCTGCATTTGTCCAATGTCACGACCTTTGAACTCTGAATGAAGGACATGTTTTCAGTTCATACACTAATCTCCTTATAACTGCACTTTGTCTTTACGTTTATGTTGAAATGATTTCACCTTTCATACAGGTTTACTGTGTCAGGCAATCAATGTTATATTAAAAATATATATAAATACATATACATATATATCTATATATATATATATCTATATATATATCTATATATCTATATATATATATATCTATATATATATCTATATATATATATATCTATATATATATCTATATATATATATATATATATATATATATATATAGGCACACATTTAATGTAATCTGGAAATAAAACCACCAGTTTTGACTCAGGTTCACTGTGCTCTGCCAGTGGCTGGAAACCAATGTCTGAAAACACCCAGCTAAATACTCTGTATTCAAAACTCAGGTGATGCTTAGCTAACGTTAGCATCCCGGCTAAGCTAACCGGGCTCAAAACTAAAGCTCGCACAGAGGGCGGATGGACATCACTGAAAGCACCGGGCATTGAAGCCAGGACATGACTTACTTCATCTCTGCTCCTTCGCGGTTAACGCACTCTAACGTGTGAAAAACTTTTATTCATTTAATTTTGACTGAAGCTGAAACACGGCGCCGTGCTTACTTGTTCACATTCTGGCTCGTGCCTTGGTGAGCTCGCGGACGTGAGCCTGTTTGTAGATGGGCTCGAGGACAAATCACTTCAAGATGCGCGAGGATAGAACAAAATTCCCTGTCCCATGATCCTCAAAGCTCCTAGTGGCTCTGGTTTCCTTCTCCTTCTGTTTGTTCGTTTGGGAGGAAAATGTCGCGTTACTGCCGCCAACTGGACAAGTTTCACAAATGTAAACCATTTTTCCTACCTAAAATGAACTGCCTTCAAACAAAAACGGTTAAAGTTCAGGTTTTGACTCTATATGTATGCTGACTATTGCGAGCTTTTAAAATGTATTAATTTGAAGAGAAATTGCCCGCAGCAATATTAACACTGGAGGTTATATAATGTAATACCAGTCATCAAATATGTTACAGATTAAATTATGTGCCAAACATGACTTTTAACCAGCAATGATTCATCTAAACATTTTGCAATGTAATTGGATTTCACCACAGGTGGATCTGTGGTCACATGTACATTGGTGGCTGACCACCCTGCACATTGTTTGATAGCCTTGAATGACACTACTTCAAAAACTATGTAGGTCTCCTTAGAGCACAGAAAAAAGACCTAATGACCTAATTCGCTGCCACAATGATACAAGCACAAGGATATATTCAATGTGAAAGGGAAATGATGAAGTGAAAAATTTACCATACCAATATCTTCAGATCAGAGATGCCTACTCCAAATTTCCCATGATCTGAGAAGACATTAATAACACGCACAACAAAAACGGGAGCTATGCCTTGTTGCGTACATCATTTATTTGAGGTCAACTATCCTTGTCTTCCAGCTGTAGTTAATCTACCCTGTTTCACGAGGTCTGTCTTTACAACAGCATCCCCCTTCTAGCAAGGAGTGGGGACACTGCTGTTGTCCATCCTGAAAGATTGTTGCGCTCAGCTGCCACTACCACAGCTGAGAGGGGCATCCACACAGGAAGACTAGCAATATTGTTGCAACCAAATACAATGAAATGTTAATTACATTTAGAGAATTATGGTACCACATTTGTGTTTGTTTATATAGATATTTGGCTGTTCGGGCTGAATGATTACGTAACCTACACAGTGCTGGTTTGATTAACTGATACTGTGCATAGGCTGAATTATTAGAAAGTTGGCCTGAAATGGAAAGGAGATACATTGGAATTCACCAATGCGGCAAGGGAAAATGCAGCAACATTAAAGTGGCACAGGCATTAATTCATTTAAGTGTGATTTGATGCGGAAAACTTCTCAGTAGGATTGTGACTTTTACTTAAATAAAGGGGCTAAATACTTGTTGGAAAACAGTAATTCAGTGTAAAGCAGGGTTTGAACACTTGTGCAATGTGACTATTCATTTTTTAAATTAATGAATCCTGTGTCTTCTTTGCAATGTTCAGTGTGTAAATGTGCGGGTTGGCTCCAGAGAGGGAAGGAAAAAAACTTCTGTTGAGATATAAACACTAAAAACATAAAGATAATGCTGACCTTTGACACTTTAAAGCCTGGCACATCCTCTGTAACAATTGCTTTAGCAGAGTTATTACGTTCATGGTCCTCTTACCTATTCCCAACAGAGACAGGAAGGACTTGAACACACACAAATGCAATCTGCTAATTCAATGAGGAATTCAAACAACGTATTCAGATGTGCCCCAACTTTATCTGTGTTCGACTCAGTTAGCTCCAGGTACACTGACGAGAGAACATTGAGGACAGCAGGAGCGTTTGTGTTTTTACAGCTCATCTTGGCTAGGGAAATAAGCGGTGTTCCCAATAATACGAAGGGATCTGTATCAGAAAAGTCCAGTCCAGAGGACAAGGTGAAGACAGCAGAAGCTGAAGCTACTCAGGCCAAATCTGCAAGTTTTTCACAGTTTTTGGGCAACTTGCTCGTGGTCCCCATGGATGGGAGTCACTGGGTAGGCCTTAAAGCCATTGCCCAGCAAATGGGTCGCCGTGGACACAGAGTTACGGTGGTGATGCCAGAGACCACCATACATATTGGCCCGGGGAAACATTATGACACTTTATGAAAGCTTACATCGACTCCGTGATGTCCAAACACAAAGACATAATGAAAAAATCTGCATATCCCCTCATGGGGAAGATAAAGAAACTCAGACAGTTCTGGATTATTTCAGATTTACTACACATCAGTGCAGACAAGCTCCTCTTCAATGCCAGTCTGATCTCCCACCTGGCCCAGCAGGTGAGTGCCGATTCAGAGAATGAACACAGGACAGTCAGTCTGGTTTGTCAGGAGTCACTCTCATCTCAACAGTCTATACAACCATTGATAAAAATGAGAAACAATAGTACATCATTGCACTAAGAACTGAAGGTCAGTCTGAAAAACTGCTAAAACTTTGCATGCATGGGGGCACAGGTTTTTGGAAGGGTCCTGCTGACACCAGCTCTTATCTGGCAGAGGGTCATTGGCGCCATGCCCCTCCCCTGTTTTAAATGCTCTTTAGAACAGGAGAAGCACCTTGCTCTCCAGCCTTGGTTCTAGCAGTCCTTAACCAGGTTACCATATTTTTCCTTTTCCTTTCCCAGGCCTCCTCCATATGCTTTTCCCAGGGTACTGTAAGCTCCCACATTCTAAGGTTCTTTGTAACTTCTGACACCAGCACAATTTCAGGCTTTGTGGTGGTTTTGAATATTAAAGGAAGTTTTTCCTTCCCACTGTTGTCAAGTGTTTGCTCAAAGGGGGATCACTTGATTGCTGGGGTTGTCTCTCTTATTTGGGGGTCTTTACCTCACAAAATAAAGCACCCTGAGGTGACTGTTGTTGTGATTTGGCGCTATATATATTTGCTACTTTTTGTACTGTCATTAAGACAGACAGTCTTTGGCCTTTTGCATTGTCTCTGAGCATTGTAGTTTTGGGGTAAACTTGCTGTGACTTCCACTCCTGGGAAGTGTGGCAACTGCCTTGAAGGTTTTCCATTTATGAATAATCTTTCTCGCTGCAGGATGATGGACTTCAAATTGTTTGAAAATGGTCTTATACCTCTTCCCAAAGTAATGGGCAGCAACAGTTGCTTCTCTAAGATGTCTTTCGTACTTGGCATTGTGTTAACATGCACCTGAATTATGCAGACCAGCAAACTACCCAAATTTCTACTTTGATAGAGGAGCTCACACTTGTTGATAATCAGTGAATCAAGTATATCTGAGTGGATGCCAAATGGCTTCCCCTTTTTGAGCTTAGTTCTGCACTTCGCACTGTTGCCATGTACTTGTTCTATGGGTGTTGGCTGATTGCTGAGGTCTTCTCTCTATTATTGCAGGGTCATTACCTTACAATATAAAGTTACTTGAGGCAGCTGTTGTTATGATTTGGAGCACAACACCTGTGGCCATAGAAGTGGTTAGAACACCCGTATTCAATTATTTGGATGGATGAGTAAATACTTTTGGAAATATAGGGTATATAAATTAACTTGAATTAAAGTCAGGGGCAAGCAACCTGTTCCATGATCCTCGAGACTCTAGTTTATTTCTGCTTCTGTTTTATTGTTTGAGAAAGAAGTTTCAGAAAAAGCTTCAGAAATTTAAACCATTTAGGTTTCAGTAAGTTTTAAAAAAACTGCCTTTTAACATGGTTAATTTTACGTTTTAGTTCTATGTGGATGCTGGCAATTTAGATTAGGTAGACTGTGTAAAACTCTATATGCACATACCATTTGACAAGGTCTCTCTTTGCACGAGCATCCCCCTTTGCATTTGTGTCTGTTTGCAAATTGAGCTCTGTGTGCTTTGGAATTTAAAATGTCAACAAACCCTACCTTTTTCCCTTTGTAACATGTACTGTATTTCCACACTTATTTATTGTTGACTGTGGTCGTAAAAACATTATTTAGATCATAGTGAATGACAAAGACTGTTGTGGTTACCCACATTAACATTAATCTTGTATAGCTAATGAAAACATTACATTACTTTTTCTTGAGTTGTGTCTTGATTAGAATGTTCAGTGTGTAAATTTGTGGGTTGCGTGTCTGATACCAACTAAAAAGACTGAAGTGCAACTGTGTTAAAAAGATGCAGATAGTTGACCCTCAGTGTGGTTCCAGGGAGGGCAGGAAAGACACTACTGTTGAGAAACACTGTGATAATGCTGCCCTTTGAAGCTGCATTAAAGCCACAGCACATTCTCTTTGATGATTGCTTTAGATTACCACGGCTCCTCTCACCTAGATTCCCAACAGAGACAGGAAGGACTTTGAACACACACAAATCCAATCTGCTAATTCACTGAGGAATTCAAACAACGTATTCAGAGGAGCCTGCAGGGAGAAGAGTCTGGTTCACAGCTGAAAGACCTAAAGCTCAGGGAAGGGGGTGTTTCCTTTGTCATTCCCCTCAAACTTTCTCTGTGCTCAATTCAGTTAGCGGTTGCTACACTGACTAAGAACAATGAGGACAGCAGGAGTCTTTGTGTTTTTGCTGCTTAACGTGGCCATGGAAGTAATCAGTGGTGCGGATAATACGAAGGGATCTGTATCAGAAAAGTCCAGTCCCGAAAACAAGGTGAAGACAGCAGAAGCTGAAGCTACTCAGGCCAAGCCTGCAAGTTTTTCACAGTTTTTAGGCAACTTGCTCGTGGTGCCCATGGATGGGAGTCACTGGGTAGGCCTTAAAGCCATTGCCCAGGAAATGGGTCGCCGTGGACACAGAGTTACAGTGGTGATGCCAGAGACCACCATACGAATGGGCCCGGGGAAACACTATGACACTTTGACCTATCCTGTACCTTATGACAAGGCTTACATCGACTCTGTGATGTCCACACACAAAGACATAATGAAAAAATCCTCACAGCCTTTCATGGAGAAGATCAAGAGACGGTTCACACAGTTCCAGGCCATTTCTGATTTTCTGCACATCACTGCAGAGAAGTTGCTCTTCAATGCCAGTATCATATCACACTTGGCCCAGCAGGTGAGTACAAATACAAAAAAGGAACACAACTTTGGTATCAGCTGCAAAATCAACATTGCAGCTTAAACTTTGCAAATTGCACATGGAGGATCTTTTGCTTATACTGTGTAAGAGTGTTGGTACGGAGATTCTCTTCTACAAGATGGCAATCCAAATTCTCATCATGTTGTGCATCTATTAATGTAACTGTAGTGGTTGACTGTGCATATTTCATTAAATTTTAATTGTATATTATTATTAATAGACCCATGGAAAATATGACTGCAAGTATAGGACTCATTTATCAGTTATGTAAAATTGCAGTATTAAAAGATAAACTACTAATTCAACAGAAGAATGTAGAGGAGTGTGGAGAATTTGGCAGTGATCTGGGAGATCCACATAGCGAGGCAGATGAGTTTCACAGCTGTGGAGTTGATCATGCACAGGATTGTGGCTGAATCCTTATTCAGGAGAGAAATGGGAGTCTGGAACTACAGGCAGGTTGAGACGATGGAAAAAGAACAACAAGGGAAGCTGTCTATGTAGGTTTCCAGCTCTTTAACTGCAGAAAACTCTTGAATGAGAGTTGAAATGTCTTCAAGAAATTTTAAGAAGTCGCGCCGCTTTCTTTCCAAGCTGCTTAGACAGCAACAGAAGCCAAATTACCACCATGTGGACAGAGACAATGTGGTGGGAAATATAGTCAAAGCCCCCAGGCGAGCAGCTGACATAGATAACCTGGAAGTCCTGGAAGCATCTAAAAGGAGGAAAATAGAAAAACCACGCAGCCCACCCTGACACTAAGGTTTTACACATCAGGACATAAAAAACTATATAGTCTTTATCAGGTCTCAAAATTAGGCCACTACAACTTCACATGAACTATAAAACATATTACACCATGTCATTGTTTATTTAATGCCTTTAAAACCTCTTAAGATTAAGATTATTATGTCCTAATATGTAAAACCAAAGACAGGAAAACAGGTGCACTGTCTTTTTACCATAACTGTATGTGAACAGTTACAGTGGTGGATGCTCATGTTAAACTTAAAAGCTCAGGTCAGTACATGTGCAAGTAAACTGTAGACATCTGAATGCTCTGTTTCTGCAAGTGTTTTTTCTTCTCTTGACTTTGGATGAAGTCAGTGAGAGAAGATATGCCAAACATAAATGTACAACTCTGGCTGGTGTAGCATGCACCTGGTGTCCAAATCTTCTGGTTATAAGCAACAGCCAATGAGAAGAAAAGTTTACTTAAAGGGGGAGGGGCTATACAAAAAAAAACTTCTGCTAGACTGATGATGAACTCAGGGGCTGCACAAAGGTCCAATAAAGGATAAAAACTGAACTGTGAGTCATGCAATGGCGCCCTAGTTTCAAATGAGCATCATAGGTCCAGTTTAACCACTTTATACCTCTGTACCTACAATCTGTAAAATCCTCCATGTGTGAACTATGTATGCAAGAGAGTGTAGCGCTGAAACACAGTGAAAGATTGACTCCTCTGTTTTTCCATCTTCTCCCTGTTTCACTTCGTAGGAATTTGATGCCGTCTTGACAGACCCAATGGTTCCCACAGGCTCATTAATAGCTCGGAAATTAGGTGAGCTCCTCTGCACTCAGGTTATCTGTTTGCTTGTACACCTGCACATTTTCTCACCTATCATTACTCAATCACTTTCAGGTCTCCCTACTGTCAATCTGCTGAGAGGAATCCCGTGTCACTTGGACATGAAGTCTGCTGGCTGCCCATCTCCGCCCTCATACATTCCTCGATTTTTCACTGGATACACGGATAAAATGAGCTTCAAGGAGAGACTTATCAACACTTTGGTGAGACAGGCAGAAGTTAGCACATTCAAGCCTTAAAGTACAGCTTTTCCAGGAATGTTATTTTTAATCTTCTTTCAGACAATGTATGGTCACGAACAAAACACTGGTGGTTTGTGACCATATTGTTCAGGAAATATGTGCTGTACCTTCAAACTGTCTTTCCTAAATTACTCTTCATACTTTATTCTCACCTCATTTGTGGTCATGAGAGTATTATTTATTCCTTACAACTAGTGTCGGTCAAGTTACTTGAAAATAATAATTAGTTACTAATTACTGATCACTTCTCCAAGACGGTAATCCCATTACTTTACTGATTTGTTATTTTCAAAAGTAATGAGTTACTTTAGTACTTAGTTACGTTTAAAAACATGATACACAACCCGAATACATTATAAAGCATAGACCTTTAAGCCCCGTTCGATTTTTTCTGAATATTTCATTTTATAAAATTGAATCAAATGAAAAAGTCTCTTTTAAAACTTGTTTTATTAATTTTAATTTTTTAACTTTATGCACATTGCATCAAGCAAAAATTAAATTATATGCAAGTGTTTGACTTGAAAAAATGTGTTTTACTTTTAACCCTATTTTCTGCATATTCCAGCATGTAAAGTTTTAGTAACACGGTAACACAGCGTGCTCATGGGAAAGTAAAAGTAATCTAATTGCTTTTTTTGCAATCGTAATGCTTTACTCGTTAATTGAAAAAAGTCATCGGATTACAGTGACGCATTACCTTCAACGCGTTACTGCCCATCTCTGCTTACCATGAGGTTCATTTGGGGCAAACTAGTATGTCAGTATTATTAGTATTACAGTAAGTCTCGGATTTATGCCTTCAGTTTTGGTGCTGTATTATTTTCCTGTAATGCCTCTGACCCACAGATGGCATTGGTGGAGCCGCTGTTTTGCAGACTGCTGTATTGGCGCTTTGACCAAATAACCCGTGACTTCCTCGGAGAGAACGTGGGTGTGGCTGAAGTGCTTTCAGACTCTGATATCTGGCTGCTGAGGTAACGCATGCAACGTCTGTGTATTGTTGACATTTGCTGCCTGCGTGAGTGTAAAAAACCAAAAAACACTTTGCTGTATTTAAACAGGAATGACTTCACACTGGATTTCCCACGCCCACTCATGCCCAATATTGTACTGGTTGGTGGAATCAATTGCAATGTGAAACATCCTCTGCCCCCAGTAAGACTTTATGAGTTTTAGACTCTACATACATTTATGAACATTCTGATTGACACCACTTACCGTAGGACTGCAAGACCAATAAGGTAAGAGAGATAAATGCAAAGTACTTAAGCAAGTTTGTGTTTTGTCAGGATCTGGATTCCTGGGTGTCTGGAGAGCACGGGTTTGTAGTGTTTACTCTGGGCTCCATGGTGTCAGATCTGCCAGAGGAAATCACCTCTGTCTTTCTGGAGGCCTTCAGACAGATTCCACAGAAGGTATATCAGCATACAGTGTATCTTGTGTCATAAATAAATACAGCGACTCTTAATCTCCAATAAAACTATGACAGGTCATATGGAGATACACTGGAAAGGTTCCTGACAATGTCCCGGAAAATGTGAAGATGATGAAATGGGTCCCACAGAATGACCTGCTAGGTGTGTGTCTGCAGCAGCACATCCTGAAATGTGAAGCACGCCGATGTGTCACATATCAAAATATCTGATATTTCTGCATGTTTTGTGTCTTAGCTCACCCAGGATCCCGTGCATTCATCACTCACGCTGGCTCACATGGTGTGTTTGAGGGACTGTGTCACGCTGTTCCCATGCTGATGGTGCCCCTGAACGGGGACCAGCCGGACAACGCTGCGAGGATGGCCAGCAGAGGTGTAGGAATCGTGTTGAACATTTTAGACATTAATACAGAAACTCTTCTGAAGGGACTGAAGGAGGTCATCAATGACAGCAGGTGAGGGAGTCAGCAGACGGCTCACAATGTGACGTTTTCAGATCTACATGATTCTTGTCATTCAATCAAAACTTTCCACTTTGGTCTACAAAACATTTTTTTTCAAACAAGCAAATCTTTAGCAATCAGGTGACAGTCATGGGCGTTCTTTATGGGACGTCGGGGGTTTCTATTTGCAGGACCACCGTGCACACCACAAACATCTGAAGACAACTGAATGCAACACTTTTCCAGGTGCCTGTGTATCATGCGGCTTTTAGACTCAGACTTTCTGACCTTAACCCAAGGTACTTGCCCTCTCATATAGGGTTAGAATTAGGGTTAGGCTTTTGGGGTGTCTCATTTCACAAATGACTATTTTATGTGTAGTCATGATTGCAGCTACATGAGGGTGACTCCTTGGTGGTCAAGCACACCAAAGAGTGTAACACTGGTTCTGAATTTCCTGTATTCGCACAGTCTGACTTCTATCATTTTTTCAGCCTGAGCATCAGGAACTCTTTTACTGATATCCTCAGAAATGTCCTTTATTTGTGCCTCAGTGTATTTCTGATTGTTTTGAATATCAGACTTGGACAGATCCCTGTGCTTTAAACTAAAACAGGGTGCAGGCTTTCATACTTTCCCCCCCACAGGTATGCAATGAGTGACTTTTTCCTAAGTAAATAAAAGGCTCTCATTTGTTCAACTGGGTCCACATCACATTATCTAATTTTAGGACTCGTGTTAAACCTGATGGTGGTCACATTAATTGCAAAAAATAAAAAACTCTAACCTTCAATCACCACTGTACCATTTGTTCTTGAAAGAGCTTTACATATGATCCAACTCAGCTCACTGTCATTTAAAAAAGCCTGCCCGTTCATCTGTGTGTTTTCAGGTATAAAGAGAACGTGAAGAAGCTGTCAGATCTTCATAACGATCGGCTGTCGGACCCGCTTGAGCTTTCAGTGTATTGGACAGAATTTGTGATGCGTCATAAAGGGGCGAAGCATCTCAAATCAGCTCTCCATGAACTCTACTGGTTCCAGTACTTCAGCCTGGATGTAATAGCGCTGCTGACTACTGTGGTGCTTGTTTTTGTAATGCTGACAGCAAAATGTATGAAGGTATGCTTCCGTAAACTGAGACGGAAGAGGAAGCAGGACTAAGGACAGCTTTTTTTACTGGAATTACTGTGATGTTGTAATTGTATTCTCATCACGGTTTAAAGGATGTTTTGATAAAACATCAGTATCAATAAAACCTTAATGCAAAATGTTGATTACATTCTAAATGAATACACTTAAAAAGCCTTGTGCGATCACAAAGATATTTAATCAAGAGAAAACACAGAATATAATTAGATTCCATTACATATGCTCTAGGGTTGAGGGGCAATGATGAACATTAGTGGCCACCCTTCTTTGGAGGGAACATGGTGTACTCTACAGCCAGAGCTACAGTAAAGGCAGCAAAGCCCCACTTGAATCCTCTCAGCAGAACTTCCGACAGAGTCACAGCACGAGCGAAGCCGCCTGAATACCTCCACGCCTCGTTGCTGCAAAGAAAGGGAAAGTGACAGGAGAGAAAGACATGCAGCGGTGTCACATCACACCGAATATAAGGAGATATCAGAAATTTATCACACATGGGCAAAAATACTGACCGTGCCCATGGATCTTTGAGACCCCGGGCAGCCAGCCTCTGCTGTGTGAACTCCAGCGGCGTTCCCTCCGTCTTCCACTGTCGCCAATCTGGCATGGACAGCTTGCTGTGGCCGTGGTCACCTCCCATACTGGAAACATAAGCAAACAGGCCATTTTTTTTAACCTTCACCTTACTGGCAGACTTTGTTTTGCTTCTTGTGTCATCTGTGTTTTACTTAATGAAACACGCTCGCTTTCAGTAGGTTCAGCAAATGGCAGCAGCTCGCTTAATACAAACATGTTCAAACTGCAGAGGAACTATTATTTCCAAACAACAGGACGAAGTTTATTTTGACCAAATCTGCAACTTATTTTTGGTATCTGGGTGTAATCATGCAAATGGCTAATGTATTCAAAGGATGATTACATGAAAGCTACAAATAAGCTTAAGGAAATGATTCCTGTCATTCTCTGTGAAACTGTAAAACTGTACAGTAACTCTTTCTTTCTGTGACAGGTGAACACGCCTGCCAGGAATAAAAATCCACTTAACCTACTTTTTTGTTCTTGGTTTTTTAATCACTGTTGTATATATAAAATTTTACATAAAATCTCATAGTATAAGGCTCACTGTGTGCCTGTCGCAGTGTTACTTTCCCTATGCTGTTTATTTATTGTAGACTTTACTATTTTTATTATATATCCTGCCGCTGTAACACAAACATGTCCCCTGTGGGATCAATAAAGTATCTGTTATCCGTCTATCCATCCATCCCCTTTAGGGTGCTTAGCTGTAGTTAAAAAGTTAGTCATAAAATGTAAGCTTTATTTACATTGCACACTAAAATTATGCATGCTAAAATATAGCCCATTTTTTCTATGGACTTGTTTAACAAAGGAAACAAAAGCGCGAGAATCAGGATAAAATCTAGTGACTGTAACGACTATCGAGTAAATTCCGAATTATTAAAGTGTTTATTAATGTCTTTAAGTGCTGTGTCTTTATTCAGTCCCACAAGCCATATTTGCTGCTAGGCTAGGTTAAACGACACAAACACAAAAATGTTAACCTCGGTATTTACACTTCCTCGAACAAAGTTATCAGCGATCAACTACCTTTAAATAGTCAACAATAGGCTAATGACTATTGTTGCCCGTGATCCTCTAACAGGTCGGTGGTGTTGGAGGATAATATGTCAATTAAACGTCAACTTCACATATACAAGGAGGCTAGCATTACGTTAGCAATGCATTTCTGTTTGCAATTCTTCTAACATTTATTTTCAAACGCCTCTTCGCTGGTGAGAATATTGCTTTCCTATCGCCTGGTGTGAGAAAGAAACACAAACGACTGTAATACAGAAGCACCGAAGGTTTTAAAGAGGAATAAATCCGGTACCTGAACAATTGTTGTGACCTCTGCTGCTGCGATAATTGTTGCGACAGTTGATGCAGGAATACGGCAAATTATGGCGCGGCATTAGGGACAAAACTCCATAACGCTTTTTTTTTCTCTTTTTTAAAGTCACGCTGTGTCTTTTAGTTTGGTGCCCGTGATCAACAAAATAACGTTATTTAATTATAAACATATGATTGATTTTCAACATCAAACACAGAACAACTGCATAAATTCACAATCTAAATATATTTACGCCTAATGATACTTATTATTATTAACATGCGGTGTTACCATGCTGAAACAGTTACTATCCTCTGAATGTCTCTTTGTATTCCTGGCAGCCAGCTGCAGCATAGACATTTCATTTGCAAATGATTAGATGGTCTGAGACCACAGGAGAAAAACACGTATGTACACTCTGCTGTTTGCACAAAGGCCAAAACTGTGAGAGCAGTTTGTAATCATCTACATGCTGCCGAGAGCTTACTCCCATCTATATGGTAAGGATCACAGTCTTTGGTTTCTCAAGTGCAATTTACAATTAATCAAGAACAGATGCAGGAAACCTTTGATACTACATGCTGTAACCCTCTATAATACAAAATATCTGCCAGGAAGAAAATCAATTTCCATATATTATCATTATTAGTAATAATATCATTTCATATTCCTGTCAACTGCTGTAACAAAAGAATTTCCTAAATATGGTATAAAGTATTTCTCATTCCATCTGATCAATATATGATCAGACATCTTTTAGACTCTTTTATGAGATGAGTTCAAAACAGACACAGAGATGTTAAATGAAAAAAAGAACTTATATTGTTCTGTTTTACAGTTTTATTAAATTTTACTCATAGACTTGCTGACAAGAGAATTGGAGAGAAAAATGATATGTACATTTCAAAAGTTTGCATGTTACAAATCTTTACCTCTGAACACTTGTAGTGCTATTAATTACATACAATTATGTGCAAATTCTTAATAATCAGTCACACACTACATATACAGACGTTCTGTATATGGGGATTTTGTGCTCTCGCACGTCCCATGAGTGAATCAGAGTTTGCTTTTTGGGTCGACCAGTTCATTCAGAGCATCCAGGTTCTCCCCCTCTGGAGCCTCAGACCATGCACTGTGGTCTGGAGACAAACACAAGACTTTAGCTCCTCGTGTTAAATCTAATACATACTGTGAAGACTACAGTACAGTTGTGTTAGAAAGATATACGTACTCGGTATCTCCCACATGGACTTATACAAACTTTGTCCCGCATCGACCTTCAACGTGGCTCCAGAAATGTAGGAAGCAGCAGGAGAGAGCAGGAAACACACCACAGATGAGACCTGGACAAAGATGGCAATTCAAAAATTGTTGATTACAGCTGTGATTTAACCTTTCTTCTTCTATTGTATGGCTTCACAACTTCTTCTTTATATCCTCTAATACTGTTTATGGAGCACTGCAAGACCTTTGTGGTCTGGGTTCATTTTTTTTTAACAACACTAAGGGGAATTTTCAGGAGACTCTTTTTTTCCTCTAACAAAGCTGGGGAACTGGGTTGCAAACCTCTTCGGGCACTCCCAGCCTCTTTGCAGGAGTGAATGGAACAGACATCTTGAAAAGATGTGGTCCATACTCTTTATAGTTCTCCATCGCAGTTTTGGAAAAGATTGTACCCTGCAGCCAAACAGAGAGATGAAATTCATACGCATCTTGAAAAACTGAAACAAAACTGATTAAGTGCTGAGCTGTACGCACAGGTGCAACAGCGTTGATTCGGACCCCCGAGGCTGCCCACTCGATGGCGAGACTCTTAGTTAAGTTATCCACCGCTGCCCTCGCTGCTCCTGTGTGGCTGTCAGGGAGAGGAGACACACCGCGCAGCAAGCAAATTAATTTTTTTAAACTGTGTGATTTTGCACATTCGTGTGTGAGTAATGAGGGAAACTGTTCTTACGCCATCCCCGGGAAGCCGTTCCACATGTTGGCAATGACGTTGACGATGGCGCCTCCGTGCTCCTTCATCCATGCTGTGTAGACTGGAGGGGAGAACAACGACGGTCACGCTGAGAGACCAAACCACAAACACCAAAGCCTGTGTTATCTGTGCCCGGCTCACCCTCTTTGCAGCAGTGGAAGGTTCCTGTCAGGTTGGTGTCTACCACAGCCTTCCAGCCCTTAGAGGACATGTCTTCTGCAGGGCTACTGAACTGACCTCCTCCGTTGTTCACCAGAAAGTCTATACGGCCGTATCGCTTCAGCACTGATGACACAAGAGCCTTCACCTTCAAATGACAGAAAGACAAAAAGAAAATCAGCCACTTATGCACTGAAACGAGCAGCAGATGCAGAGAGGCTCACCTCCTCCTCGCTGCGGATGTTACAGGGCAGAGCAGTGACACTTGCAGGACTGGAGGGAGGGATTTTCTGTCTCATCTCCCGAGCTGCTGCCTCCAGCCTGTCTGCCTTTCTGCTGGAGATCACCACACTGCAGCCTGAAGACCAACAAGTCAGCCACGAAAAACAATTACAGCACTTTCCAAAATAAAGCGTCGAGTCAATTTATTGTGAAACAACACTGACAGCCACCAGATGTTTGGTGTTTCCAGCTGTTAGCGAACACTCACAGCCACTTTCACAGTGTCCCTGCGCGCACTTGACCGCGGTCACTGGTGCGACTCTTACACACTTGTTTGTAACTGTATCGAAGTTCACTTGCTGTCACTCAGCTGCTGCTCACTTCAGACTCTTTGCGCTACAACAACTATGAGAACTTGCTTGGTTGGCTCTTTAACATAACGTCACTCACCCAGCTCCAGCAGCTCCGCAGAGATAGCTTTACCGATCCCGGTGCCTCCACCCGTCACTATTGCAACTTTATGGTTGAACAAGCCCGGTCGGAACACACTGGAAGCCGCCATGCTTGTTTTTGGGCACCGCTTAGGAAAACCGAGGGAGCGTAGCTCCAACAGCGCCCTCTTCTGGATGTAAATTTTATCTATGTGAAAGAATAATAAATGGTCAAAGTCAAAGTAAACTTTATTGTCATCTCTGCTATATCCAGTGCAGCATACAGAGAGACGAGACGACGAGGTTCCGGTTACATCAGTGCAAAAAACACTAATAAATAGATATAAAAGGAGTAAGAGAATAAGTCAGAGGGCAAACAGCTGTTTCCTTCAAATTCTGATGATCTGTTGAATCATTAGTATTTGATCAGTAATGTATTTATTTATTTATTTATTGCATGTTATTACAATACCTGTCAGGTATATTATTTAATGCATGCCTTAGGTGTGTGTGTGTTGTGTATTTGTTTTGCCTTCAATCACCTTTTGTCTTTACTACTGTGCATTGGTTATTATTCTTTTTTTTTCTCCTCTCTTCTACAGTGTGTCTTTTGTCCTGTCTCCCTCCCCTCACCCACAATCAGTCTCTGCAGATGGCTGCACCTCCCTGAGCCTGGTTCTGCCAGAGGTTTCTTCCTGTTAAAAGGGAGTTCTTCCTTCCCACCATTGCCACATGCTTGCTCAGAGGGGGTCATCGGATTGCTGGGGATTTCTCTGTTATTTTACAGTCTTTACTTTACAATTTAAAGTGCCTTGAGGAGACTGCTGCTGTGACTTGGTGCCATATACAGTCATATGAAAACATTTGGGAACCTTTCTTCTGGATGGAAGTATGTTTGTTTCTTCCATACAAAATGTTTTCAGTTCCTTTAAATCTGATGTCTGCTGAGTATTGACAGCCTGCTTCAAAACATCCCACAGATTTTCGATTACATTACAAGTCAGAGGACTGTGACGCCATTCCAGAACATTGTACTTCTCCCATGATGCCTTTGTAGATTTCGAACTGTGTTTTGGGTCATTGTCTTGTTGAAGTGTCAACCCCACAAACCTAAACTCTGTGACTGATGCTTGAACATTATCCTGAAGAATTGGTTGATGTTGGGTTGACTTCATCCAACCCTGGACTTCAACAAGGGCCCCAGTCCATGAACTAGCCCCACAGCCCACAGCATGATGAAGCCTCCACCAAATTTGACAGTGGGTAGCAGGTGTTTTTCTTGGAATGCAGCTTTTTCTTCTGCCATACAAAGTGCTTTTTGTCATGACTAAAACACTCAATTATATTTTCATCAGTCCAAAGCTCTTTCTTCCTAAATGAATCACATGTTTCTTATCAAATGAGCTTTTGCATACAAGCCTCCCCTGAACGATCTTTGTTTTCAGATCTTTGAGAGTTGCCTTGACGATCCCATGCTGTCACTCTTCAGAGGAGAGTCAAAGAGAAGCACAACTTGCCATGTGCCACCTTAAATACCTTTTCTTATGATTGGACACACCTGTATTTAAAGTTCAAGACTTAACAAGCTAATTTTGGTGTGTACCCAATTTTTTGCACAGCAGGTTTTCACATTGAATTTCATACAAGTAAATACTGCTTCACTTAAATCTTTGTCCGGAAAACACCGCAGTACTCAGATATTCCTAGAAAATAAAAGACATACCACTGTTATCTTTTTTGGTGAAAGTAGAGTGAATTATTATGATGCTGAGAGGGGTTACCAAGCTAATAACAACATTACATTACTTTTTCTCGACTTGTGTCTTGATTAGAATGTTCAATGTATAAATGTGTGGGTTGCGTGTCTGATACTAACTACAAAGACTGAAGTGCAACTGTGTTAAAAAGATGCAGATAGTTGACCCTCAGTGTGGTTCCAGGGAGGGCAGGAAAGAAAGCAAGCAATTTATTTATATAGCACTTTCAGAACAACTCCTACCTGAAAACAAAGTGCTGTACATTTGACATGCCAAAAACGATACACTGAATAAGTTAAAAAAATAAAAATAAAAATAAAATAAAATATAAAATATAAAATGATAATTAGAATTAAATTTAAAACAATAAAATCAGGGTCATACTATGTCATACGCCAAGGAGTAAACATGGGTTTTAAGACGTGTTTTAAAAGTGGACAATGAAGGGGCCTCTCTAATGTGCTGGGGCAGATTGTTCCAGAGATTAGGAGCAGCAATAGAGAAGGCCCTGTCCCCTCTGAGCTTCCTGTTGGATCTGGGTACCTCCAGGAGCAGCTTGTCAGCTGACCTGAGAAACCTGGGGGGTGAGTAAGGATGAAGAAGCTCAGAGAGGTAAGGTGGGGCAAGACCGTTTAAACATTTAAAAACAAACATTAGAATTTTAAAATGAACTCTGTTTTTTTTTTGTTTGTTTTTTTTTTGTTTTTTTTTGTTTTAATATTAAAATCTAATAAAGTTTGAGTCATAAAAAAAAATAAAATGAACTCTAAGATATACAGGCAGCCAATGGAGTGAAGCGAGGATGGGAGTTATGTGTTCTCTTTTGCGAGTTCTGGTTAAAAGTCATGCAGCAGCATTTTGGACCAGCTGCTTACGAGAGAGGAGACACTGACTAACTCCAAAATACAGAACATTACAGTAATCTAAACGTGATGAAATAAAAGCCTGGATTACTGTTTCAAAATGCGGCCTGGATAAAATAGGTCTTACCTTTGCCAAGCACCTTAAATGATAAAAAGTGGGCTTTACTATAGCCCTAAATTGAGTGTCCAATTTAAACTGTCCATCTTAAAACTCGGGTTAGTAACAACAGGTTTAAAATACTCTGCCAGGGGTCCCAAATCAATAGCGGAGGGATCACAAGGTCCGCTAGGACCAAACACAATCACCTCAGTTTTGAATTACATCTTAAAAAGTTTAGGGCTATCCAAGATTTAATGTCTTCTAGACATGCTAAAAGTGATTTAATAGAGAAGGCATCTTTCTGCTTCAGAGGCAGATAAATCTGACAGTCGTCAAGCATAACAGTTCCATGCCTTCTAAGGATGGTTCCCAGGGGCTGTATATATAATGAAAAAAGCAGAGGCCCTAAAATTGAGCCTTGCGGGAACCCAAACTGAAAAGCGGCAGAAAAGGGCTCATACCCTAAAAAGTTAACATTAACCTCCTAAGACCCGAACTCTTCCACGACATGCATTTTTAATTTCTCTTTGATATTTGGGCATATTGGGGCCCGATGAATGTAAAAGACAAAGAATTTCCAGATTTTTTTTTTTACCTTATTTTTGTTTTTAAGAAAAATGAGAGCCACAAATGAGGATATTCATTTAAAATTTTGATAGAACAGTAGCAGTATAATGTCCTCGTAAGTGGATATCAGGCCCATGTAGAGCAAAATTGAGTATTTTGGTCAAAATAACCAAAAATGTGATGTCCACATATGTGGACGGCAGGTCCTAGGAGGTTAAAACTTCTGTCAGAAAGATAAGACCTAAACCATTTCAAAGCAGTACCACGAATGCCTGCAAGGTGGTGCAAGCGAGACAGTAAAATGTTGTGGTCTACAGTGTCAAAAGCAGCTGTTAGGTCAAGGAGGACAAGAATAACATGATTACCCAAATCACAAGGAAGGATGATATCATTAAAAACCTTTAAGAGTACTGACTCAGTGCTATGGAGGTTTTTAAAACCTGAGTGAAAGACCTCTAAGATACCATTCTCATTTTAAAAAATCCATCAATTGGCAGTGTACAATTTTCCCTAAGATTTTAGACATAAAAGACAGTTTGGAGATAGGCCTGTAGTTAGCCAATACAGTTTGGTCCAGGGCAGGTTTCTTAAGCATGCTTAAAATTAGCAGGGACTACATCAGATATTAAACTGCTGTTTATAACAGTAAGAACAGCCTGCCCTATGCTAGGAAACATCTCCTTAAAAAATCGTGGCGGGACAGGATCATTTGGCAAACCAGAGGGCCTCAGGTGGCCAACTACATCCTCTAAATAAGAAAGAGTTACAGGTTCAAACTGGTTAAAAACAGCAGAGCAAGGGATCAAGACAGAGGGGTCAGGCTCAGGGGAAGAAATGAGAGCCCGCGTAGTTGCAGCCTTCTCAATGAAAAAACACATAAAATCATTAGACAGTTTATGAGAGGCCTCCAAACAGCCACTTTGTGGAGCATTAAAGACTAAGTCAGTGGAGTTAAATAACACACGTGGAGTATGACTGTTGGAGGAAATGATCTTAGAGAAGTATTTTTCTTTTAGCCTCTTTGACCATATCCTGATAGAGGCGCCAGCAGGTCCTTTAAGATTTGAAGACACACCTGCAGTTTGTCCCTCTTCCATCTGCGTTCAACTCTACAACACTCCCTTCCTCACAGCCCGAGTGGTGTCACTAAACCAAGGCTCGGTTTTAGCCTTGGGCTGCCTGGTTTTTAATGGTGCCACAGAGTCCAGGATAGTTGGGCAAGAAGATTCAAACCAAGAGCTGAGGTCCTCTGTGTCCAAGGGAGTGAGATCAGCGGGGACAGACAGCTGGCTAAAAGCAGAGGAGAACTGAACGGCAGTGGAAGAGTTAATGATCTGACAGCAGCGAACAGGAGCAGTGGTTTGAACTGTAGTGCGTGAAAATACAGCCATATGGTCAGAAATGGCAGAGTCAGACACTTTCACGTTAGACACAGGTAGACTGTGTGACAAGACCAGGTCTAGTGTGTGTCCGTGTTCATGTGTGGGACCAGGTACAGACTGGACCAGATTAAAAGAGTCAATAAGGCTTAAAAACTCTTTCACCAGAAGTTTGTCAGGACAGCAGACATGGATATTAAAATCTCCCACAATAAGAACATTCAATTCAATTCAATTTTATTTGTATAGCGCCAAATCACAACAAAAGTCGCCTCAAGGCGCTTTATATTGTACAGTAGATAGCACAATAATAAATACAGAGAAAAACCCAACAATCATATGACCCCCTATGAGCAAGCACTTTGGTGACAGTGGGAAGGAAAAACTCCCTTTTAACAGGAAGAAACCTCCGGCAGAAACAGGCTCAGGGAGGGGCGGCCATCTGCTGCGACCGGTTGGGGTGAAAGAAGGAAAACAGGATGAAAGACATGCTGTGGAAGAGAGACAGAGATTAATAACAGATATGATTCGATGCAGAGAGGTCTATTAGCACATAGTGAGTGAGAAAGGTGACTGGAAGGGAAAAACTCAATGCATCATGGGAATCCCCGGCAGCCTACGTCTATTGCAGCATAACTAAGGGAGGATTCAGGGTCACCTGGTCCAGCCCTAACTATATGCTTTAGCAAAAAGGAAAGTTTTAAGCCTAATCTTGAAAGTAGAGATAGTGTCTGTCTCCCGAATCCAAACTGGAAGTTGGTTCCACAGAAGAGGGGCCTGAAAACTGAAGGCTCTGCCTCCCATTCTACTTTTAAATACTCTAGGAACAACAAGTAGGCCTGCAGTGCAAGAGCGAAGTGCTCTAATAGGGTGATATGGTACTACAAGGTCATTAAGATAAGATGGGGCCTGATTATTTAAGACCTTGTATGTGAGGAGCAGGATTTTGAATTCAATTCTGGATTTAACAGGAAGCCAATGAAGGGAAGCCAAAACAGGAGAAATATGCTCTCTCTTTCTAGTCCCTGTCAGTACTCTTGCTGCAGCATTTTGGATTAGCTGAAGGCTTTTCAGCGAGTTTTTAGGACATCCTGATAATAGTGAATTACAGTAGTCCAGCCTGGAAGTAATAAATGCATGAACTAGTTTTTCAGCATCACTCTGAGACAGGATATTTCTAATTTTAGAGATGTTGCGCAAATGGAAGAAAGCAGTCTTACATATTTGTTTAATATGTGCGTTGAAGGACATGTCCTGGTCAAAAATGACTCCAAGGTTTCTCACAGTGTTACTGGAGGCCAAGGTAATGCCATCCAGAGTAAGAATCTGCTTAGATACCATATTTCTAAGATTTTCAGGGCCGAGTACAATAACCTCAGTTTTATCTGAATTAAGAAGCAGAAAGTTAGCGGCCATCCAGGTCTTTATGTCTTTAAGACATTCCTGCAGTTTAACTAATTGGTGTGTGTTACCTGGCTTCATGGATAGATAGAGCTGCGTGTCATCTGCATAGCAGTGAAAATTTATGCTATGTCTTCTAATGATGTTGCCTAGGGGAAGCATGTATAATGTAAATAGAATTGGTCCTAGCACTGAACCCTGTGGAACACCATAATTGACCTTAGTGTCTGAAGAGGACTCTCCATTTACATGTACAAATTGGAGTCTATTAGATAGATATGATACAAACCACTGCAGTGCAGTACCTGTAATACCTACAGCATGTTCTAATCGCTCTAATAGGATATTATGGTCAACAGTATCGAATGCAGCACTGAGGTCTAGCAGGACAAGCACAGAGATGAGTCCACTGTCAGAGGCCATAAGAAGATCATTTGTAACCTTCACTAAAGCTGTTTCTGTGCTGTGCTGAGCTCTGAAACCTGACTGAAACGCTTCAAATAAGCCATTCCTCTGCAGATGATCAGTTAGCTGTTTGACAACTACTCTTTCAAGGATTTTTGATATGAAAGGAAGGTTGGAGATTGGCCTATAATTAGCTAAGACAGCTGGGTCTAGAGATGGCTTTTTAAGTAAAGGTTTAACTACAGCCACCTTGAAGGCCTGTGGTACATAGCCGATTATTAGAGATAGGTTGATCATATTTAAGATTGAAGCATTAATTAATGGCAGGACTTCTTTGAGCAGTTTTGTAGGAATGGGGTCTAAAAGACACGTTGATGGTTTGGAGGAATTAATTATTGAAGTTAACTCAGAAAGATCAATTGGAGAAAAAGAGTCTAACTTAACATTGATGGTACTAAGAGTAGCTGTAGATGATATTACATCTGTGGGATGATTATTGGTAATTTTTTCTCTAATGATAAAAATTTTATTTGTGAAGAAGTTCATGAAGTCATTACTAGTTAACGTTAAAGGGATGGTTGGCTCAGTAGAGCTCTGACTTTTTGTCAGCCTGGCTACAGTGCTGAAGAGAAACCTGGGGTTGTTCTTATTTTCTTCAATCAGTGACGAATAGTAAGATGTTCTGGCTTTGCGGAGGGCTTTCTTATAAAGCAGCAAACTATTTCTCCAGGCTAAATGATGATCCTCTAAATTTGTGACACGCCATTTCCTCTCCAGCTTACGAGTTATCTGCTTTAGGCTACGTGTTTGAGAATTATACCACGGAGTCAGGGACTTTGGATTTGAGGCCTTAGTTTTCACAGGAGCTACAGTATCCAGAGTCGTACGTAGTGAGGAGGTAAAATTATTAACAAGATAATCGACCTCTGTTGGAGTAGCGTTCAGATAGCTGCTCTGCTCTATGTTGGTACAGGGCATTGAAGATGATAACAGTGGGTGGATTATATTCTTAAACTTAGTTACAGCACTTTCAGAAAGACATCTACTTTGATAAAGTCTACTCTGCTGTGTAATCAATTATTGTAAATGTAAATGTTATCAGGAAATGATCAGACAGCAGAGGGTTTTCAGGAAACACTGTTAAATGTTCAGTTTCTATGCCATATGTTAAAACAAGATCTAGAGTGTGATTAAAGTGGTGGGTGGGTTCTTTTACATTTTGAGAGAAGCCAATTGAGTCTAATAACAGATTAAATGCCATGTTGAGGCTGTCATTTTTAGCATCTACATGGATGTTAAAATCACCCACAATAATTATTTTATCTGAGCTGAGCACTAAATCAGATAAAAAGTCTGAGAAATCAGAGAGAAACTCTGTGTAAGGCCCAGGTGGACGATAGATGATAACAAGTAAGACTGGTTTCTGAGTTTTACAGCTGGAGTGGACAAGGTTAAGCATCAGGCTTTCAAATGAATTAAAAGTCTGTCTTGGTCTTTCGTTAATTAATAGGCTGGTGTGAAAAATTGCTGCCACACCGCCCCTCGGCCTGTGCTTCGAGGTTTCTGGTAGTTAGAATGACTCGGGGTGTTGATTCATTTAAACTAACATACTCATCCGGCTGCAACCAGGTTTCTGTAAGGCAGAGTAAATCGATTTGTTGATCAATTATTAAGTCATGTACTAACAGAGACTTGGAGGAGAGAGACCTAATATTTAATAATCCACATTTCACTGTTTTACTCTTTGGTTCAGATGTGGATACTGTATTGTTCTTTCTTTGTGATTTTTTATGTTTAAGTTGTTTATTGCTGGTTTTTGGTTTGTTGTAGTACATGATTGTAGTTGATCATAATCCCACATAGAAATTCTGAAACGTCATTATGAAGGTCTTATTTTATTAATGGGGGCGATAAATAACAGCAAAGAGCACTGAGTTAGAGCAATTAACTTCAAAACACGTCAGCTCAAAGCTGGAAGACAAAGGCTGTAAAAAGCACTGTTTACATTTAAAATCCTTTCTGAAAACAACCCCCATACCCCCTCCTCTCCCCGATGTCCTTGGTGTGTTAAAATAGGAACAGGTAAAAGTTCAGATAAAATACTGGACTCACTAGTGTTAAGCCAAGACTCAAGTCCAGGTTCCAGGAGGTAAATAACTCCTTCAGAATAAAAGATTTGTTCACCAGCAATTTGGCGTTTACCAGGCCAATCCTGACAGGAGCCGGGGCAGAAGTATGAGCATCAGCAGCATAGGGAGCCTGACACAGGGGCCTCAGATTGTGGAGTTTCGCCTGGCACATTTTGAGCCAAGGAGGACAGGGGTCACAACGAACCGTGCGTCATTCAGGCTGACCACGGGGATGAGGCAGGAATACACAGGGTCCAGGAAACGTCAATGCACAAGAACTCCAGGAAATAATCTATGTATTCCTTTGACAGTAGTGGGACGATGCACCAAGGAGAGCTTGAGTTTAACCAGCCGACCACTGCGCCTACCCCGACGCCTTCGCCGAGGAGGTAGCATGACAGCACGGCATAGGGAAGTCGGTATTTGATTTTTGCAGGGTTATTGCGCTCATGCTCCTCTCACCTAGATTCCCAACAGAGACAGGAAGGACTTTGAACACACACAAATCCAATCTGCTAATTCACTGAGGAATTCAAACAACGTATTCAGAGGAGTCTGCAGAGAGAAGATCCTGGTTCACAGCTGCAGAACCTAAAGCTCAGGGAAGGGGGTGTTTCCTTTGTCATTCCCCCCAAATTTTTTCTGTGCTCAATTCAGTTAGCGGTTGGTACACTGACTAAGAACAATGAGGACAGCAGGAGTCTTTATGTTTTTGCTACTTAACATGGGCATGGAAATTAGCGGTGCTGCAGATAGAGAAAAGTCCAGTTCTGAGAACAAGATGAAGACAGAAGAGGCTGAAGCCAATCACACCAAGCCTGCAAGTTTTTCACAGTTTTTAGGCAACTTGCTCGTGGTGCCCATGGATGGAAGTCCCTGGGTAGGTTTTAAAGCCATTGCCCAGGAAATGGGTCGCCGTGGACACAGAGTTACGGTGGTGATGCCAGAGACCACCATACGAATGGGCCCGGGGAAACACTATGACACTTTGACCTATCCTGTACCTTATGACAAGACTTACATCGACTCTGTGATGTCCAAACACAAAGACATAATGAAAAAATCCTCACAGCCTTTCATGGAGAAGATCAAGAAACGGTTCACACAGTTCCAGGCCATTTCTGATTTTCTGCACATCACTGCAGAGAAGTTGCTCTTCAATGCCAGTATCATATCACACTTGGCCCAGCAGGTGAGTACAAAAACAGAGGAGTGTTGTGTTTGTATATAACACCGGAGACGATGGTTTCTTTTTAGGCACACTTTAATGTTACCGAAAACTGCTCACATCGCAGTCTTCCACTTCTTCTCTCTTCTCCTCATTTACCTGTTTCACAGTGGCACCACTGGCCTGAAGGAGTAATAGCACCC
The DNA here is from genome assembly GCF_001858045.2 of Oreochromis niloticus. Taxonomy (NCBI): domain Eukaryota; kingdom Metazoa; phylum Chordata; class Actinopteri; order Cichliformes; family Cichlidae; genus Oreochromis; species Oreochromis niloticus. The sequence goes on along the minus strand of NC_031982.2, from coordinate 7,512,106 downwards.
ATAGAAGCACGTAACATTGATTCAGTCTACATAAGCTTGTAAACACAACATGTCCCCTTTTACCCGAAAATCAATTCTCAGCTAAAGTAAAGTGCAGGTACTAATCAAACATTAAACAACATGTTTACTTTTAAGGGTGTTTAAGCTTCAGTCCAGTTTTATACTTCTGGCAACTTAAGGAATTGTAATGGCAAAAATAAAGCATGGTGTCTGAGATGAACCACGTGAACCACTGCCTATGTCTTTTGCAGCGTTGAACGTGTGACTATCTGTGTTACGCTGACGTTCTCCTTCGCCATATCAGCTCTTGGTGCTTCTTTTGAGCTGTCTGGGCAGAGTGAAAGACGTGCTGCGTTCCATCTCTTCCCATCACTGAGAAGGAAAGAACTCTGACCCATTTACTGCTGTACAAACAATGGATTGCTGTACAGAGTCTCTCCTTTTCCCACATGGAAAGGTTTGCGTACTCAAACTGAAGCAACAACAGTCACTTTTATTAGGTTTAGCACTTCTCTTTTTGTTTGTGCACAACGCACTTTTGTCCTGCATCTGTACCACCTTAGCTCTGATGCAGTCATACTGTCTATTTGTCGATAGAGTTAGGATGTCTAATTTAGTCCGCATTGGCCTCCCTCTGAGGAGCTGGAAAGGGGACCCACCAGTTGTAGCATGGGAGGTAGCCCGATAGCTGTAATGTAGTTCCGCAACTACAGTTTTTCAGGGTCGCTGAGTAGCTTGTGCTGTCTGAATAGAGTCTTTCAGTACTCTGTTAAGGTGTTCCACACCTCCGTTCACCTGAGGATGGTACACACTTGTCCTGATGTGATTAATGCCACGTTCAGTCAGAAAATCAGTAAAGGCAGTGGATGTGAACTTTGGCCCATTATTGGTGGTAATGGTGCAGGGGTTTCCTTCACGGGCAAAAACAGAAGTAAGGAATGCAAGCAGTTGCAGTTGTGGCATTTGGGGTGAATGCAACTTCAGGCCACTTACTAAAAAAGTCAGTAACAAACCTGCAGTCATAGGTCTCATGTTGAAATGGACCAACAATGTCGACCACAACACGTTGAAATGGACCTTCTGGAAACTTGATGGGTTGCAGTGGGGCAGGTGAAACAGTAGCCGTTTTATAACAAGCCTGGCAGGATGTGCAGGCTGACAGAATTGTGTGGACAGTTTCATCTATGTGTGGCCAACAGCGCAGTTCTCTAAGGCGTCGTTTAGTGCGAACTATGGTTTCATGTTCTTCTCAGCTCTTGACTTCGTGACTCTGCTGCCAGTTCATTTCGCAAGAGGAAGTAAGGTTTGACTTCATCTAGAAGGGACTTTTTCACTTTCGGCCAGCGTGAAAGAATGGTCAGTCTCAGTTTTGTTAGTTTGGGGCAATCCTCACGTTCTGCTTTAAAATCAAAAAGTGGAAGTGATCTTGAGAGAGGAGAGATTTCAGCTATCTCTGTGATTAAATCCTGTTCAGCATCTTCAGCTGTGTTAGTGGTATGCAGGGAAACACGTGACAGGCAGTCTGCCATGATATTCTGGCTTCCAGGACGATACTCCATGTTGTACTGTAAACACATCAGTCTAGTTGACCAACGTGCAATCCTCATGCCAGCTCTGTTAATCTCTTTAGTTCTTAGCAGAGTAGTGAGAGCCTGATCACTCCTGGCAGATGTTTCAGAGCTGTGTGCATCATCTTCTCAAAGGCAGAAGGTGCTGAAGCAAGTCCGTAACACTGCGACTGTCAGGGTGAAGAGGCAGTTGATGATAAGCTCAGGTTAAATCATTCTGGCTGTAGTGTGTAGCACCAGCCAGTTTTGTGGACAAATCCTCCATAAGAGGAAGTGAATGACAGTCCATTATTTCACTTTTATTAGGGTTCACGCAGATCCATGCCAGGTCCTCTTTTTTGTATGTAAATTTTCCATCTATATTGTTAATCCTGAGTGCTTTAATCAGGTCAAGCTCCAACAAAGTTGTGACCTTCCCAATTTGATTCACATCCAACTCCCCGCATTGATGACATAGTTGAGCACCTTGGGAAGGCCAGATATCTAACAACAATAGACCTCTGCAAGGGTTATTAGCAGGTACCACTGACTGGGCGCTCAAAAGAGCTGACTGCTTTCCGGACCCCACGGGACTTGTTCCAGTTTAAAGTCGTGCCTTTTGGACTGCATGGTGCCCCAGCGACGTTCCGTACACTGATGGATCAGGTACAGTGGGTGGCTGTAGCTCAGGTGGCAGAGCAGGTCAGCCACTAATCAGAAGGTCGGTGGTTCGATCCCAGGCTGCCTCCTGGCTGCATGCCAAATATCCTTGGGCAAGATACTAACCCCATGTTTGCCTACTGGTGGTGGTCAGAGGGCCCGGTGGCGCCAGTGTCCGGCAGCCTCGCCTCTGTCAGTGCGCCCCAGGGCAGCTGTGGCTACAGTGTAGCTTGCCATTGCCAGTGTGTGAATGTGTGCGTGAATGGGTGAATTGACTGAATGTAGTGTAAAGCACTTTGGGGTCCTTAGGGACTGAGTAAAGCGCTATACAAATGCAGGCCATTTACCATTTACTGTCTGACATGTCTGATTTTGCTGCAGCTTGATGATGCTATTCCTTTAAGTATTATCTTCTTGGATGGGAGTTCATATTGGAAGCGGACCACAAGACTCTTCAATGGATAGAGAAGATGAAGGACACAACTGGAAGGATCACGGGATGGTACCCTGGAATCCAGCCATTTGGATTCATCATCAACCACATCTCCGGCGAGGATAACTGCTCTGCAGACAGCGAGAGGTTTAAAGAGGGGAAGTGTGTGATGGCTGCAGTTACAGCCAAACATATTGGGTAATATCTACCAAACATCGCAGTGCTACAATAGACTTATACATAACACTACACTTATATTTTACTTTCTTTAAATATAGGATTTAATTTACAGGGTAATAAGGAATTGGTTTTGGTTTAGAATTAATTTACTTATACAATCACATAATACTGTATTCTAAGATAAGTGTGTACATTTGCACACTAGTTTTCCCCAAGTTTTCTCAGTAGCAGCTGCTCAAAGTCCCTTTTGTTGATGAGCTAAGAAGTTGAAAAGGGGCAGAGCAAGACTATATGGAGGTCATACCACAACTGCGGATCATTGGGGGGTGGGATTGAATGTTAGTTTCCGTTAGTTTCTTGCGTGGTCTACCTCTTTTTTTTGTCTTTGTGGGCTCATCAGCCACTATTTAAGTTTCCCCTTTGTCTCATTTAAGTAGGTCCATTTGTTTGAGTTGGTAGTAATGTTTGTTGCCAGCTTGTGTGTGTGTGTGTGTGTGTGTGTGTGTGTGTGTGTGTGTGTGTGCGCGCGTGTGTGTGTGTGTGTGGACTTCAACCTGTGCCTGACTTGCCTTTACTGCTCGGTCAGTGTATGTGTAAGTAGATCTGAGTCACTTGATGAACTCAGGGGCTGCACAAAGGTCCAATAAAGGATAAAAACTGAACTGTGAGTCATGCAATGGCGCCCTAGTTTCAAATGAGCATCATAGGTCCAGTTTAACCACTTTATACCTCTGTACCTACAATCTGTAAAATCCTCCATGTGTGAACTATGTATGCAAGAGAGTGTAGCGCTGAAACACAGTGAAAGATTGACTCCTCTGTTTTTCCATCTTCTCCCTGTTTCACTTCGTAGGAATTTGATGCCGTCTTGACAGACCCAATGGTTCCCACAGGCTCATTAATAGCTCGGAAATTAGGTGAGCTCCTCTGCACTCAGATTATCTGTTTGCTTGTACACCTGCACATTTTCTCACCTATCATTACTCAATCACTTTCAGGTCTCCCTACTGTCAATCTGCTGAGAGGAATCCCGTGTCACTTGGACATGAAGTCTGCTGGCTGCCCATCTCCGCCCTCATACGTTCCTCGATTTTTCACTGGATACACGGATAAAATGAGCTTCAAGGAGAGACTTATCAACACTTTGGTGAGACAGGCAGAAGTTAGCACATTCAAGCCTTAAAGTACAGCTTTTCCAGGAATGTTATTTTTAATCTTCTTTCAGACAATGTATGGTCACGAACAAAACACTGGTGGTTTGTGGTTTCAGTATTATTAGTATTACAGTAAGTCTCGGATTTATGCCTTCAGTTTTGGTGCTGTATTATTTTCCTGTAATGCCTCTGACCCACAGATGGCATTGGTGGAGCCGCTGTTTTGCAGACTGCTGTATTGGCGCTTTGACCAAATAACCCGTGACTTCCTCGGAGAGAACGTGGGTGTGGCTGAAGTGCTTTCAGACTCTGATATCTGGCTGCTGAGGTAACGCATGCAATGTCTGTGTATTGTTGACATTTGCTGCCTGCGTGAGTGTAAAAAAACCAAAAAGCACTTCGCTGTATTTAAACAGGAGTGATTTCACACTGGATTTCCCACGCCCACTCATGCCCAATATTGTACTGGTTGGTGGAATCAATTGCAATGTGAAACATCCTCTGCCCCCAGTAAGACTTTATGAGTTTTAGACTCTACATACATTTACGAACATTCTGATTGACACCACTTACCGTAAGACTGTAAGACCAATCAGGTAAGAGTGATAAATGCAAAGTACTTATGTAAGTTTGTGTTTTGTCAGGATCTGGATTCCTGGGTGTCTGGACAGCACGGGTTTGTAGTGTTTACTCTGGGCTCCATGGTGTCAGATCTGCCAGAGGAAATCACCTCTGTCTTTCTGGAGGCCTTCAGACAGATTCCACAGAAGGTATATCAGCATACAGTGTATCTTGTGTCATAAATAAATACAGCTACTCTTAATCTACAATAAAACTATGACAGGTCATATGGAGATACACTGGAAAGGTTCCTGACAATGTCCCGGAAAATGTGAAGATGATGAAATGGGTCCCACAGAATGACCTGCTAGGTGTGTGCCTGCAGCAGCACATCCTGAAATGTGAAGCACGCTGATGTGTCACATATCAAAATATCTGATATTTCTGCATGTTTTGTGTCTTAGCTCACCCAGGAGCCCGTGCATTCATCACTCACGCTGGCTCACATGGTGTGTTTGAGGGACTGTGTCACGCCGTTCCCATGCTGATGGTGCCCCGGAACGGGGACCAGCCGGACAACGCTGCGAGGATGGCCAGCAGAGGTGTAGGAATCGTGTTGAACATTTTAGACATTAATACAGAAACTCTTCTGAAGGGACTGAAGGAGGTCATCAATGACAGCAGGTGAGGGAGTCAGCAGACGGCTCACAATGTGACGTTTTCAGATCTACATGATTCTTGTCATTTAACCAAAACTTTCCACTTTGGTCTACAAAACATTTTTTTTCAAACAAGCAAGTCTTTAGCAAACAGGTGACAGTCATGGGCGTTCTTTATGGGACGTCGGGGGTTTCTATTTGCAGGACCACCGTGCACACCACAAACATCTGAAGACAACTGAATGCAACACTTTTCCAGGTGCCTGTGTATCATGCGGCTTTTAGACTCAGTGAGACTTTCTGACCTTAACCCAACATACTTGCCCTCTCATATAGGGTTAGAATTAGGGTTAGGCTTTTGGGGTGTCTCATTTCACAAATGACTATTTTATGTGTAGTCATGATTGCAGCTACATGAGGGTGACTCCTTGGTGGTCAAGCACACCAAAGAGTGTAACACTGGTCCTGAATTTCCTGTATTTGCGCAGTCTGACTTCTATCATTTTTTCAGCCTGAGCATCAGATACTCTTTTACTGATGACCTCAGAAATGTCCTTTATTTGTGCCTCAGTGTATTTCTGATTGTTTTGAATATCAGACTTATATCAGACCCCCCCCCCAGGTCCTAAGTAAATAAAAGGCTCTCATTTGTTCAACTGGGTCCACATCACATTATCTAATTTTAGGACTCGTGTTAAACCTGATGGTGGTCACATTAATTGCAAAAAATAAAAAACTCTAACCTTCAATCACCACTGTACCATTTGTTCTTGAAAGAGCTTTACATATGATCCAACTCAGCTCACTGTCATTTAAAAAAGCCTGCCCGTTCATCTGTGTGTTTTCAGGTATAAAGAGAACGTGAAGAAGCTGTCAGATCTTCATAACGACCGGCTGTCGGACCCACTTGAGCTTTCAGTGTATTGGACAGAATTTGTGATGCGTCATAAAGGGGCGAAGCATCTCAAATCGGCTCTCCATGAACTCTACTGGTTCCAGTACTTCAGCCTGGATGTAATAGCACTGCTGACTACTGTGGTGCTCGTTTTTGTAATGTTGACAGCAAAATGTATGAAGCTATGCTTCCGTAAACTGAGACGGAAGAGGAAGCAGGAATAAGGACAGTTTGTGTGGTTGTTTTTTACTGGGGTTACTGTGATTATATGTTGTAATTGTAAACGACACAAAAATGCTGACATTCGCTATTTTCACTTCCTCGAACAAAGTTAACAGGTATTCACTACCTTTAAATAATTACCACATATTGGATAATATATCAATTAATCCTCAACTTCACACATACAAGGAGGCAAGCATTACGTTAGCAAGAGGCGTTTTTTCTGTTTGCATTTGTTCTAACTGTTATTTCCAAACGCCGCTTCCCTGTGGCCCGGTGTAAGAGCGAAACTAAAACGCACACAGGCCAAAACTGCGAGAACAGTTTGCAATCATCTACATGCTGCCAAGCGCTTACTCCCATTTATAATAGTGGGGATCACATTCTTTGGTTTCTCAAGTGCAATTTACACAATTCCCCAAGAACAGATGCAGAAAACCTTTGATACTACATGCTGTAACCCTCTATAATACAAAATATCTGCCAGGCAGAGAATCCCTTTCCACATATTATCATTATTAGTACTAATGTAATTTCATATTCCTGTCAACTGCTGTAACAAAAGAATTTCCTAAATATGATATAAAGTATTTTCCATCTGTTTAATGTAATCAGGGATCTTTTAGAGTCTTTTATGGGATAATGAGTAACAGACACGGGGAGGTTAAATTAAAAGAAAAAAAAGAACACAAATGATATTGTTCTGTTTTACAGTTTTATTAAACTTTGCTCATAGACTTACTGACAAGAGAATTGGAAAGAAAAATGATATGTACATTTCAGCAGCTGGAATGTTACAAATCTTTACCTCTGGACACTTGTAGTGCTATTAATTACATACAATCATGTGCAGACTCTTAATAATCAGTCACACACTACATATACAGACTTTCTAACCAGGCCACCACGGTGTGCTTAACAGTGTTTGTGGCTCAGAGTCCACGATGCCTTTTGGCGTGGGGATTTTGTGCTCTCGCACGTCCCATGAGTGAATCAGAGTTTGCTTTTTGGGTCGACCAGTTCATTCAGAGCATCCAGGTTCTCCCCCTCTGGAGCCTCGGGCCATGCACTGTGGTCTGGAGACAAACACAAGAATTTAGCTCCTCGTATTAAATCTACTGTGAAGACTACAGTGCAGTTGTGTTAGAAAGCTGTACGTACTCGGTATCTCCCACATGGATGTATACAAACTTTGTCCCGCATCGACCTTCAACGTGGCTCCAGAAATGTAGGAAGCAGCAGGAGAGAGCAGGAAACACACCGCAGATGAGACCTGGACAAAGATAGCAATTCAAAAATTGTTGATTACAGCTTTGCTTTAACCTTTCTCCTTCTATTGTATGGCTTCACAACTTCTTTATATCCTCTAATACTGTATATAGACCTTTGGGGTCTGGGTTCATTTTTCGTTTTTCAGAATTAGAATTACTCCGACTTATGTGTAAAAGTGATTCTGTCTATATCACATTTTTCAGGAGACTCTTTTTTCCTCTAACAAAGCTGGGGAACTGGGTTGCAAACCTCTTCGGGCACTCCCAGCCTCTTCGCAGGAGTGAATGGAACAGACATCTTGAAAAGATGTGGTCTATTCCCTTTATAGTTCTCCATCGCAGTTTTGGAAAAGATTTTACCCTGCAGCCAAACAGAGAGATGAAATTCATACGCATCTTGAAAAACTGAAACAAAACTGATTAAGTGCTGAGCTGTACGCACAGGTGCAACAGCGTTGATTCGGACCCCCGAGGCTGCCCACTCGATGGCGAGACTCTTAGTTAAGTTATCCACCGCTGCCCTCGCTGCTCCTGTGTGGCTGTCGGGGAGAGGAGACACACCGCGCAGCAGGTAAATATAATATAATATAATATAATATAATATAATATAATATAATATAATATAATATATTTATTTATTTATTTTAACTTTTTAGTTTTTAACTGTGTGATTTTGCAGATTTGTGTGTAAATAATGAGGGAAACTGTTCTTACGCCGCATCTGGGAAGCCGTTCCACATGTTAGCGATGATGCTGACGATGGCTCCTCCGTGCTCCTTCATCCATGCTGTGTAGACTGGAGGGGAGAACAACGACGGTCACGCTGAGAGACCAAACCACAAACACCAAAGCCTGTGTTATCTGTGCCCAGCTCACCCTCTTTGCAGCAGTGGAAGGTTCCTGTCAGGTTGGTGTCTACCACAGCCTTCCAGCCCTTAGAGGACATGTCTTCTGCAGGGCTTCTGAACTGACCTCCTCCGTTGTTCACCAGAAAGTCTATACGGTCATATCGCTTCAGCACTGATGACACAAGAGCCTTCACCTTCAAATGACAGAAAGACAAAAAGAAAATCAGCCACTTACGCACTGAAACGAGCAGCAGATGCAGAGATGCTCACCTCCTCCTCGCTGCGGATGTTACAGGGCAGAGCAGTGACGCTTGCAGGACTGGAGGGAGGGATTTTCTGTCTCATCTCCCGAGCTGCTGCCTCCAGCCTGTCTGCCTTTCTGCTGGAGATCACCACACTGCAGCCTGAAGACCAACAAGTCAGCCACGAAAAACAATTACAGCACTTTACAAAATAAAGCTTCGAGTCAATTTATTGTGAAACAGCACTGACAGCCACCAGATGTTTGGTGTTTCCAGCGGTTAGCGAACACTCACAGCCACTTTCACAGTGTCCCTGCGCGCACTTGACCGCGGTCACTGGTGCGACTCTTACACACTTGTTTGTAACTGTATCGAAGTTCACTTGCTGTCACTCAGTTGCTGCTCACTTCAGACTCTTTGCGCTACAACAACTGTGAGAACTCACTCACCCAGCTCCAGCAGCTCAGCAGAGATAGCTTTACCGATCCCGGTGCCTCCACCCGTCACTATTGCAACTTTATGGTTGAACAAGCCCGGTCGGAACACACTGGAAGCCCCCATGCTTGTTGCGAGGTACCGCTTAGGAAAACCGAGGGAGTCAGAATTTGTGATGCGGCATAAAGGAGCAAAGCACTTCAAATCGGCTCTCCATGAACTCTACTGGTTCCAGTACTTCAGCCTGGATGTAATAGCACTGCTTACTACTGTGGTCCATGTTTTAGTAATGCTGACCGCAAAATGTATGAAGCTGTGCTTCCGTAAAGTGAGACGAAAGTGGAAGCGTGAATAGGGAGTTTCTTTTTACTGGAGTTTCTGTGATATATGTTGTAATCGTAAACGTAACAAACACAAAAATGCTGACATTCACGATTTTCACTTCCTCGAACAAATCAGCGATTAACTACCTTTAAATAATTAACATTATTCACTGTATTACCTGCCTGGTTAAAACCACCGACCAATTATTGGATAATATATCAATTAAACCTCAACTTCACACATACAAGGAGGCAAGCATTACGTTAGCAAGAGGCGTTTTTTCTGTTTGCATTTGTTCTAACTGTTATTTCCAAACGCCGCTTCCCTGTGGCCCGGTGTAAGAGCGAAACTAAAACGCACACAGGCCAAAACTGCGAGAACAGTTTGCAATCATCTACATGCTGTCGAGAGCTTACTCCCATTTATAATAGTGGGGATCACATTCTTTGGTTTCTCAAGTGCAATTTACACAATTCACCAAGAACAGACGCAGGAAACCTTTGATACTACATGCTGTAACCCTCTATAATACAAAATATCTGCCAGGCAGAGAATCCCTTTCCACATATTATCATTATTAGAACTAAAGTCATTTCATATTCCTGTCAACTGCTGTAACAAAAGAATTTCCTAAATATGGTATAAAGTATTTTCCATCTGTTTAATATATAATTAGACATCTTTTAAGACTCTTTTATAATATAATGAGTTCAAAACAGACACGGGGAGGTTAAATTTTTTTTAAAAACCCACAAATGATATTGTTCTGTTTTACAGTTTTATTAAACTTTGCTCATAGACTTACTGACAAGAGAATTGGAAAGAAAAACAATATGTACATTTCAGCAGCTGGAATGTTACAAATCTTTACCTCTGGACACTTGTAGTGCTATTAATTACATACAATCATGTGCAGACTCTTAATAATCAGTCACACACTACATATACAGACTTTCTAACCAGGCCACCACGGTGTGCTTGATAATGCTTGTGGCTCAGAGTCCACGATGCCTTTTGGCGTGGGGATTTTGTGCTCTCGCACGTCCCATGAGTGAATCAGAGTTTGCTTTTTGGGTCGACCAGTTCATTCAGAGCATCCAGGTTCTCCCCCTCTGGAGCCTCGGGCCATGCACTGTGGTCTGGAGACAAACACAAGACTTTAGCTCCTCGTCTTAAATCTACTGTGAAGACTACAGTGCAGTTGTGTTAGAAAGCTGTACGTACTCGGTATCTCCCACATGGACTTATACAAACTTTGTCCTGCATCGACCTTCAACGTGGCTCCAGAAATGTAGGAAGCAGCAGGAGAGAGCAGGAAACACACCGCAGATGAGACCTGGACAAAGATAGCAATTCAAAACTTGTTGATTACAGCTTTGCTTTAACCTTTCTCCTTCTATTGTATGGCTTCACGACTTCTTTATATCCTCTAATACTGTTTATGGAGCACTGTGAGACATTTGTCATCTAGATTCTTTTTTTTTTTTAAACAACACTAAGGGGAATTTTCAGGAGACTCTTTTTTCCTCTAACAAAGCTGGGGAACTGGGTTGCAAACCTCTTCGGGCACTCCCAGCCTCTTCGCAGGAGTGAATGGAACAGACATCTTGAAAAGATGTGGTCCATACTCTTTATAGTTCTCCATCGCAGTTTTGGAAAAGATTGTACCCTGCAGCCAAACAGAGAGATGAAATTCATACGCATCTTGAAAAACTGAAACAAAACTGATTAAGTACTGAGCTGTACGCACAGGTGCAACAGCGTTGATTCGGACCCCCGAGGCTGCCCACTCGATGGCGAGACTCTTAGTTAAGTTATCCACCGCTGCCCTCGCTGCTCCTGTGTGGCTGTCGGGGAGAGGAGACACACCCCACAGCAGGCAAATTATTTTTTTTAAACTGTGTGACTTTGCAGATTTGTGTGTAAATAATGAGGGAAACTGTTCTTACGCCGCATCTGGGAAGCCGTTCCACATGTTAGCGATGATGCTGACGATGGCTCCTCCGTGCTCCTTCATCCATGCTGTGTAGACTGGAGGGGAGAACAACGACGGTCACGCTGAGAGACCAAACCACAAACACCAAAGCCTGTGTTATCTGTGCCCGGCTCACCCTCTTTGCAGCAGTGGAAGGTTCCTGTCAGGTTGGTGTCTACCACAGCCTTCCAGCCCTTAGAGGACATGTCTTCTGCAGGGCTTCTGAACTGACCTCCTCCGTTGTTCACCAGAAAGTCTATACGGTCATATCGCTTCAGCACTGATGACACAAGAGCCTTCACCTTCAAATGACAGAAAGACAAAAAGAAAATCAGCCACTTATGCACTGAAACGAGCAGCAGATGCAGAGATGCTCACCTCCTCCTCGCTGCGGATGTTACAGGGCAGAGCAGTGACACTTGCAGGACTGGAGGGGGGGATTTTCTGTCTCATCTCCCGAGCTGCTGCCTCCAGCCTGTCTGCCTTTCTGCTGGAGATCACCACACTGCAGCCTGAAGACCAACAAGTCAGCCACGAAAAACAATTACAGCACTTTACAAAATAAAGCTTCGAGTCAATTTATTGTGAAACAACACTGACAGCCACCAGATGTTTGGTGTTTCCAGCTGTTAGCGAACACTCACAGCCACTTTCACAGTGTCCCTGCGCGCACTTGACCGCGGTCACTGGTGCGACTCTTACACACTTGTTTGTAACTGTATCGAAGTTCACTTGCTGTCACTCAGCTGCTGCTCACTTCAGACTCTTTGCTACAACAACTATGAGAACTCACTCACCCAGCTCCAGCAGCTCCGCAGAGATAGCTTTACCGATCCCGGTGCCTCCACCCGTCACTATTGCAACTTTATGGTTGAACAAGCCCGGTCGGAACACACTGGAAGCCGCCATGCTTGTCTTTGGGCCCCGCTTAGGAAAACCGAGGGAGCGTAGCACCAACAGCGCCCTCTTCTGGATGTCCTCCGCTAGCTTTTTGCCTTATCTCTGTAACCTTTGAAAATACTGCAGACTAAATACTTCCATTACGGAAGCTGCCCCCCCCCCCAAAGGTAAACGGTTGACTTCTTCTTAAGTTTTAATGGTCTTAAAAATTTCAATGTAAAAAAAAGAAATCTTTATCATAGTTAAGGAAAATCAATGCTTCCAGTAAATTTTATCTATGTGAAATAACATTGATTCTTAGTAATAAATGGTCAGAGGGCAAACAGCTGTTTCCTTCAAATACTTATGATCTGTTGAATCATTAGTATTTGATCAGTAATGTATTATTTTTTTGCCTTAGGTGTGTGTGTGTGTGTGTGTGTGTGTGTGTGTGTGTGTTGTGTATTGGTTTTGTTTCACCTCACTACTGTGCATTGCTTATTATTCTTTTCTTCTTTTTTTTCTCCTCTCTTCTACAGTGTGTCTTTTGTCCTGTCTCCCTCCCCTCACCCACAATCAGTCTCTGCAGATGGCTGCACCTCCCTGAGCCTGGTTCTGCCAGAGGTTTCTTCCTGTTAAAAGGGAGTTCTTCCTTCCCACCATTGCCACATGCTTGCTTGGTGCCATATACAGTCATATAAAAATGTTTGGGAACCTTTCTTCTGGATGGAAGTATGTTTGTTTCTTCCATACAAAATGTCTTCAGTTCCTTTAAATCTGATGTCTGCCGAGTATTGACAGCCTGCTTCAAAACATCCCACAGATTTTCGATAACATTACAAGTCAGAGGACTGTGAAGCCATTCCAGAACATTGTACTTCTCCCATGATGCCTTTGTAGATTTCGAACTGTTTTGGGTCATTGTCTTGTTGAAGTGTCAACCCCACAAACTTAAACTCTGTGACTGATGCTTGAACATTATCCTGAAGAATTGGTTGACGTTGGGTTGACTTCATGAACTAGCCCCACAGCCCACAGCATGATGAAGCCTCCACCAAATTTGACAGTGGGTAGCAGGTGTTTTTCTTGTAATGCAGCTTTTTCTTCTGCCATACAAAGTGCTTTTTGTCATGAGACTCAATTATTATTTCATCAGTCCAAAGCTCTTTCTTCCTAAATGAATCTGGCTTATTTAATTGAGCTTTTGCATACAAGCCTCCCCTGAACGATCTTTGTTTTCAGATCTTTGAGAGTTGCCTTGACGATCCCATGCTGTCACTCTTCAGAGGAGAGTCAAAGAGAAGCACAACTTGCCATGTGCCACCTTAAATACCTTTTCTTATAATTGGACACACCTGTATTTAAAGTTAAAGACTTAACAAGCTAATTTTGGTATGTACCCAATTTTTTTGCACAGCAGGTTTTCACATTGAATTTCATACAAGTAAATACTGCTTCACTTAAATCTTTGTCTGGAAAACACTGCAGTACTCAGATATTCCTAGAAAATAAAAGACATACCACTGTTATCTTTTTTGGTGAAAGTAGAGTGAATTATTATGATGCTGAGAGGGGTTACCAAATGTTTTCATATGAGTGTAATTACTATTTAATCAATTTAAATAAATGCTACTGAGCTTCATGGAACAGGTTGGATCAGTGTTAAGATTTTAGTTTTGAATTTTTGGCGTTTTTTTCCCCCTTCCAGCCCAAAAAGGTTAGATTATTTTGGTTTTTATTTACTGTTCATCATCTTATCAACAAATTAGTGTATATTTTCAACCTAACCATTTGATTCATTAAAACTGTATTTTTGAGCAGTACAATTTGTCTCAACAAAATGGTCCTCATACAAGTCCCACAGCGATGGAGCAGTCAGCAATGTTGACTTGTCGCAATAAAGCTTAAAGCCGTTTGGATGGGCCCTTTCTGCGTGGAGTTCACAGGTTGTATGTTTTCTCTCACAGCACCAAAACATACAAGGTAAACTGATATCACTCTAAAGCAACTGTACAAGGATGGATAGATAAATTGACATCCTAACTGGTAATCAAAGGTGTACGGGTGTAACACACATGTATCTGCAGCTGTTACAGATATAGATGAGTTATAATTTAACATCAATGTTTCCTTTAACTTTGCAGAGATATTCCCACGTGATGCTTCACTGAAACCAAAATGTTACCCATAGATGTGTGGTTTCTCATTTTACCCCCCACCAAAAAGACCTGCTGTTTTAGAGGGTTTAGAGATAACCTGAACTCCACCGAAGTATCCTCAATGAAGGGCTACTGAAGAGTCTTCTTGCAGGTTACAACCCTCGCACTTTCTATTTTACAGCTACACAGTAACAAACGTACAAAGACACAAACTCCGCTCCAGACTGTTTTATTTTTGGATGTTGAGGACATGTCCAGCTCGGTTAAATTATAGAAAACAAAGTCCCAAATCCACCAGCTATCATGGCCGCTGGTTTACTGGTCCTTCAACTCCTTCAGCCTCCTGATAGCGGACTTGACTGTGACAGCGGATGTTGTGCTGCAAGAGAGTTTGGGGGGGGGCGGCAAAGAAAAAACAAATTATTAGCTTCTACAAACACAAGATTCGTAATGTTTTTGAAGGATGGACACGTTTCTCTGTGGTGAGAGCCACCTTGGTTTTTGTGAACTCACCAAGAACATAAACATTCACTTTTCTTTGAAGCCATTTAGCATCAACAGAGAAACAAGCATTTCCACTTAAGTTGTTTTGTTACTTATTAAACTGAATGCAGTGTTGCTGTAATTCATTTTTATTTTTTAAACTTGCTGCTATCTATCCAGCCTCTGCCTTTCCTACCAGCTGGTTTCTGTCCAGGTTACTACTGTGCCAGTTCTTGATATTAGTAAGCTCCTTCTCTAGAGAAGACCTTGGCCCACAGCCTGATGCACTCAAGC
This sequence comes from Oreochromis niloticus, assembly GCF_001858045.2. Classification (NCBI taxonomy): domain Eukaryota; kingdom Metazoa; phylum Chordata; class Actinopteri; order Cichliformes; family Cichlidae; genus Oreochromis; species Oreochromis niloticus. Next base: position 7,496,885 of record NC_031982.2, on the reverse strand, counting down.
ACCAAATTCTTGGACTCAAGTTAGTTGTTAACAAGTCTTCCTCCTGCTATCTGGAATCTAACGAAACCATGTGGATAACTGGTTCATGTGCCACAGTCGAGCAAAACGACTACCATCACCAGCGGCAGGCCAAGATACGTGGAGCTGGAGTATCAGAAGCTCACCGGAGAGTTATATAGCTACATCCCTTGTCATGTATTATAAAAATGCAAACTGCATGTAAGAAAGTGTGTGCACAGTACAAAGCTGGACACATACCCTTTAAATGATCACTCAGGCTGAGTAGATTGAATTTCAAAGTTTAATTATGTCTCTAAGATGAGTGGAGACTTTTTCCAAAGTAATGTAGTGAGTGATATGAATGTTCACCGAGTCAACTCTGGCTTATTTATTTCAGATGGACACAATTATTTACATCTGATGACCATTAAAGGCTTTAACACCATCATCAAACAGGGGTTCTGAGTGTAGAAGGGCACAATCAATGCAGGTGGAGGGTGAGCAGAAAACAAACAAAGAATCCTGCTTTCTCCGTGGGCACACTGTCACCCAAGTTATAAAAACTTAATGATGTTAAAAAAAAAAAAAAAACAAACAAACAGCTGAGGGAATTTTTGAACCCCTTTTCTGATCATGACTTCAGCGTCTGCAGCAGTCAAATGACAGAATTAGACCAAAGAGGGAAAGTAACCTACTTGTAAGTCCAGGCACCTCCAGCCACTGTCTTTCTACAGGACCCACAGTGCCAGATTCCAACAGCCCTCCTCTTCATCTTGGTCTGTAAATACAAATTTGCATAGTGAGATCACAAAAGTGGAAACTGTCAACTTATCTTGACACATCCTTGAGCACTACAATTATGTAATGAAAGCAGCGTAGTCTGCAGAAAGCATTTCTAACACTGACCAGGTCTTTGTTACTGTACATTATGTGGGTGGTCTCCACTGTTGTCCTTACCTTTCCGCAGAAAGAGCAGGTGTACTTAGCATGCTGGGAGATTTCAATTTTCTTCACCATCTTCCTCAGCGACGCGCCATAACGCGTGCCATATTTACCAACGATCCCCACCTTCTTGGTGCGCTTGGCCTGTGGATAATATGAACACACAGTGAGAAAATACAGTAAGCATGGGATTTTGTGGTTTAAAACTACAAGCAAATGGCTTCAGCATTCTAACGTTATGACATTACTACTACAGGAACAAGTGTCGCGAGAAGCGCCCAGGGTGGCCCCCGAAAGAGGAAAAAAAATATACTTCTGACTATATTCCTGCAAAATCTGAGCAACAAGGGTGAAGAAGCTGCTGTCACCATTAGCCAGCCAACATAAGCTTCCTTTCAGCAGGTTAGCCAAAATGCTAACTAAAGTCAACTAAGCACTTTTCGTTTAACTGTATCAAACGACCACTTTTTGGTGGGGCATTACACATTTCAGTTCAGACTTATTTAATGGTGGGCGCTCAAAATAAGACCGGGACTTAAGGAGCTAGTGTCACTAGCCTGCCCGGTACTTGGAGCTCACACAGTTTAGCAATGGTGGCCGCCATTTCTGTCTCAATGGGGAATGAAAACATCGTTTTTACTGCTGATCCAATCCCAAAACGGACATAAATGAAGGCTAGGTATGGCAAAAGAAGTCAACACGAAACCTCATAATAAGCGATTATATCATTTATAGCACTGAAACTATAAGATTGACAAGGATTAGGATCGGAACAAGCTCTGCTCACCATCGTTTCAGTGGGAGACGTAGGTCCAAAGAGGGATTGCTTAACGCGCAGGCGCGATTTACTCAGTCTGTTCACGCTGCATTGTGGGACTTTGAGTTTTCATACAACGCAGACGTTATACAAAAACGTAAAAGTTCGCTTACGATAATATATATAAATATATTTTTTAGCTGCGGTATTATAGCTAAATTAGAATATCTGATAAAACAGCGTATTTTACGGAAAACTATAAATAAAAGAAATTAACCCGTTACTATGGACGCTTAAGCTGACATGCGCATGCGTATTAATGTGGCGTACGACAACATCCCGGCGGCTGCGACTTGAAGTGTTTGGTCAATTAGCTTGTCACGATGCGGCTTTTGTTGTTTGTGAATATTTAGCCCATTGAAAATATTATTAATTTAAAAGGAAGTTAAATGTTTTGCTATGAAGCTAACACGGAAACTGGTTCTTGCTAAGGCGAAGGCCTCCGACTTGGAGAGCGTGAAAAAACTGAACTGCTGGTAAGTGCATCCATTTTGGCATACCAGTAATTTTGTTGCCCTTTTAATTACATAGTGATCATTGACGTGAACAGTTACCATTTGTGTTGTGTCTCCTATCTGTGGTAACGTTAGGTTACATTTTATTTTTGCAGGGGATGCAACTTGACTGATGTGAGTAGCAAACTTGGATGTCATGTTTACTCTGACAATGAATTTAGTGTTCGTACTTAATAAAAGTTGCATGGATTCATGTGTCTTCTCAGATTTCTGTCTTCGCTCAGATGCCAAACATTGAAGTGCTGACACTGAGGTAGGTCTCTTTGCCACACACATACAATCATATCACAGTCACAAATGCACAGACTCATTTGGGATGACCCAGTAACACCAGGCTATGATTCTCTTTCATCTGTCTGCAGTGTCAACAGCATCTCGTCTCTCTCTCCTCTGGCTGGCTGTCTATCTCTGAGTGAACTCTACCTGAGAAGGAACATGATCCCCTCGCTCTCTGAGCTCTCTCACCTGAGACCGTTAACTCGTCTCAGAGTGCTCTGGCTAGCTGAGAACCCCTGCTGTGGAACCGATGCCACCCAGTATCGCCTCACAGTGCTTCGCTGCCTCCCTCGCCTCCAGAAACTCGATAACCAAGGTGATTGTGTGACGTTTTTGGGCCACGCTACCCTCTGCTTACCTCGACTGTTTAAGCGCTTTATTAGCAGCCACTCATCTTCCTCATGAAAAAGTTGAGGTTGAAAATCAGTGTCAGATCTAGGAAGTTGAATTGAAGTCTCTTACTGTAGCTATTCTTCAATGTTTCCTGTGTACAGTAGTGACAGATGATGAAATTTCACTGGCTCTCATGGAAGGTGAAGAGGTCACAACACCCCCAGGTAGTATCCATTACCAGCATACCACCAACGGACTTCAGGATACAGAGACAGAGAACGACCCTCTGAACTACAACATGGAGGAGACCAAGTAGGTCTTGTGGCCTGAAACAACTTATAGTTTGCAGAACATGCGGAATCTGTAAAGTAAAATTAACAGAAGAAAATATTTCTGTTAACTTTTGTTTCTAGCAAAATCAGAGAAGAGCTGGGAATGAAGCCACTTTCCAGAGACAAGTTCTCTTCCCTTTCCTCTCCATCAACCAGAGAAAGCAAACCAATCAAAAAGGTAGCTTCTCTCATCATTGTGTGCCTTAAAATTTTTGTGGGCCTATTATGCTGATTTCCAGCTCCATATTTTTTTTCCTGGACTGTACTAAAGTAGCTTTGTATGACTCACAGTTCAAACAAACCCTCATCTGTGTTAGACTGTAGCTTGGTGCTGCCTTTCAGTTCACAGAATGTCTGAAACGAGCTGTTAAGCCAGCTTTCTTCTGATTGGCCACCCCTCATGATCAAAACGTTCAAGCATAGAATGTGTATAAAAGATGCGTGTACCCACCACAGTTGGTTTCGGGACTCTGTATTTTGGAGCCTCCAGTTTAGCTTTATGGTGATCTAGATTTTTCCACCATTAGGTTGGCATTATCAGCTGATGCTAGCGAGCAGCATTTCTAAGTTGTACATGTGTATCTCACAAAAACACATAACAAAAAATGAGCATTTAGTAACAGACTAAGAAAACTTTGCAATTTACTGTGCTAGCTGTATCTTCACAGCAGACCATATCATTTTTTCAGATATTTTAATTCATTATGGCAACAACTGACCAATACAATACAAATGTTCAGTTTGATGTCTTAAACTAGCAAAGTTGAAGTCTAACCAACCGAGTCCACGCCACTAACTTAAGGCCAAATGCAAATGGGTGAGTTACTGTTGGGTACTAGATTAGTCAGTACTGCCATAACAGTACTACTGTGTTTTGCCTTTGGAGCATATTGATGGTATTATCTAAGAAATAATCTGACCTGGTGTATAGCTCCATAGCACTAATTGGCAGTTATGTTTCTTTGTGGTGCACTCATACGGTTTATGGATCCAGTTTGCTAACCAAGCTTGGTAGCATTGGATGATAACTTGGCACTCCATCCTGTTGGTGGAACAATATCACTTAGTGGTATGAAGGCTGAGCTTTAAGATTATAGGACTACATGCCCTATGCAGATGATTACTTGAAACTGACCTTGCCTAATATTAGCATCCAGCACTGTAGGTGTGTACATAGGACAGATGACGTGGAAAAGCATAATAGAGCCAATAGATCAATTTATATTGTGAAATTCTATTCGAACCTGGAATGTTTGGTTCCTAATCTGCCAGCTAACAATAAAACTTGTGTTTTCAGTCGCACACTCTTGATGCCGTTTTGCTGCTGCTGAAAGATTTGGATGAAGAGGAGCTTCATGTTGTACACACCGCCACACAGAACAGACTTCAGATGTACACACTGGACTCAGAAAGGCTTACAAAGACACAGAAAACAGCTGAAATCCAACACTGATGTTTCACAGCATGCGCTCAGGGCTAACCCCCCCCTTCCACATTTAACACTAAGCTCAGGTTCATTAAAGGTGCCCACTTTGTCCCATTAACATCTGCCTGCAATATGCATGGCATGTAACTACTTCACTTCCAGCTTTCACGTGTGGACTGATCAGTTCCCCTGCTGTCTTTTTATAGCTGCATGCCTTATCGCTTTGTAAGAACAAAAGAATGTATGTTTTGCTAAATGTAAATCTATTTCTGTAAAGAAAATAAACAGTGCATTAACTTTAAATGTTGTTTTTTAATTACATAGATGTTGGCTGTATACATGAATGTCAGAGGTACAAAAAAAAAAAAAAGAATCTATAATTTTATTTAAACTATTAATTTAAACTGTACAGAACCCTGGGGCTCACATCTTATTCAAATGTAACTGTGCTGCTGCACATCTGTGGGAAGAGATGATTCATAAGTCTGAAGTCTCGTCCACTCAGTCACCCTCCTCGTTCTCCAGGAAATCCATCAGTGTGCTTGCATCCACAGCAACAATCAGGTACTCTACTCCATCTGCTCCCTGAAGCAAAGCAAATAAATGTGATAAGCACCAGGTACTGCAGACACTTAATGAATGAGAGTTGGGGAATTCTAAAGTGGAAGTCCACCTTGCGTGTCCGTATCAGTTTGTGGTCTCTGAACTCGGTCAGCTGAGTCCTCAGTGTGAGGTCAGAGTTCACCAAGAATGCCTCTCGACATCGCTGGTAGAAATCCTGGAATGACAATCCTGCACAGAGGACAAACTGTGATTACAAACTGCACTAGAAAACGTTGGCATAAAAGCTGAATGTGAATGCGCACCTGCGTATGAAGGATTATCTTTGTTTTCCAGCTGGAACTTGACCAGCAGTTTAAAGATTCCTCTGCAAAAAGAAAAACAATCAGTTATTAAGTTTTTTTTCCCCAACAGCTCTGTACATAATGAGAGACGTCAGACTCAAAACATTGAACAGAAATCGGAAATGAGTGAATAAAGTTAGAGCAAAGACAAAGGTTGTGCTGCCCTAAAGCCAAAAGAAACAATTAACCATAGTCCCTATGAGTATATACTTACTATTTTTATTGGCTTATTCATGCTTGATATGAATTATTTTAGTATTTGTTCAGAGCCCTGGTAGAAAAACACTTGTTGTGTCATCACTCTTGAAATAAAAGCTTTATAAACTCTTTAAAAGCTTTTTGGTACAAAGTGACCAAAGTTTTGAAGCACTTCTTAATGAGATTTGACTGGCGAGTCTGTACATGCAGTTTTTTGAAACTGGTCTGGGCCCATCTAAGACCACAGGTGAAAACACCTCTTGACCTTCTGCAGTTTGCACACAGACCAAATCTGGGAGTGGATGAATGATTGCAATCATCTATATTTACTCCCAACTAGATAATAACAGCTGCGTGGTGAAGATCACCTTTCTTTGATTTCTCAAGTGCCTTTAATATGATTCAGCCACTGCTACTCAGGGACAAGCTACAGGAAATGTCAGTAAACATGTTCATTTCATCCCAGCCTATGACTGCTGACAGAGGCTTTGGTCCAATCATCTTTGCAGAATTGTTATAATTCAGCCAGGTAATTTTACAGCATCTGTATCGGATTCAGGTCAGTCTTCATTTTGTTTTTCTTAAGCCATTCAGATGTGGACTTGCTGGTGTGTTTTGGATCATTATCCTGCTGCAAATCCCAAGTGCTCTTCAGCTTGAGGTCATGAAAAGATGGCTGGACATTCTCCTTCAGTATGTCTGTGAAGGTTCTCAGTCATCTCAGTCATCCAGGTCATCTTTGCAAACTCCTTTGACTCTCCTTCAGTATGTTTTGGTACACAGCAGAATTTATGGTTCCATTTACCACAGCAAGTCTTTCAGGTCCTGAGGCAGCAAAACAGCCCCAGAGGATCATACTTCCACCACCATATTTTACTGTTGGTATGATTTTCCTTTTCTGATATGTTGTGTTACATTTAGACCAGATGTAACGGGACACACACCTTCCAAAAAGTTAAACTTTAGTCTTTTCAGTCCACAGAGTATTTTTCCAAAAGTCTTGGGGATCATCTGGGAAAACTGAAACAAGCCTTTACGTTCCTTTTGCTCAGCAGTGGTTTTCGTCTTGGAGCTCTGCCATGCAGCCCACTTTTGCCCAGTCTCTTTCTTATGGTGGAGTCATGAACACTGACCTTAACTGAGGCAAGTGAGGCCTGCAGTTCTTTGGATGTTGTTCTGGGATCTTTTGTGACCTCTTGTTCGCTGCGCTCTTGGGGTAATTTTGGTAGGCCAGCCACTCCTGGGAGGGTTCACCACTGTTCCATGTTTTTTTTGCCATTTGTGGATAACGGCTCTCACTGTGGTTTGCTGGAGTCCCACAGGTCCCACCTCTTCCAGACTGAGAGATCTGAATTATTTAATTTCTCATTTGTTCCTGAATTTCCTTGGATTGTGGCATGATGACTGGCTTTTGAGGATCTTCTAGTCTGCTCCACATTGTCAGGCAGGTCTTATTTAAGTGGATTTGGATTTTTTTCCCCTTAATAAAGAAAACCTTCATTTTGAAAGTGCATTTTGTATTTACCTGTTTTATTTTTGTCTAATATTTAAATTTGTTTGATGATCTGAAAACTTTAAGTGGGACAAACATACAGTGGCTTGCAAAAGTATTCGGCCCCCTTGAACTTTTCCACATTTTGTCACATTACAGCCACAAACATGAATCAATTTTACTGGAATTCCACGTGAAAGACCAATACAAAGTGGTGTACATGTGAGAAGTGGAACGAAAATCATACATGATTCCAAACATTTTTTACAAATAAATAACTGCAAAGTGGGGTGTGCGTAATTATTCAGCCCCCTGAGTCAATACTTTGCAGAACCACCTTTTGCTGCAATTCCAGCTGCCAGTCTTTTAGGGTATGTCTCTACCAGCTTTGCACATCTACAGACTGAAATCCTTGCCCATTCTTCTTTGCAAAACAGCTCCAGCTCAGTCAGATTAGATGGACAGCGTTTGTGAACAGCAGTTTCCAGATCTTGCTACAGATTCTCGATTGGATTTAGACACCAGACAGGTCAGGGATAAAGTTATTGAGAAATTTAAAGCAGGCTTAGGCTACAAAAAGATTTCCCAAGCCTTGAACATCCCACGGAGCACTGTTCAAGCCATCATTCAGAAATGGAAGGAGTATGGCACAACTGTAAACCTACCAAGACAAGGCCGTCCACCTAAACTCACAGGCCGAACAAGGAGAGCGCTGATCAGAAATGCAGCCAAGAGGCCCATGGTGACTCTGGACGAGCTGCAGAGATCTACAGCTCAGGTGGGGGAATCTGTCCATAGGACAACTATTAGTCGTGCACTGCACAAAGTTGGCCTTTATGGGAGAGTGGCAAGAAGAAAGCCGTTGTTAACAGAAAACCATAAGAAGTCCCATTTGCAGTTTGCCACAAGCCATGTGGGGGACACAGCAAACATGTGGTGGATCTGGTCAGATGAGACAAAAATGGAACTTTTTGGCCAAAATGCAAAACGCTATGTGTGGTGGAAAACTAAGACTGCACATCACTCTGAACACACCATCCCCACTGTCAAATATGGTGGTGGCAGCATCATGCTCTGGGGGGGCTTCTCTTCAGCAGGGACAGAGAAGCTGGTCAGAGTTGATGGGAAGCTGGATGGAGCCAAATACAGGGCGATCTTGGAAGAAAACCTCTTGGAGTCTGCAAAAGACTTGAGACTGGGGCGGAGGTTCACCTTCCAGCAGGACAACGACCCTAAACATAAAGCCAGGGCAACAATGGAATGGTTTAAAACAAAACATATCCATGTGTTAGAATGGCCCAGTCAAAGTCCAGATCTAAATCCAATCGAGAATCTGTGGCAAGATCTGAAGACTGCTGTTCACAAACGCTGTCCATCTAATCTGACTGAGCTGGAGCTGTTTTGCAAAGAATGGGCAAGGATTTCAGTCTCTAGATGTGCACAGCTGGTAGAGACATACCCTAAAAGACTGGCAGCTGTAATCGCAGCAAAAGGTGGTTCTACAAAGTATTGACTCAGGGGGCTGAATAATTACGCACACCCCACTTTTCAGTTATTTATTTGTAAAAAATGTTTGGAATCTTAGATGATTTTCGTTCCACTTCTCACGTGTACACCACTTTGTATTGGTCTTTCACCTGGAATTCCAATAAAATTGATTCATGTTTGTGGCTGTAATGTGACAAAATGTGGAAAAGTCCAAGGGGGCCGAATACTTTTGCAAGCCACTGTATAAATAGGAAATCAGGAAGGGGGCAAACACTTTTTACACCACTGCATTAGTGATGGGCAGGAGTGCAAAACACTATTGGATGATTTTGTGGAGTGGACTGGGAGGAATCATCCGCTTCTGAATGTCAATAAGAGAAAGATACATGGCTAGGGATGGGTATCGTTTAGGTTTTATCCGATACCAGTACCAAACCGGTACTTTTGAAACGGTGCCAGTGCTTAAACAGTGCTCGAACCGGTGCTTAAAGAATGGAGAACACAAACTTTGTCCAAAAACCTCTCATGTTTAGCTGTTTTCCACTTTTTCTTTGGTCATTTTAGCCTTTTTGGCCAGGGTGAAGGGAGTATCTGCCATCAAACAAGAAGACAGCCGCATGTAACTACGACGCTGTTTGCTAGTTCACCTTACATGCATTAATGTAATAACGTGGTTAGCGTACTCAACGTAAATTACACACGAACAACATTAAGCTACTGACCCAGAGGAGAACGGCTGCTGCTGCCATCATCATCCGTCATCATTTCTGCTACACTGGCAGGGCTAGGGGCCAGGACTCTACTCTTCGGGTTATTGGGGGATGTTGCTAACTCTGGGTCCGATAACAGGCACCACACCCGCAGTAGATGTGCTCGGTGTGAGGTCTCGCAGCAAGCTATCAAATACGGTGCATTTCTCGGCTTTTAACAAAATGCTATGCGTTGCCAGGTGTTTCATCAGATTTGAGGTGTTACCTCCTTTGCACAGTATCACAGTATCAGCTTAAAGCACTTGTTCCAGGCTGCTGAGTTTGCATCTTTTGCTGTGAAGTACAGCCAGACTTTGACCGCTTCGCCTTGGGCGTTTTTAATCTGTAGCTCTGCTCTAAAAGAATGTTCGTACCTGGGCCCGCCTACTACGCTTGCAAAGGTAAAATGATTGGCTAGAATCCAAAGTGTATGACATCTCAGTAAAAAAAAGCACCGAAATAAAGCACCAAAATGTGCGCTGCTTTTCGGTCTGGTTACTACCGTTTATGTCAGAACCGGTGCCATAATGGAACCGGATACCGGTACCCATCCCTATACATGGCACATCTCTATTCTGGCACAGGATGTTGAGGTGGTGGAGGAGCAGAAGTGGTTGGTTGTCCAAATTGATTACAGGCTAAACGTGAAGACAAACGCAGAAGCTGTGCACAAAAATGGGATAAGCATGGCCCGTTTCACAAGGAAGCTAATATGCGAGCTAATATTTCTCATCTGATATGTCATATTTAGATCCTAGTATTTCAGTAACTCATTAGCACCTCATTAAGATCCTCCCATGGCTCTCTCCTTGTTCATTTAGACAGAAGATTAAAAACAACTACCCAGCAGTACGACTGGCTTCTAGGTCTTTGGAGTTACCTTGCATTGGGTGTTAAGCTGCGAAGCACATGTGTGAGGGAGGACAGAGCGAGAGCGCCAGTCTGCTGCACCAGGAGGGAGTTTTCATACGACGTCTCCTCCGAGTAGTGCTGGAACGTCACACATTCCCACCACAGCCAGTTAAACTGGCTCTGCTTAAACTGGTCCCACACTGAAAACAAGCAGGATGTATTCAGGATAGATTTCAACAGAATTACCACCTCAGTGCAGACTATTATGAACACACACCCAGTGGAGCATTGATGTGGTCTAAAGAAGCCACCATGTGCAAGTTGGGCAGGGATGCCAGCTGCCCCAGTGCACTCTGGGTCTTCTCTCCTCGCAGCATGGGTCCGTCTATATTATGGATGAGCAGGTACACGTGCAGATCTGGGCCTGTGAGGACATCGGTGTAAAACATGCGGTACAACCACACATGCTTGGGATGCACAGGGGTTTGATGGGCTTACTATCTTTTAAGGTGTGGGAGATAAACTGGATCTGGTCCGAGGGGGTTCGGAAAGTTCCCTGGTGATCCAGAACCTCACACGTCAGAGCATTTAATATCTGTGAGAATTTAATTTTCATGATCAGGGATATTTATTTTATTATGCAATTTATGCAAAATATTTTCATGTGTGTGTGTGTATACTGACTGATTTAAGAGTAATGGAAGGGAAAAATCCATTAACCACAAGATGAATTTCTTGCGACAGATGACACTCCCTGAAGTCTTCCAGCAGAGCTTTTTTGCTTCCCAGACCGTAGACCAGCACGCTGAATCCCAGCCTACACACAGACAGGCACAGACACTTTTTACTGCTCTTAAAACACCAGAAAAATGCATACAACTACGTTGCAACCTCACTTACTGTAACTGTAACATCCATTTGCTAAAGTGGATTCTGTGTTTGTCGTGCAGCTGCTGGATCTCTTTTGAGTAGCAGGATTGTTTCCCCTCCAGAAGTCGGACCAACATTTCCTGCAAAAACAAAAATAAAGATAAATTCACACTAAATCTATTAGGAAAGCAGCTCATTTACAATGTTTCAAAATGCCGTTAAAAACAAACCCTGTCAAGTTTAGGGGTGTTCAAACGCTCCAGAGTTCGGTCTGATGTCAACACTTTCGAGCTGCCGTGAGCTTCGAAGTACTCCTCAACCATACTGGGCTGGTTCTGAGGTTCGGGCGTGCTCTTGCTCTTCTTGGCAGGAGTCTTGTAGAGAGCCGCTGATAAACCTTTACTGGGAGTTCTCGGTGTGGTCACGTTCTCTTTATCCTCTTTCTTTCCTTTCTGCTCTTCCTCCAGCCCATCTTCATCCTCCTCCTCACCCGAGTCAGAGGGTGAAAGCTCACTGTCGCTGTCTGACCGCAAGCTCGGAGCTAAAAACAAACAAACAAACAAACAAACAAAAACAAAACATTTAGATTAGAGGAAAGGTGAAATTTCACTTAGAATGAATTGAATTATTCCCAGTTAGACTCACTTGCTATTCTCTTCCTGAGCCTGTGTGGTGTTGTAGAGACAAACTGGACCTTTTTGCTCTGCCGTTAAATAAAAATAAAATAAAATTCTTAAGTTGGCACCAGAGGTCGCTGGCTTTGGACTTTAAGTTTAAAGGTTTCTATGGTCTCACCTTCTGTGGTGTTCTGCTTTCACCTCTAGGGTCTGAAATAGAAGAAAAGAAAATATTTAACTGTGTGAAAATGAGCAAAAAGATGAGTATACGGAAAAGATTATGAAAGTTCATTGTACTCACTCCACCCCGTTCGACTGGGGGTTGAGGGTTCAAAGTTTGGGGTCGTGCTGAAGCTCACGCTTTTTCCAGGAGTCCGAGCCAGCTCACTTGCTGTTTATGGAAAGTGTGCAACACAAAATGAGCATATATGGTATCTAAAGAAAGAACTGGAAGGAGATGTATAATGTGCGAATTTTCCGATCTATGTGAGAAGAGAATGGAGGCTCTCACCAGTTTGGGCCATGCTGTGGCTGCGTTTAACTTTCTGAAAGGTAAAGATGGAGGATCCAGCCACTCTTGACAAGCCATCTTCATCTTCTGTAAATCCAAGAGAAAACTGGTCATTTTAAAATGAATTTAAAAAAAGAAAGAAAAAAAAAGCCTCATATATTTTTCATGCATTTATACAAAGCTAAAATTTCACAGCATTATGAATGTTCAAAATTCCCACCAAAAATTTTAAAAAGATTTTTAAACTCATGTAATCAAACAACCTATATGCCAGTACTGATAAGCATATAATATGTTAATATCAGCAATATAGTCCATCTGACAAACACACTTAATGTGTGCAATGGAGTGAAACTGAGGTGTACAGAAAGTCTCCTGCCATAATCATAAGTACCTCTGTGACATGAATATTTTTACAAGGATTTTGTAGGGGATTTGAGCTAACTATATGCAAATCTCTGTCATTGATTTGAATTTCAGCTGGTAAACCAGCACTTGCGAAATTCCACATTTGTACTTTGCCTGACTGTGTAGAGTTAGAAAATCAGCCAACGTCTGTCTGCATTTTTCCAAACGTATTTGGGTAAATCTACAAAGAGCAGTAAACCTGAGTCAGCAGTATCGTCAGCTGATCACGGTCTGTCTGCAAAGAAAACAAACCTCCCGGTGAAGAAAGTCATTACCCCTGCTCAGCACTCACCTTCTGCATTATCTGTTCCTAAAGCTTGGACATAATCCTGCTCATCGTGGACTCCATTTTCATCTCCATCATGTTCCGCATCCTCTCCGCATCCCCGTCGTCCAGCCGGGCTCTTAAACTTTACCATCTTCTGAACGGACCCGGCGATGCTCTGCGCAACTTATGGAGGTACGCACAGTACAGACAGCAGAGTCAGAGAGACACAGAAGTGCTCGTAAACTAACATTTCTACAGTAGCAGAGCATCCATACCCTCCTGCTTGTCCACGATGTGCTCCAGGACATCGCAATCCCCGATGAACTTCACCTCCAGCACACTCATGACTAAAGATAACAACGACAAACAGCGCGACTTTAGTTAGTTGCTTGTAACACTACAAAATATGCTTTGCTTTTCAGAGGTGTAGTTCCTAACGCAGGTTTTCATTCAGTCCGTTTCTATTCACGAACACTGTGGGGGCGGCCATTCTTCTCAAACAGCGAGAAACAGCCCTGCTTCAATCAGCGGCCACACGCCGAAAGTCCAAATAAAAGTGGGAAATAAAAACAGAAACAAAAATGCGTCTAAAACGACACAACTTACTGTACAGCGTCAGTACCGCCACACAAAAATGTAAACACAACTTTCACACAGTGACAGCAAGGCAGTGTGCTGCTGGGACAAGTTTCCGCGCCATCCTGCTGAAGTTTTTAAACCATGTGACAAGTGAAAGGTCATTCAGTGGCCAACTGGAACGCTGCTTCCAGCTAAAACCACATTTCCCAAGATGCACTTCGAACAACAGCTCAGTCTGTGCGGCTAGAACCCTACAGGGGAAGGGTTTTTGCCGACTGATTAATTATTATATTTTCAATAAGTAATGTAGGTTACTATTAATGCGAATGATGTATTTTCTGTAATATTAAAAAAAAATAACATTTATCACCAAGATATTTTTTACGTGTCCGTTCAAACGCTGGCAATTATCTATTCATAGATTACAGAAAAATAGAAGACTAAAGGGGACCAAGAAACTTTTTATTTTGTTAGAAAAAATAAATCACAAAAGTTTGCAGTTGTATATAAAAGGTCATTCATTAGCATTTATTAGCACTGGTATTAATAGCTGATAGCACAAAACATCTTTCTTTTTATGAAGTCATCACTAGCTAGGTCTTCTTGTAGGCCGTGAAAAAGTGACAAAACAAGTGCAGAACACAATTAATTTTAAAGAGATTTAAATTAGTGAAACAGGGTTTCTGTTACAATATGAAACTTCTGAAGCCCACAGTAAGAATATTTTCATTAATTGTATGTTTTACCATCAAGATGACACATCTCACTAACAAAGAAGGAATCGCTGTATGTGTTTCTAATGTGTAAATAATTTGGAATGAGTCTCTATATAGCTCATCTGTCCCAAAGAGACAAGAAGGGGGAAACATCGTCCAGCTCTTCACCACCCGCGAGTGGGCGTCCACTTCCCTACCAGACGACCCTCAGAGTGTACATGGTACACAGGATGCATCACTGCTGTTGCACATGACTGCAGAAAAAAGGCATTGTCTGACAACAGGAAAATGTACAATAAAACTGATGTGTCAATAAGATGTGCTATAAATCATTCAGTACTAACGTGGTAGGGAATCAGTGTGAGCAGAGAGCCCAGGGGGTATTTGCTGTAGTCCAGTTGTCCTGAGATGGGCTCCACTCGTCCATGCTCCTGGGTCATAGACAACAACCTGGAGGGAAACGCCAGTCACGTTTAACATTGGTACTGAGAGTTATAGAGAAAAAAGATACTAAAATAGACTGAGATTTCTTTTTTTTTTTGAAGCATTACTTGAGGTTTGGATGCCCCTCGATCACAGCATATCCAGTGGGAAGTTTCCCAGCTCCGTCCAAACTGAGAGACACAAGCAAGAGTAGGTAAAAGGTTAAGTTACATGGTTGTTCCAAAACAGAGCTTACACTGATGATAGCAGTGATGAGTAAAACAAAAAACAGAACATAGGGGATAGGTATTAGCTCCCACTGAATGAAGTTGAACCCACCTGATTCCAGCCCATCCACAGTCAATCAGGAGCTGGTTCCTGTGTGGACAGTGACCGATGACTCTTGTGAGAACCCTCACAGCCACGTCCTCCAGACAGCATGAGCCAATCGTAGACTGCTGCACATCTGCATCCCACAAACATACATTTAAAAGAAATTGTTATTTAAAGGCCCTTTTGAAAAATATATTTTAAGTGTGACATGTGACATGTCTCCCGACTATTCCTCAGCTCAAAATACCAATAAGGTCATTTATCCTGCCATACCTATAGACTGTTTAATAAACCTCTGCTCCAAACAGGCTGTTTCAGCGCCTGTAGCTTTAAATGTTGTCGGGTCCCGAAGTGAACTAGAAACATGTCGGGGCAAGTAGACAAAACTAAGAGGCAGCAATATCATGACCTTAAGAGCACAGTACGGTCAGGGACTGTTTTTATAGGGCAAAGGGCTCTTTCGATTCTATGTTTCCCATCTGATGTGAAATCAAAGGGCATGGTCTGTGTCATGTTTACTGGGTCACGCTGGGAATATTGAATATACACAACAAATAACGAAAAAGTGGATTTTACACGTCACACTTAAACTAGGAAACAGTGGGTCTACGTGTACACACCATAGAAGACGTAGTTTCCTGGGTGGACCTCGCTAAGCTGCGCCATGTCTTTGACTGGATGGCTACAGGTAGGGGTGGAGCCAATGCTGGACTTACAGGTGATGCCAACAGCCTTCAGTCTGACACAAAAAATCCCAAAACAAACAAACAAAAAACCAGTTGAAAGACAAAGTTAATGCAGAATTATTCTTCCAGGTGGCTCTAAAAGAGTCAATCACACCCACAAGAAAATGCTCAAATTTAGAGGAGAAATAAACATGTTTACAGCCTGGTGCAAAAGATGGGATACATCATTTTTAGATATGATGTATGATTTATTTGTTGCTTCTGGAAACAAAGCTGTGTGACTCAATACAAGAAACCTGTGGGCTGTGAAACTAAAACAAAGATGTTAAAATAGGTCATAAAAACTAATTTTTCAAGAGTATGAGCAACAGCTTTTATGTCGTGTGTGTTCTTAAATAGCCAGTGAAATAAAATGATTGATTAGAGCAGCTTTAATGAGTCAGTGTACATGTATTTTTTTAAACTTTCAGCTTACTTTTCCATGAACTGCAGAGTCAGTTTGGTGGTTTCCTGGGCAACAGCCTGTATTTGCTCAACTCCTGTGCAGTAATAGGTATTCCCACAGTGGGCGTACACTCCTGTAAGTTCCACGCCCTCCGTCTTAGCGATGGCTTCAGCCAGTTTGAGCGCTCCTGGCTCCGAGTGCAGGACGCCAGCTATGACAAAGAGCCGACGCATGATCAAACCTCGTGTTAACAGAGAGGTGAAGTGTAGCTCAGGCACTTATGATTAGATCTATTGCGGTTTCCCTGCACGTTTACCTCTCCCATTGCCACAGTCGAGTTTGAGCCAGACGTGCCACTGCCGACCATCTTTCAGGGGTCTTTTTCGGAGCTGCTCCAAAGCATCAGGATGGTCCAATAAAATCTGGAAGAGATCCAGTCTCTCTGACAGGGCTGCACAACGCTCTACCTAAAGACACACAGAGACATACATTAGAAATGGCACAGAGAGCACAGCTGGGACATTAAAAACTAACAAATATAAAACAGATGAGAAATTATGTCAAAGTAATGGCATAGAACTGGAGCTATTTTACATGCAAGTGCTATGGCGATATACATGTATCATATATTTACATATATGTATTGTTTCTAGTGATAATATTACTAAATATGATTCATAGTTGATACATTTTCAGCAGGCTCAGTTATTAATAATATATTTTTTCCATTTCTAATTTTTTACAGCTTTTATGATTTCACAGAATATAAAACAAGGACACATTTAAAGTGTGAGCTGAGAGAACCTTATCAAAGGGAACAGAGTAGGCATAGAGGATGTCATCATATCCATGGTCAGCATAGAAACAGGCCTCTGCCAGGGTGGAAACCACTATGCACCTCTGTGATCCACCCGTCATAATGTCAGCACACTCACTGGACACACACAGAGACCTCATCAGAATCCTGTATACACAGCAAGTCTGTAAGCATGTGCTGTGTGCGTGTCTATGCGTGAGCATATGAATCCATACAGGGTTTTGTGGGTCTTCATGTGTGGACGAAGCTGGACTCCCAGTTTCTGGCAGCGCTCGATCATCCTCTGGGCATTCCTCTTCGCTTTATCCACATCCACCACAAAAGCAGGAGTAAACAGGGCTGAGAGAGGATCTCCCTCCATACTGGCAGCACTGGAGTACACACACACACACACAGAGCACTTCAGATATTTCCCATGCAATTAAATTCTATTGCATGATTGGCTCAACCAGCATATTTCTATAGTTATATTTATAAGTATCTGCTATACATGCACGAATCAGCAAGTAAACTTCATTACACTTGGGTGTGGTTTTGCAACGTCTCTGATTATGTAATGCAGCGCACTTTGAACTTTGACAACACTAACTTAAACTTAAACACTAACTTTACAAATGGACTGCAACTCATTAAGCAGTATTTTATTCCTCCTCTTTTTGTTACTATAAAGACCTTCCGATAATATTATCGTGCGTCATAATGATAGATAGAATAAAATCAGACTGCATTCGAATCTGCATAATAGCGTTTGTGAAACAGTGAGGGTAAACACTAGCACAATAACAAGCATCGGAAACAACAACAATAACAACAAAAAATGCAGACAAATGCAGCACAAACCACAGTTTACCTTTTCAAAACAGTGAATCGGAAGTTCCGATCACATTACTACGGTGTCCTCGAGGAGTCAAAAATAATGAAAAAAGTACAACCAGGGAGAACCTTTAGCGAATCATAAAATAAATCATAGAAAAAAAATCTAATATACCCGGTAGTTAAAGTCGCAGTAGCACAGGAACAGAGCGGGAGGGAAAGAGAGAGATAGCGAGCCAGGGACAACAACAAGAGACAACATCGTCACGTTAGAAAGGTATAGTAATCATCCACAACTATTTTCAGTTGCGGATGATAAAGGATTCAGAAAGTTTATCCATGCAGTGAATCCTATGTATGCGATTCCAAGCAGGAAAACACTCTCCCAAAAATCATCCCAGACCTATATGACAGAGAATGTGCATCTTCTTTTTGTTTTGCATATTTTAATTTATGTTGTATTGTATGTTGTGTTGTGGTTTGCAGTGTTTTGTTTGCTTCACTTGAAATTTGTTTAAAAGGAAAAAGCAGAAAATTTAAAAAGTTAAAAGTTGAAATGTAAATAGTTTTTTTGTATTTTATAATTTATTTATTAGATTTTATGTGGAGTGAATAAATAAAAATATACTTACGGTGGCCCCTAGAGACAAAGCACGTACAAACTCCAGAACACAATGGAAATGCTCCAGGATCATAGTGGCTACACAAGCCAGGAAGTACTAACGACCAGATTTGGTGTGGTAGTAACAGGTAAATGGACTTTTTTTTGTCTAAGTCTGTTGATGGCTGCATCAAAGCATTTTTTGTTTTTGATGCAAGCTACCCAGAGTCATGCGCCCAGCTTGGGAATTCCTTCACACTGTCATCTATCCCAGGAACAGATGAATCCCAGGACATGAACCAAATATGATCAAAAGAATGAGGGCTCATTTAGCTATGATGGAAGTGTAAAATGTTGCTCATAAAGGTGCATGAAATGATCTTAGTGGGAGATTCCCTCTTGCCACTTTTCCAAAGTGTTGATGTATGTGCTGAGATAATCATCAATTCATCAGTTTTTTAAAGTTAAGATTTTTTTAAAATTAGATTTGCTCTAAAAACAGAGCAGCCTTTACATATCATGTCTTCATCTGTGTTTACATGCATTTACATGTGCTGTAACCAAAAGACTGATTTGAAGTAATGGATATAATATAATGAATTATATACTTTTTTTAAACTTCTATTTTACTTTCATTGATAGATTTTTATGAATTTGCTGTCTATGTTCATGTATCATATGGCAATAAAAAGATTTTTTGAGAAAATCTGTTTTGAATCTAGTTTTTATGAATTTAATTTTATAATAAGAAGAAATCTTAACCCAAACATTAATGGTAATTTAACCCATGTGATGGGTTCAACACAATTTTTGGTAACCTCAACTTTATAGATTGGTCAGTTTGGCAACATTTAGGAGATTATATACCAATATATGTGGATATATGTGGATTCTAAATATCACATTATAGTTTACATGCAAATATCCTGTCATCCTGTATCAATGTGACGTCAGAGGTCAAATTTACAAATGAATACCTGTTATCTGTGACCTACTCCTACATAAGGTTTGTGTAATCAGAGTAAAACATCTGCCATATACAATAGTTGCTACCAAAACTTTGATTGAATACAATGACACACACACGTGTTCAGTCTAGGCTGAAAATGTAGACATTTGTGTGACAATAAAAACACGCAATATTCACAATATAATCTTTTTAGGATTTTATTAATTTAAAAGAAAATCAATTTAGAGTGCCCAATAAAATAAGCTGTGTATTAGTTGACAAAAAACAAAACCCCAATAATCTGACAATTCCCTCTGAGCAAGCACTCGGCGACAGTGGGGAGGAAAAACTTTCTTTTAAAAGAAAGAAACCTCCGGCAGAACCAGGCTCAGTGAGGGACGGCCATCTGCCTCGGCCGGTCGTGGGGTTTATAAAATGACTTGTTAGCCAATTTAAAGAGTTTGATGTCAACTAATACACTTAAACTGTCCAAATAATTTTAAATAAATATTTACAGTCAATCCTGATGGATTGCTTACAGAACATTCATTTTGTTTTGTCTGTGTGCGAACCCCGTAGCTTGACCCACAGAGGAAAAGAAGCTTCTGATGAAAGGTTGACTTTCCAATATAGTTACGGCATGCTCTTTGAAGACCTGAATAATTACATCATAAACGTATCTGTGTTCCAATGACATGAATGTCAGAATCACAGCTGGGTCTTTCCATTTCTCTATGAGAGACTGGTACATCATGTTACTGAGGAATGTCACATGTTCAGCGGGAATTTGAAATTTTTTGATTCGCGGCCAGACTTTACCGAACAGCCGTTTGGAGATGGCATCGGCTTTTTCAGGAGAGCGGGGTGACTCGGCATTTTTGAAGACATGCTTCACCAAGTCCTCAATACAGACTTCCACAGAAGACCTGTATTTTTGAACTTCTTCAGCCGCGCTAAGGGCTGGATATTCCATCAACTCGATCAAGTACTTTTGAATGATATTGATCATCAAGTTTTGCACTACCGGGTCCCCGTCATTCAGTAACACGATCATATGCTTGTCTTCACAGAACGTTTTGTTGCGGAACTCTTGGTAAATGACCTTATCCAGACCTTTTAATTTTTTCTCATTAATATACAAGTCTTTGATGCGGTCATCAGACATCACCTTGTCAAACAGTAGTTTTTGAAGTTTAACTGAAGGTTTGTGGTGGGAAGGTTTTGCAGCACGTGAGAGCACAGCATTAATAAGTGTGCTCACACGCTCTTTTTGGTCAGCATCATAAGAGCTGCCTCTAACACCAGATAGTGATTTTTCCCATGGTATTGGAAATATATTAGCTTTAAAGTCCTGTAAAAGTGTTTTGGAGATCTTGTTAATTTCTGATGGTTGGTCTCCATCATCTTCAGTAATCCCACACCATGCGAATAACCTTCTAAGTAGGTTTCGCTTCTTTCGGAAGAGGTGATCTTTAAATACAGAAATGACCACTTCTTGAACTATTGGTAGCGCAATGATAACGTGATCAGGTGGAATCTCCAGGAGCTTTGTAATGTCTTTGAAAATAGCCTTTTCAAGACTTTTGATTCTATTTTGTTTGATGTTTAGGGCTTTTTCTTTAATTTGCGCCCACAGAGCCGGGAAGATTAGCTGTTGAATTGAGTCGGATGGCGGCACCTTTGCCTTTCTCGAGGCGCGTGCAACTACAGCATTTAGGAGCTCTTTAACGAGCAGCTGTTGGTCCAACAGTTGAGCTTCCACGTTCACACCATCAAAAGTGGCAGAGGGTTCAGCCTCGCACACCTCACACTCCAGAGAGGAATCGTTACTTTTGGAGCCCTTGGTGGGCTCAGCCACTGGTCCATTTTTTGGCCCCTCTGCTAATTCTGAATCTGATACCAGATCAGCTGACTGTGGATCCTGCTTCATGTGCTGGGTGGACGAATGGGGGCAGCACGCACAGTGCTTTGATTTCTCCCCGACTCCCTGTAAACTCGTCTCCCCCAAGTTAACATTCTCCCCTGGGTCGTCACCAGAGGAGTCACCAAAGTCACCAAAGTCCTTAATCATTGGCATGATTTCAGACATGGTGATATGAAACATCTCAGATGTAAACATGCCAAGTACCTGCTTGGTGTGCTCATCTGAGCACCCTGTTTTCAGTGCATGCCACTCTTCTTCTGTTATGTTCATAACGAATTGGCTCATTTTGGATCTTATACTTTCCCTAACTTCAGTCAAAGGATTCATCTCTGTATTTGTATTGGTGTTTCCTGTTAACTAATGCGCTCGGCTGCGAAACGATGCTTCTTACTACACTGAAAGGGTAACTAACCCCTATTTAAGGATTTTTCTAACGCAACGTCACATAAGACATCAAAGCATCAAAGGGATTCTAGCGCTAAGCTCCGCCTACATCCGGGATGACGGCGACATGCCGTTACCTAGCAACCGCTATACGCACAACGACGATCCTCTGTTGTTGTGATTCAGTGAAAGTTGTGTGGATGTCAAAGTATCCGGTTGTTCAGTGATGACGTGACGAATCCTACTTCCGGGCCTAAAGCAGTCTGCGTTTAATATGGCTTTTGTGTTGTTAACATGTTTAATGCTTTGTATTTTCTTCTATTTAATCTCAAAAAGCTCCTAAAAACAGTCAGTGATCACTGTTGACCTCCCTCGGCTTTTATTACCGCTAATCATTTATTTAAGCTCAGTTTTTAAAACCTTACGATGTAACTACAGCACAGCCCATGCAGCAGTATATGAATGACTAACCTCGTATTGTGGCTGAAGTTTGGTCCGTTTACAGCATCCTGCCATGCGATTACATTTGTTCCTGACCACTGAGAACACTCACGTTAACTTTTATCGAGTGGAAAAAAAGTTAGCTTGTTTATATTATGCTAACATAGCTGTGTCGCTAGCGGTCACGTAGCACATCATTATATACCAGCTAGCCAAACTTCAGTAACCCTACAAACTTCACTGCTGTTTAGTTTTCTGTCTTCATTTATGTTGGAAGTGATAGCAGAGCTGTACGTTTGAATTTGTTTCTAAACCCCTGCAGTCAGGACATGCTATATTGTATTTAGATGGAAGCTAGCGAGCTAACTTCCTGCTAACTTCTAACTCCGTTAAATGTCATAAATTCCGTTTTCATGGATGCCTGGATGTTAAACTCAATTGTTACACCTGGTAGAGAAGAACGCTGATCATTTTATTAAAGATGAAAGACTTTAGACAGTGTTTTAACTCTCAGTAAATCCTCAGTGATCATTTGATGTATGGACCTGCAGCAGAGTTTAGGCCCAGACACGGCTAGTGACGTCAGACTGAACAACCGGATAGGAATGGTCACATGTCTGTCTTCTTAACGAACATTACAGGTGATCACGCGCGGCGAGTTACAGCCAGCAAGGAGTCACGCAGTTTTTGGGTGCAAGTCTGTGCACGTGGACATTTTTATAGCTTTGTTTTGTCTTCACAGAGTCGTTTTATCATTCATTCAGCACACCTCCCACCCCCTTTATTTTTTATTTATTTTTATTTATTTATTTTAGCTTTTTTAAATGCTGATGGAAGTAAAGCATTTGCCAGTTTCCCACAACTACTTTTACTTTGAAAGCTGGGCCCGGAAGTATTATTTTATCCTGCAGTAATCCACAGGTCACATCGCTGCTTGGTGCCAGAATAATTATGCCGATGCACTAACCAGAAATGAAACTCAATGCTTTACAATCCCGTTGCCTCCATAAATGAAAACAGCCTTTTAAGGTTAAATATTCAAATCTCAGACACAGATTCCCTGTCAGAATAAATATTTCAAGCTTTCTGGTAACCTGTCACCAAGTTTACATTTCGAACATTTGATTTTCAATATGATTGTTCAAATTGATTGTTCAAATCTATAGATTTTGCATCTCTATCATAGATAGCTTGGCCAATAAAGGCCTGAAACTGTTCCCCAAGTGACTCCCGAAAAAAAAAAAAAGCAGCACAGAGAAACCTGCAGCACCTTTGGCAGTAATAACTTGAAGCAATGGTGTTCTGTATTTTATTGCTGTTTCACATCACTGTCGAGGAATTTCGGTCCACTCTTCTTTACAATGTTGCTTCAGTTTATTGAAGTTTGGAGGTATTTGTTTATGAACATCTCTCTTAAGGTCACACCAATGGATTTCCATCAGGTTAAGGTCTGAACTTTGTCATTGCATTGAGCTTCTGGAATACTCTTCCCCTGTCAGTGAGGGAAAGTGCAAGTCTCCCTATATTTAAGAGTCACTTAAAAGGGTGGCTGAGGCACACGCAAACATGTGATCATGTTTAATTAATCATGCTTTATGTTGGACGTGAAAAAGAGTTAGTGTATTACAAAAAGGGAAACAACTATTAGAGTAATGGGTCAGTGCAATATCAGGACAGTCAGGGCATGTGTGGGGTTTGTGCAATATAACTGATGTGTTTCCGTTATTGTTATCTGTATTGTCCTCTGTTTTCCACTCTTCTTGTCATTGTTTGTTTTAATTTAATGTGACCACTGTTTTTGTCCTGTTATTGTTGTCTCTGTATGTTTTTACTAACTTGTGTGTAACACCAACCTGCCAGAGGGTCTGCAGATGGAAATTAGCCCAAGGCTATAATCTGTATTAAACTGATGAGAAGCTGTGTTCACCCCAGCGAGCTCCCAGAAATTTGGGCAAATGTCTGCTGTGAAATTTTTAGCCAAACCAAATTGCAGGTCAGTTTCAAGCTGAAAATTATGCAAGTAGTCCAAACCGTTGCTGAGATGCAGAAATGTTTTCACATACACAAAAGTCAACGATTGTGCCTCCAAACAAATTACACTTGCAAATGCTTGTATCACAAACGATGAAAACAGTAACTGCAAAGTTGAGACCGAAAAGTGTTACAGTTAAAGTGATAATGTGACAGCTAGCCATTCAGCTGACTCATTGGTGACTGTAATAAATGCAGGTTTCATTATAGAAGAATATCGAGGAGAAGACAGACGGCAGGGAGTCAGAAACGGGGGATGAAAGTGCAGGATGTTGAGGACAACTTACGAGCCCAGACGTCAGGTGTGAACAACAACAATAACTGGGCTGCATTTAGGTGTAGAGATCACATGACCATCAAAGAGCAGTGTAAGAATGAGAGAAGATTAACAGGGGAGCAGAAAAAGAGGTTTATGGACACAAACTGGGAGAGGTGGCACGCTCAGCACACTAGACATTTCTCAGGAGGGTTGAGGACCCTGTTGTGTGAGCGAGGCTTGGGTCCCAGGCGGGGCTCCTGGTTCTTCAGGGATGTGTCATCAGGAAATGAGGAAGGCGTGGGCTCAGGCTCTGAGGATGCCAAGACAGCAGCGGCAGTGGCAGCGGTTGGCTCTTCCTTGGCTGGTGCATCGGCTGAGGGTGCTGTTTTTCTTTCGCCACAGGCTGGCTGGCTTTGGCTTCGTGAACTTGAGGAACTGAAGCAAACACGCTGACATGTGATGTCAAATTGGACACAGCCATCGTGACCTCATCCCCTGGTTATTGCACTGTGTTGTGTGTAGTGTGATGGACACCACCATGTTGATTTTTTGGACCCAGAGGTGATCATAATTAGGTGGACCAACCAGCAACATATTTGGGCCTGCAGGCACTGCACCTGGCCAAAGTCAAGTCCAAGCCTACAAAAGATACAAAGTCCAAGCCTAAATGGAGGGACGCAGTTACGTAACTCTCACAACCCCAAATTCCAACGTCGGTTTTGAATAACTGTAATCTTTTTTTAAAATTAAACTACGTATGCTGTATGCATTTTGTTCATTCCTAAGTTGCATCAGCCAAAATACTGTCTTTAGTTAATAACATTTGAAATGATGAAGGCACTTGAAAAGTAACACAAAATTAGCTGTCTTTTCAGAAAAATACAAAAAACTTTTTAGAAGTACTGAAGGTTTTGTGAGGGCATAAAACCCTGTTTACTCTTTCCCTCCACACTACAGTACAGCTTACTTACTAGACCATTGCTATTGCCTAAGTTAAAGGCATTCATGAATATCTGGATAACATGAGGAACTTCCATTGGACAGAGACCTTCCATGTTTTTTGAGAAGTAATCACGAACCTGCAAATATCTGTAAAAATCATTTTTATCCAAACCATGTTTCTGACACAAGTCATCAAAACTACACAAATCCAACCCCTCGATAATTAAACGTATGGAGATAATAACTTATGTCTTATAATGGTGTCTTAAAATCAGGAGGCAGCCCACCTTAATAATTTTATCTCTTTTTGCAGTTGCAATCATTGAGCATTTTCACCCACTGACTTACTGTTTTGGCTGTGTATTTCTCTGCCTGTGTATTTTTGGGATTTCCCCCTCTTTTCTAATCAGCCAAGTAATGATTGTAATGGTGTGCTCATTGAGGATAATTCTATTGTCTTCTATTGGAATGACACCACTGCACTTAGCTGGCCTGCTAAAAAGTAGTCCTTTATGGGAGGGTTGCAACAGGATTGGCTTCTGATGTAAAAACTTTGAACGCCCTTTGTAAATGGTAAATGGCCTGTATTTATATAGCGCCTTTATGGTCCCTAAGGACCCCAAAGCGCTTTACATATCCAGTCATTCACCCATTCACACACACATTCATACACTGGTGATGGCAAGCTACGTTGTAGCCACAGCCACCCTGGGGCGCACTGACAGAGGCGAGGCTGCCAGACACTGGCGCCACCGGGCCCTCTGACCACCACCAGTAGGCAACGGGTGAAGTGTCTTGCCCAAGGACACAACGACCGAGACTGTCCGAGCCGGGGCTCGAACCGGTAACCTTCCGATTACAAGGCGAACTCCCAACTCTTAAGCCACGATAACTATATTTGATATTTGAAACAGCCCAAACTACATTATTGGTAAAAAGGCATTACACTGTTATTGTGACAACCATTCTACTGTTACAGTTGCTAACCAACTGCAAATATGAAAAACAAAAGAAATGGAAGAAATAATTAAGCTACTCCTAAAAACTCTTATCATACACGGTCAGTCTATTCGCAACAAGTCAAGGCTCAGGAAAGCGAAACCACTCAATACCTTTCTAAAGATCTGACTACCTCTACTAAAATGTAAACATCGTCCCAAAAGAATAAAAAATCTGACAGCTGATAATGTTCATACTCCTGCTAACCCTTCTTATACACCCCTCTCTTTGGTGTCTATAGGATATGGATGTAAATGTTGCTGGTGTGGTCTACACATTTTTTCTTTTTTAAATCCACATGGTTGCTAGAGAAGCTGACCCTGTCTTTTAATGTCTCACCTGCTCTGGATGACTGGGGGGAAAAATACAACCCGCTGTTAGTTACGGAGAGTTATGAGCATGAAACATATAAAGAACTAGTTTATTGGTTTGAGTCATTATTCAGCAGATCCAGCAGGAGGCAAGCTGACTAACAGTTACTGCGTAAAGCCGAGGAAAGTCACTGGTGTCAAAGAAATTACAAACAGGCTGCCAGACACAACAGACAGTGCTGGGTTCACAATGATAGGCTTTATTTGGACGTCAGGTTTACAGATTTGGTTCATTTAGGCTTGTGTGTTAATCAATGTGCAATTATCTACTGAATATGCGTTTGTGTGTGAAACATGTCTACATGTTTTTATGCCCTGATCAAACTACAATTACAGCATAACATGAAGTAAAAAAAACATTCAATACCAAATAAAACGGCTTTGTCCTTGTTTTTCTACTTTAGCACCTTTTAAGTAAATACTGACTTCCTGGAAAAAAGGACTGTGTGTGTGCACACGTCTGTGAGAGAGGAAGGAAAAATGTGTTTCAGCAAACTAAAAATTAATACAAAATAAAGCCTACTGATAAAGTGGTACACATTCAGAAATCACGTACCCCTCCTTTGGGAGGGTCTTTGGCTGAAAATATAGATTTGAGATTAAAAGAACAACTGCGATACAAATGATACTGCATGTCTTTGTGCGTGTGTGTGTGTGTGTGTGTGTGTGTGTGTGTGTGTGTGCGTGTGTGTGTGTGTATGTGTGTGTGTTGGTCCTGCATAGACTGCTTTTGCTTTTTGGAAATTAATTTTCACCATAATGACAGGATATGTAGCCCCCTCAGTGCCTTCCATCCAGTAATGATAGTGACCACAGAGGTGTGGTCTGTGAGGGTGTGTTTACATGTACGTTGAAGGAGCTGGTCCTTCTTTCCTCCCATGAATTCTCGTTCTAGCTTTACAGTTCCTCTCTAGCATATCCAGCGGATGAAGCGCTCAAAGAAGGCCGGCTTGTTCAGCATGGCGTAATCGTCTCCCCTAAAGATGGCCGACGTGTCTCCGAGCGCCACCTTCTTTAGCACCTCCTCATCAGTGTCACTTCCCATGGCGATCACTGTGGGAACGCCTTCCGCTCTCTTCATGGCGCTCACACCTTCATCCAGCTGCTCTCTGGCTGTGATGCCATCAGTGATGAACACGAAGGCCACCTCAGCATTGCGGCGCGACAAGCGACTGTTACCCTACAAACACAACATAAAAAAATAATAATAATAAAGTGGTATATAATTTGAGCATTTGTTGCTCCATACTTGCGACAGTTACACACGAAGGAGGAGCAACTTTTACTTGGAGAGGGAGTTTAGGTTAGCTTTTAATGTTTAAAAGTACAAGGTTTTGAATGATTAGGTCCCAAATTATCTTAAAAGGAACCACGACTATTATGACAAGATACTCTAAATATGTTAGAAATTATCTGCACTACATAAAAACATGCTTGAGAATAACTACAATTTTTTTGTTATTCATTAAATCTTTGTTGTTTAAAAACTATTTTGGAGCCGTGGGAGAAGCCATGTTTTTTCGCACACAATGCATTCTGGGCAGATGACATGTATTGGTTGTCGGCAGTATAGGTGCTTTCGTTCAGCTAACCTGTTTTGTTTTTTATAGTGTAGCAACGGTATTAATTAACTTGCTTATTAGTGACCTGGTTACGAGTTGGTAGACCAGCACTATACGGGTCATGGAGACTAACAAGGGCTGCCCAAAGAACATCTGGATTAAGACATTCGGCTTCAAAGTTTTGGTGCACTGTGTTGCATGGAGAATCTGTAAAAATAACAATATCGGAATTTCACTGTCTAATAAAAATTAGAATTCTATTAATGTTTTTATCATGCGGTTATGCAATACCATGGATAGCTGCTGCCATAAAATTGAACTCTTTACAATAAATGCTCTCAGTAGCCACATACACACCAGTAGTTTTCCCTCACTCTCGCGTCCTCGTGTGACGGATTGTTTTCATCTTCATCTAAAGTACTGGTTGACTATTTTCATCCTCTCTCGGTTTGCTCTGGTTCAAACTGGAAAGGTTGAACAGAATCTATTTCCAGTGCACTGCTAACTGTGAACTCGATGCGGTGCAACCGTATGACGTCACTACCCAGAGTGCATTGAGAAGTAAATAAAAATGGCGGCCTACTGGTAAATCAGTTTTATATAAAATGTGCTTAAAAGGAACACATTTGGCATATTTTAATACCACATATATATTATTGAAAGCACAGCACATATTTTAGCGCAAACATGTCTTTATAGCTGGGGTTGCTCTTAAAGCTCATGTAACATGTAAAAAGCTTGTGTAAAGTCTAAAAACGGGAAGTCATAGTGGCAGTAGTGGTGCTATAAGGTTGTCAGCCAATCAATGAAAACTCCAGGGAGTCAAAGGAAAAAAGACAACCACCAGGACTGCAAAATAAAACACACACCAAAATGCCAAAAACTGCAGTACCTCATCTGGCCACATGAGGCAGGCTCTAAAAGTCTCTGTGTTTAGGTTAATTTTTAAGTAACACAACAATTTAGACATAAAGCACTGTCAGCCATTTACAGTTACAAGTGGGTGTTGGCCATCACACAAGCTGCGTGTCACCTCAAACAGCTGGAGCGAGTGGTCTGGACTTCTCAAAAAAAAAAAAAAAATGCCCTCAATATGGAAATGAGTAAACTGTGTATATTTGTTATACCTTAAAAACCAGATTGTTGACAGCATAGATGATAGCGCTGCCCAAAGCAGAGGAAGAATCCATGTAGGCGACGCCTGCTAGTGAATCGGAGATCACTGTGAGGTTATGCGTCAGTGCGAACTCCACCCTCTGCTCCGAGGGGCTGCCATACTGCAACAAAGCCAGGCGGGCATTCCTATCGTCATTTTCGCCAGTAGCCAGGACGAGACGGCGCGCCACATTCTCAATGAACTCTTTGGCCCTGCGGTGGTTCTCCAGCCCCATCCTCTCAGAACCATCCAGGAGGAACACCACATCCACCGGCCGCTGAACACAAGCAGCCACAGCAGGCTCTGGAAGAGACACACATACATATATAGCAGGGTGTTCGGTGAGCTACAGCTGGAAAACAGATGCTCAAAAGTCAAAGCCAGCAACAGCAACAACAACAACAAAAATATGTATATAGATATAAACAACAACATGCTGTAATTCCATGCATGCCAGCTGCAGTCTGGCTCTTTCAGTATTTCTTTGAGTAGCCTTCCCAGATTCTGACCGGCCTTGTCAATAAAGCACTGTTTTTGTTTGCTCGTTGAGTTTATTCTCTTAAGACATTAAAATAAAAATAAAAAATATATGAATATATCCCATTTTACAGGAAACAAAATGAACAACATGAACAATGTTCACATCAGCAAGTTGCAGTCACAGAGCTAAAACAATAACATGACATTTGGTTGAAGCCACTCTGTGGTCATTTTCTTCTAGTCATCCTACTTTGCAAGCCAAGCCACATGCAAGCCCCCCCCCCCCAAAAAAAACATGCACCAGTCAAGGTCACATCATACAATAGTTCCCTCACAGTCGGTGCCAATTCATTTAACCAAACATCAACATACACCATCCTCTGACTCATATACAGTATGCTGTGATATGTGTAAAACCAGATATTTTCCACATGTAACAGCCTTTCACCGACGTGATTCATTCACAGGGAAAAAAACTATAAAGGCCGTAACCATGGATATGTGCAAAATAGCAAAAAAACTGTCATCGGAGTGATTCAGAGAGCTCGTGATTCACAGTGAAAATGAGGCTCCATCAAGGAGCGACTGTAACCGAATAACAAGAATGGCTCTATAGACAAATCTGCCTTCATCAAATGCATGACATTCATTTTCCATTTCAATTGAAAATGTTCTGGAATACGTGCTATATACATATTACTAGCAGACAGACTCAGGATGACTGTGCCATATCCATAAATGTTTATATGTATATTTATATTCTGAGGCCAGAAGGGATCATGAATCCACATGTTGACTGAAGTCAATTCACACAAAGGGTTCTCTGAAAGCTTAGTAAAAGACCAGCTTCATATCATGCAGTTCAGCCCAGGTGTATATTTCACCTGCATAGTTTACACAATAAAACAATGCCCACAGTTTGAATAAATTCTATTCTTTGTCCAGCAGTAAGCTTATTAGTCAATGGCATCCATAATGGCGAGGTAGCATGGTTAGCATATTAGCATTAGCAAAGTCCTATGGCTTTCGTTGGGTCCCCCATAATGTCCCCATAGACATATTTGAAGGAGTCGATGAACAGCTGGGTCCACTGCTGCCTGTCCACTCCTTGGGCGAGTTTGGCTCTCTGGGCTGTGTACGCCATGGTCGCCACACCAATCCCATACTGTTGCTCGCTCAGGCCGTTCAGCAGGCTGGTCACACCCTCCAAAGAGGTGGGGACCAATGAGGGGCTGCCTTCCTCGGCTAGTGGCTTCCAGGGGGGTGGGGCTTGCCCCACAGAGATGCCCCCTCCTGCAACGAGTGGGCGGAATAACATTGTGGGCATGGTCCCACAAACACGAGGCACCAACAGAGCCAACTGAGATGTCGGAGGTACACTGAGTTGCTTGAAAATTCTTAGATTGAGCCGAAAAATGTCATCGCACCAAAACAAAGGAGGTGTAATGATCTCTACTGACCTACTGCTCGCACGGTTTAACAAATTGCAACCAAATCCTAATGCAGTCTAACGGGGCAGTATGCTTCAAGAAGAAGGCAAATCTATCGGTATTTAAGTTGTAAATGGCCACCACTGAAGGGAAATGCAGGGCGATTTGTATAAATAGGTAAAAGTATCTCGATGGAAGAACTTTCAATAAGGCAATACAAAAAGTACTTAATTTGAAGCGTAGTGGCCCGTAATAAAGCTCCTAATCCAGGTCTAAATGTTATAGGAATAAGTGAAGCTACAAAAGGACACTAAGACTTAAAAAAAAATCCTACCTGATGTACAAGGCAGATCAGGGCACACGATGAAAGGATCTAAAACAAAGATAGAGAATATGTCAAAACATGAAGAACAAAACAAGATGGTTAGTCCACTACAAACTGCACATAATGAATAATTCTGTGAATTTACCTGGGCAGAGCACGGTCTCGATCTTGTCAATGAACTCCTCTGCCACTAGGTCTGCAAAGCGTCTCATGCCCATTACTTTACCGTCCCTCTGGCAGGCGATGCTCTTCAGACTCTCATTCTCCTCGATCTGCTCAAACATGTCTCCGATACCAATGGCGCTCACGTCAACGTTGGGATCTCTGCTCACATGCATCGGTTCACACAAACACAATCGATGAGATAAAAATTATCCTTTTCACAAAAAATGAATCTCAAACCGCAGCCCCAGTAGCACCTGCAGAGGTAGGTGAGCAAATTGTCGTCATCTCTGGGGTCAAAACGTCCGTCAGTGATGACGACGACAGTGACGTTGGCTTTCGCTCTGCGGCTGTCCCTGATCAGGTTGTCGTAGGCGTACTTCAGAGCAGACGGCGTGAACGTACCTCCTGCAATCCACTCCAAATTCTTTACTGCATCCTGAGCAATGGAGGCGACATTATGAAAGTTGTTTGCTGTGGTGTATAACGTGACATCACCACCATTATTTTTACAAAGGCGTTTCAGGATGTCTGTCTACGGCCTTGTTCTATAAAAAAAATGATGGTAATATGTGCTGAGGTGAAATTATGGGCTGTAATGACACCCAGTGGTTTGTTGAATCCCTTTTTAAAGTCTCAACTTGATCATTTTGTCAGTTGCTGCCTTGGTTTTTTGAAATGAAACAAACAAAAGTGTATTATTAAATAGGACTTGAAACTAGCACATGAGACCATGAAGTCGAGGCTATGAGTCAAGTGATAAGTGGATATATTTTCCCATGAACTTCTATAGAGTCAGATTTCTTTTTGCAACCAGATGAGTTGCCCCCTTCTGGCCATTAGTAAGAATGCAGGTTAAGGTACCGCTGTGTTGACATCACTTTTCAGATTCAGAAGTTATTTCCATTTTTTTAGACACACCCTAATGTAATAAAATAGGATAAAATTTGCACTAACCACATTCAAGTTCAAATTTAAACTTGTTTACCAAATTTAATCAGCACTTGTAACAAACAATAGTTTGAGAGAAGCTGGATTACACTTCTTGCATTCTTTCTAATGCCCAGCAGGGGGAAGATATTCTAAGCTTCAATTGTGAAGAGGTCCGGGAAAATCACTCTGCTTTTTTTAAAACTTGATTTACGATATCTGGAAAACACTTTCTTAACTAGTTTAAAATCTCAGTACTAAGTTTCAAATCTTCCATCCAATGTGCTGTTGCGTTTGTTGATTAAAGCTCTATTGAAAATAAAATTAATGAGGCATGTCTGTGTGCGCAGTAGCCTTCTAACTTGCAAGTTGCTTCAGTATTAACTTGAAATCCGAGATCCGAGTCTGATCCATCTCTGGCCTGGGACATGTGCTTTTAAAAAACTGAAATTAGCACTGGCTAAAATGTAAAACTGAAAGCTTTAAAATGAGAGTCGCCACACCAATGGGTGACGTCACAGTGGCTGGATCAACCTGTATCATCATTTGTATTGTTTTCTGATTTGTTTATAATAAGAAAAACATCATATGTGGCCAGACACATGATTATGATGGTGAATTCCATGTTCTGCAGCTCAGACACTACTAAGCAGCGTACTGAGAGGAACATGTGCAGACTTAAGTATGTCACATCTGATCAGCCTAGTTCATTAAAAAACAAAAACATCTGGTGTAAAGAACAATCTCCTCTCTACTCTAAAAATAAACTCTATTCAAGTTATTGACACGTGTTTGTGTCCGTCTGTGTGAGACCTTGAAAGCAGACAATGAATCAATCTTGGGGTCGTTGAGCCGGATGGCTTGGAAGGTTCCACTGTGACTGTACTGAACCACTCCCACCCTAGTGCCTGGAAACAAGCATGGCTATCTTATTAACAGGTTTAATTGGGAGTCATCTTGTAAAGATGTGAACTTAAAGTCTGACAGCTGTATCTACCTGTGTCTGACTGAGGGTCTTTGGCAAATGATCCCAGTCTGCTGATGGTGTTGATGACAAAGTTCTTCTCCAGGGTGAAGTTGGTGAGACCCACTGACTCTGAGCTGTCGATAACAAACACGATGTCCAGCGGTCCGCAACGTTTCTCACAGTCTAGAAATGAAAACGCAGCTCGCTGTGAAGGTCTGACAATCTGACAGAGCAGTCTGATGTCATGAATGTTTAGAGAGGGGCAAACAAACTCACCACAGCAGCCACACGTCTCTCTGATGTAGTTCATGACGTCACATTCCTGCAGGAAAAGACAGGAAACATCATTAAATCATCATTATGTGTTTGTGCTGACGTAATAAAAGTGCAGTTGGTTGAAATATTCTCACAGTGAGGCCGGGATCCCCCTCAGGGCCAGGATCTCCCTGCAAAAAGACAATGCGAAATGTCACACTGCGAATGCAACTACATTTTGGATCTGACTGTTTCTTTTTGTGTACTCACATCACGCCCAGGTTCTCCTCTTGGGCCTCTTGGTCCAGGTTCACCCTGGGACCCTGTCTCGCCCTGTTGGAAGGAAATAAATCACACAGCTTTCCTTTGAGCGAAATAGAAACTTCAAATTTCATCCGAGGTGCTACTTACTGGTTGTCCTGGAGTTCCTTTAAGTCCAGGTTCACCCTTTTGACCACAGTCACCTCTGGTGCCACGAGGTCCACGCTTACCCTTGTCTCCTCTGTCACCCTGCGTATTATCGGGGAAAATTTCATCACCTGGCCATGTCAGGCAGAAACTATAAGCAGTGTTAATGCATTGATTCTAAGTTACCGGTTCTCCTCTTGATCCCGCATAGCTAAAGCCAGCTCTTCCACGGTCTCCCTGAGCAGCGATAAAACAAAGAGTCAAAACAAGGAACTGCAGCTATAGAAACTCCATCTATGAAGATGGCTACCACAGAAACAAACGTGGAGAGTCTAACCTTTGGTCCAACGTTTCCAGGCTCTCCTCTTGGTCCAGCATCACCAGGGTCACCTCTGCTACCCTGAAATACAAGCAGAGTAAATGGAGAGTGAATTAACATATGTGTCTTTAAGGGACTTTTAAATATAGTTCTCAAATGTGACTTTTAACCCACGAGTCTTCCTGGCTCTCCTGATGGGCCTGCTGGTCCCCTAGGTCCTGGCAAGCCAACGTCACCCTGTTCAGAACAAAGAAAAGTGCAAGTAGATTAAAGAGCTCAAGAGTGTATAGTGTTCAATGACAATCAATGTGACACCGCAGTTCATATTACCTTTGCCCCATCACTTCCTGTTTCACCGGGAAGTCCCCTCTGGCCCTCAGGCCCATTTTCACCCTGAAACACAGTAAAAAACACCCTTCAACCTCCCAGTGGTGGAATAATAAAACCCATTTAAGAGATAAATCATTTGAGGATATGCGAATAATTCATCACGCAGCTGATGTAGAAGATAGTGGGATAGGACAACAAGACCAACCACAGCGGTGTCCTGGATGATTTAGTAGATGTCAGTGTGACATGTAAAAAAACAACAACTTACTTACAAAAAAGTCTTGTAAAAATCTTGGAGCCTTTACTGACTGATTGGACTTTCAAGCATACTTTGGAGCTGTGCATAAAAAAAGAGATTCGACTTTTTTTTCTTAGGCTATCCTTTTCCTTGGTGGCACAGGTCAGATATCTGTAAGCAACAAAAACTCTCTCAGTTAAGCTGATTGGTCTAAAAGGCTGATTGGTGAGCCACAGCTGAGGCCAGACAGTTCCAGCGGTCGGCTGCTTCGATCTTACTTTAAGCAGTCGCATCCTTTGCATACTGACTTTCAGTTTCTTCCTACTTGATGAAGGCTGGCAGTGTTGAAAGTACAAAACAGCATGCAATAAAAACGTTTTTGTTCCAGCAACCATCAACCAGATGAACAAATCACAGCTTTGATATCCTTCATGATGCAGAGTTGACCATTTATTTAGTGCTATTCATTTCTTTTGCTTATCTGTTGTTTTGTGTTTTGCATGTGTGTGTCGATGGGTTGCTTACCTACTGAAGACCAAACCGCCCTCAGCTACAAATAAAGAAACCTGAACCTGACATTTACGATTTGTGTCAGTGTGTACATAAAGACATACCTTCTCTCCCTTAGTGCCTGGAGGCCCTTGTGAACCCTTTGGACCATAGTCTCCTCTTCTACCCTACAAACAAAAAAAGGCATGGCAGCTGTGATGTCACATAAAGACAAAGCACGCAGGAGAACGACTGTTGGCAAATGAAACAGGTGTTCTCACCTTCTCGCCTGGAACACCTGGAACTCCAGGGGTTCCCTAAAAACACACAACAGAGCAATCAGCGCCTTGAAGCAGGTGAATGAGTGTGTCTTTGTGATTTATGTGGTGATGCATCTTACAGAGTTTCCTTTCGCTCCAGGAATACCAGGTGATCCAGGACTTCCCCTCTCTCCCTGCAGATGAAACACCAGAGTTTAGTCTCTCACCTCCAACACTAATCATACTAATGTGACTTCCATGCTGCTATTCCGTCTGTTCGCTGGTACAGAATTTACCTTTGGTCCAGTATCTCCGTCTGGGCCAGGCGGGCCAGATCTTCCAGGGCGCCCAGGATCTCCCTAAAGACAATAAAGCAGACTTTCATCACCTGTTGAACAAATTATAGATTTTTTAATTTTATATATTTTTATAGCAGGAGCAACCATCTACCTTGTCTCCATCAGTTCCAGGAGGCCCACGTTCACCGACATCTCCAGGGTGACCATCGGGACCCTGCAAACCATCAAAAAACAGACCATAAATAGATAGTATGTAATAATAGTTTTGAATAGTAATCAGTGACATACGCTGTCGCCTGGGTCTCCTTTGCAGCCTGGAGCGCCGATTCGCCCAATTTTACCCTAAAAACAACGACAAATACATCAGAAAAGCATCCCATGATCCAAAGCTGGAGCTTCATTTCAAAATAAGAGCATTTATTAAGTGAAGACTGCTTGAGTCCTACCTTCTGCCCATCTGTCCCATTGCGTCCTGGGATGCCAGCCACACCCTAATGAGAACAAAGAGGAGACAGTTAGATAAGAAAAGCAAATCACCTTCCAGCATTAATGATTATTTAGAGATGCAGTTAGATAAGACATACCTTTTTTCCCTGAGTTCCAATCTCTCCCTGTAGTCAGACAAAAAATCAGCAGTCATTTGAGGTATAATAAACACAGACGTTACTTTCATTCATTTTCAAACATCTCCATAGTTAAAAAAACACAAAAGCCACACCTTCTCGCCTTTTAGACCTGGTTCTCCCTACAGAGAAGAGACAAAGAAAACCATGTGTCATTATGAAGCCTAAATCAATATTAAGAGTTGCACTGATGAGGATGATGGGTAGGCGAAAGTGTGGCTTCTTACTTTGATACCGGGCTGACCGATTGGACCTTCGATACCAGGGTCTCCTGGGCGACCTCTCTCTCCTTTTTGTCCTGGCTCTCCATGGTCTCCTTTAGCTCCCTGCCGTCATCGAGTTCAGAGGAGAAAACATTTGTGAGGATCAAAGTCACCTAGGTTAAAATGCTCTAAGCATGTGTGTTTCTGTGTGTGTTAAACTCACTTTTTGTCCCCTGTGGCCTTTTGGACCAGGAGGCCCTTTTGTCTCCAGACAGGACACATTGTAACACTGCGGTTCACAAGACACAAGGAGAAACAGTCAGTGAAGATAAAGGAAGGCAGCTCATAAATTGATCCTCTTCTGATTCTCAGGTGTGTCTCACCTCTACATATGCCAGATGTTTCTGTGAAGACAAAGGAAACAAAACGTTAGCAGTAGCTGTCAGTAGCTGTGACTGTTTATGCGTGTGTGTTCAGAAGTTACCATTGTCTTGATGATTCGATCAATAGTTGGGGTATCTATCGTGACTCTGTTCTGGCTGAACTTCACAGCTGCATATTCATTCCTGTAGAGGGACACTGGAGAGCTGGCGATATCTCTCAGCCCAGGCTCTTCTATGTTATTCGATGCTGCCACAGCAAAGATATGGATGCCCTTGTCACGAGCCTCCTCTGCTGCCACCTTAATACCCCCACACGGGTTTCCAGTCACGTGGCCATCAGTGATGACAACAGCAAATCGGAGGGCCTTGGGGTATGAGGGTGAGCTCTGTATCTCCGTTGCCATGGCTCTGAGGGCACAATCAGTGTAGGTCCCTTTACCCAAATAATTGATTCTACTCACACCCTGGAAACAGAGAAAATCAGAGGCGTTATCATGAAGGATGAGTTATAAAATTGGTGTTATTTTATGTTATATGGGTTGCTTTCAGCAGAAACATTAAAGGAGAAGCCTGATAGGATGAGGCTTAAAACTTTCCTTTTTTAAATGTTTACAGTTAACGCTGGATCAGGTGACCCTGAATCCTTGCTTAGTTATGTTGCATTCGTCCTAGGCTGCTGGGGGCTTCCCATGATGCACTGAATGTTTCTTCTTCATTCACTTCTTTTAACTCACTATGTGTTTATACACCACTCTGCATTTAATCATTAGTTATTATTAGTAGTTGGCTCTCTTCCACAAGGTGGTTTTTGTCTTGTCTACCTCCCCTCAGCCCCAGACAGGCAGGGCAGATGGCCGCCCCTACCTGAGCCTGGTTCTGCTGGAGATTTCTTCCTGTTAAAAGAGAGTTTTTCCTTCCCACTGTCATCAAGTGCTTTCTCGTGGGGGGGGGGGGGTTTCTTTATTGTTGGGCTTTTCTCTGTATTACTGTAGGGTCTTTACCTTACAATATAAAGCGCCTTGAGGTAACGGTTGTTTTCATTTGGTGCTAATACATAAAATGAACTTGAACTGAATTTATCCGTCTCTCTATTTTGGGGGTTTTCTTCAAGCAGCAACTTCCACAGGTGAAAAACTACCACCAGAAACTGCAGTTCCTGGGGTGGCCACTTAAGGCTCACCCTAAAAGAGAGTCGATCCCCATGGACTCTCGTGTTTCCTTAGTGCCCAACTGGTGTAACCAAAGGGTATGTTTTTGGTAGTGTTTACGGGTGTGACAATCTGTAAACACGTTAGATTAAGAAGTTTTGAATGAATTCTGATAAAATTTTGTAGGTATGTATTGTGGGGTCACAGGTTAACAGGCCATGAAAATTTGCCCTATATTCTTCAAGGTCAGCTTAATGATTTATTGGTCCGAAATTGAGAAAAAGCCTAATAACTTGTATTGTAAATATATATAAAGCACTATATAAAGGTTTCAGATATCATGCCATGTCTGACCTCTGACTTCTGTTTCAAGCCCAACTGATTGAGCTAAAGGTCAAAGTGATAATAATACAATATAGAGCTATTTAAAACTATGTTCCTTACTGCCATTCTTTGTATAGATAACATACAGGCAAATAGGAAATATCAAGTTACTATGAAATGAATTCAGCATGTGTACTATATCGATTATTTACCCCTTTATAACAACAAGGAAATTCATGTCTTTGTCTTTGTGCCAATTAGGTCAGCTGGCTATTGGACAAAAAGTGAACAGGTGTATTTAAAAGATTCAAGGTTTTTGTGGTGTGTGTCACTCACCGTGATGAATTCATTCTTGGCTGCAAACCGACTGAAAACCTTTTGTGTCTGGGAGAAGTGCAGTCCACCGATTTTCCAGTTGATCTGCACGACGCCTCTGAGCTCTTCATCATCCAAACGATCTGCAAACTGGCTGGTGAAGCTCTACAGCATCAACAACATTACACAACACAGCTGTTACTTTTACTAAATCCAACAATAGGGATTGTTTTAAGCCACAGAGTTGTAAATAAATGAGCAACCTTGATACTCTCCACAAGTGCTCCAGGAGGCGACTCCTGCAGGGCAACAGTCTCCGACGTGTCTATGGTGAAATACACGTCTATGGGACAGACTTTTGTTTCTAGAAGGGAAAAAATGAGAACACAAAAACACAAACTTATACCTTCCTGTTACATCACAGAGTACTTGAATCAGACAAATGTTCCATGTTGTGTTAGTGAAACTGTGGCTGTTCAGTTTTGTCGCGCTCACTGTTGCAGTCTTGTTTCTGGGCATGAGTCAGGGCTCCAAAGAGAAGAGCGACCAGAATGAACTCTAACCCCACCATCTTCCTCTTCTCCTGTCACGGCACATTGAGACACACTTTTCAGTTATTGCAGTCTGAAAATTAATTCAGTGAGTAGCAACTGCAGCATAAAACAGCAAAGAAAGGTAAAGACATGCATGATGAGATTCTTAAGATGAAAAAAAGAAATGATGAGAGAATAGCCTTTAATATATCCCACATTATAAAAACCTCTGAAAATGCACGCTTCACTATATGAAATTTTTGTTATCTAGAGTGTTTTTTTCCCGTTTAAAACTGCACCGTTTTTTTTTTATTTTCTGCATCCGACATCAGTGTCAAACAAACACATGCAGGGACTGTTGTACAGTGAACAAAATGGCTGCCTTGCAGTTATGTAAGAGGTCTGAAAGCATCACATGAGTCAAACTTGTTTTTTTATGTCTAAAGACAGAAAAGAAAACAATAAAAGTTTGAAAATGTAATAACTGTATGACTGTAGTGACTGTGTCACTGTAGAAACGTAACCCGCTGTCAAACTACAACCAGATTCCATCAAAGTTCAATGAGAACAACAAAACTTGTGCAGGACTGAAGTAGTTCAGTTCAAGCTCAAAGCTACGAGGTATTGACCTGATTATATTCTCAGAACATAAGGCATGAAACCTCAGCCTTGCACTGTTCGTGAACATCAGGGTCAGACTGTGGCTGCACCTGGAGACCAGAGACCAGGCTGTTGATTGGATAAAAAGAAAGGCACACATTTTTATTTCAAACCAAATTCTTTCAAAGGTCTCACTCTACTGCCATCAAGAGGATTTCTCCACTCTCACATAAAGCCAGAGCTGTGACACCAAGGTTAACCCATTGAGGGCAGGCTCAGTGACCTTATGCATCACACATTTTACAGCTTCAACATGACATGTCTCTGCCATTCAAAACAAATGTACAGAAACCAGTTGCACATTGGGCCTTGTGGGCGCTCTTATGATCTGGGCAGAAGCAAAATGAAATAAGCTAAGAACTATTGTCTGTTGTCCATCATTCCATTTAAACTAAGTCCAGCTAAAAATCATGCCTACAAGAGCACAGTATGAAAAACGCACTCACTAGCGGCGCAAAACAGGAGAAAACAGCTTCCGCCTGAGAACAAAGAACTTTCAACACAATTTCCAGTTCTACAAATGTCATTCATATATGTCATTCTACACAGCTCAGCTGTTCTGCCGGCGGAGCTCGTATCTGTGAAACAAAATGATTTTCCCCCACCAGCGATACTGAGTTTTCATACAGGCCTACATTTTATTTTAACGCTGGAACATCAGCCAGCACCTCGTCAGCGACGCGGTTTGCTGCGGGTCCCTCTAGCGGACAAACGGCTGTGAGTCCTGCAGCTTCTGCAGATGTTCCCACTCCTCTTCCACTGCCCGGGCCACGAGCGAGTGGGAGCTCTCACAGCGTTAGAGCTCAGCGCGGGTGAATATCATGCAAAAAAACTCAGAGATTACACAAATTTACCGTCCACTCTCTGATTTTTTTTAAGTTGTTTGTTTAAAGCGAGAAGTTTGTGAGTTCTCAGAGCAGCAGCCTGAGAGTTAGAGTTCGCACAAACACCATCATTTCAGCTCATCGGAGTAAATTACAAGACAGAGAAGGAGAGAAGAGGGAGACAGGCAGGTTCACGACACACACACACACACACACAGAGAGAGAGAGAGAGGGAAGCAGAGAGGCAAAAAGAGTCTGTGCGTAAAAGTGCAGCTTACCCAAACTCTACACAACTTCAGAACTTCGTCAGCAGTTTATCTGTTGATTATCTGCTCATCTCCACAGGGGGGGAAGCCGAGAGAACGAGTGATACAGGAAGAGAGAGTGGGAAATGACACCCTGGATGCGCGTTTGCTTCCCGCAGAAGAACCGTCCGTTCGCCCGCCTGTCCCAGTCCAGCCCCAGCTACGAGCTCTTGAGCCCTCCTCCTCCTCCCAGCGCACCTCAGTGCGCAACGCTGTCCGCTTGGAGGCGCCGTGGCTTCGCTGGAATCCGTGTGTGCGCGCGTGCGTGTACCCAGTGCCTGTCGTGCCAACAGGTGGTCGTTTGCCAGAAACTGATTGGCAGTGTTTCTATGTGCTCTTTATGTCTAATGTCTTTGCTTCTTATGATTCTGCATTATCATACAGGCTCCGTGTTCTACATTTTTGGCCACTTAAATGAATTTAATTCTCTTTACAGAAGTATGATGTTATATTTGGGCTGATCACTCTTTAAAAATGACATTTTTAATTTCAATGATACTTTTTAACTGAATAAATAAAAGATATATAAAAGTCACTTTGTCAAAAAACAAAAACAAACAAACTGCAGCTTCTGCCTTGTCATAGGAATATTCTTTCTGGCTCAAAATGACTTGATATCACTGATGAGAGATATATTTCAGATATGCTTGACAGGTTATAGGCCAACAAGTCATTTACAGCATTGCCAAGCACCACTAATTTGGGATGCCAAAACTTGTTTCTATCTTAAAATCCACTGATTTTTTTTTATCATCGGTATTCTACAGAACACATGGTGCAAACCTGAGGACACGCTGAGCTTTCAGGTCCTCAAGCTAAAGCATTTAGGAGGTATTCACAGTTGATCTCAGACATATGGCAGACTGAAATAAAACAGGATAAAGACCAGACTTAACCCCCCTCCATACTTCTAACCCAACCCTCTTGCCTGTTCCTGGTGATCTGCTTGCAATTAGTAGGCCAAGCTCTGCAGTTTATACCTGGTGTAAACACAGGCAGCCTGTGCATGACTCTGCGCACCATGTTTATACATTTTGAGGTACTTAAAGTGAACTCTTTACTTACTTGTATGTGTTAATGTAGTGGGAGTTCTCCCCTTTTTTAGGGGATTTACCC
Organism: Oreochromis niloticus; assembly: GCF_001858045.2. Classification (NCBI taxonomy): domain Eukaryota; kingdom Metazoa; phylum Chordata; class Actinopteri; order Cichliformes; family Cichlidae; genus Oreochromis; species Oreochromis niloticus. The sequence continues at coordinate 7,454,129 of NC_031982.2, read as the reverse complement.
TGTCTGTGCACATCTGCACAAACACTTAGATTTACAGTGTGAATGGAAAGCATGCCTTAATTTATGTCATCATTGCAGATTATGCTGCTGGAGCCTTTGCAGTAAAGACTAACACTGCCACTAATGTGTAATCCAGTGCAGAACACAGGAGGCAAATCAGGAACAGAGTTGTACATCTTTACATGGCAGGGCCAACAATCTGGAAATGAAGTGGTCGTGTGGATTAACTCACTTTGGAAGATGCTGTAAAAAAATAAAAATGAAAATCTGGAGTTTTACTTTGAAGCTGTACCTCAAGGATCAACATAAAATACCTCGTCAGTCTTTAGACGAAGTGACACTCATGAACACATAACGAATCTGTGAGAGGACATTTTTGAAGATGATCCTCCTGCTTTGTACTCTTAACTTTACCTCTGTTACAGAGGTGGCTGGAGGTGAGGCAGGAATCTGCCGTGTGGGAAGATGAAAAGAAGTGCTGAGACAGAAAAGAGTATGACGAGGAGGAGGAGAAGGCCAGCTGCTGACCAGAGTTATTACTATGTGAAGCTCTTCTCTCTGTCTTGGATGGGGAAGGGCTTTTCCTTAAAAAGAGAAGAGTGGAGCAATGTGTGTGTGTGTGTGTGTGTGTGTGTGTGTGCGTGTGATGGAGAGATGGGGGTGTTCTGGTCTCTCTTAAAACTGGGTGACTCATAGAATAGGAATGACCTTCCTCCCGAATAAGAGTAAACCAGTCTCTGCTTTTCTCTCTCTCTCTGACACACACACACACACACGTTTTCATATTTTAATGAAGACATGTAATTGCTTTCGCTAACCTAACCAAAACCTAACTGTAGCCATGACACTAAAACCACATTTTGAGCCTTCAAACTTGTGCATTTTGTCCCCATAAGGGGTGTTCGTCCTCACAAGTATAGCAGCATGCCAATTTTCTGTCCTCACAAAGCTATCTAAACATGATACACACACACACACGCACGCACACACACACACACACACACACACACACACACACACACACACACACATTAATTTTTCTCACATGGACTGAAAAAGAGTTTCAGTCTGTGGGGGATTTCTGTAGAGCCATGTCCAGAAAACGATCATACTCAGACACTGCTGCAGCTTTCGTTTCTCACAGTTCCATGGAAAAGGCCACAAGGAACATGCAAACATCTGCAAATGCACATGAAGGGCAACAGGGGGAAAAATAAAAAAAGTTAAGAGCTGTGCGGTGAAAGAGCAGACAAACATTCTTGCTGCCTGTTAGTTTGTTCTTGCAGAACAAACTAAGCGCAGATATGGGTTGTTTGCTGTGCTTTAATCTCTGTGATGGTCAGTGGGTGTGTGAATGTGAGGCATTCTTTCAAGAGGGTTTCCAGAACAGTTCTTGATTTGGATATGTATATGTAAAGAAATACCAGGATATTACATTTAAACATTACGTAAGTTAACATTAACCCCCATTTTTTGCTTCTTTTGGCAGTCTCTCTCTTCATCCAGATGTGCTTTGTCTTTAGACAAAACAGCTGGGAGTTGTTACCTCTTTGCATCTCTCTCTCTCTCTCTCTCTCTCTCTCTCTCTCACACACACACACACACACACGCGCGTTTATTTCTTCTTCTCTGTTTTTATCATTTTTTAATTTCTTTCACATGGACTGAAAGACAACTTCACTCTGAAGAGGTTTAGTGCATAACCATTTCCAGAGTTCTAGAGAACTGTAATAGACAAACAGCTTTTTGCAACTTTTTTGGAAACATCTTGCACATTAATGGTCAAAAAAACTGTTTCGACACTTGCAACGAATTTCCTCGGAAAAAGTCTGTTCTGAGGTCTGAGGGTAGGACAGCACAGAAAGGTCCAGTTACTTCAGAAAACAGGAGGAGCGGGGGAAATTGCAGAAAAGCTGCAGAATAGCCAGCACAAGCTGTGTTGTGTGCTTGGCGCCACCATGCAAGAGCATAGCTGCATGCATGCAAATTCAACAGATTTAAAAGTGCATGCAAATGTAAATCATGCATGGCAACATGCAAGTGAACACATCCATGCACATGCGCACAAAAAAACATGCACACTGGGGAAAGATCTGTGGAACAATCTGATAAGCGCAGTTCGGGCTCAGGTCATTTTAAAATTACTTGGACACAGGAAGGGATGTATCAAACAGTACAGAGATACACACACCCCCGAACAGCAGTGCGCGTATGGTGCACACATAAACGCTGCACAGTCAAGATCTAAACAGTGGCAAAAAAATCAGGATCACTAGAGGGGAAAACAACAGATTTAGTGAGGCAGTCTCAACGAATTTCTCCTGAATTCTGACTAAGGAGATTTAATTTAAAACATGTGTTTCGCATTGAGCAATAGAGAAGAAAATCAAACACTTGTGCCTCTCTGGATACAGAGTGATGAAAAGGGAAATATTTGAAATAAATCATAGATAATCTCTGCTAGACGAATTCCTTCTCTTGTCCTTTTTCTGCAAGGAGGTCAGCAGCCCTGGATCTTGTTTTGCTAGGGGCATTTCAACATGCTGATACCTGCTGTCATAATGGGTAGCACTTTGGAAGGTGTAGGAGACTGCTGGCCTGTTACACTGAGAGATGGAACATTAAGCTGTTTTCAAAGAACAACCTGGCTCGTTATTAGAACACTGTAATGACCGTAATACTAATTCCAATGTTAGCAGTGTACAACAGGCTTAAAAATTATCCCCACTCTTTCCTGATTACTTTTTATTGTTTTATTAAAAATAATTCTTAAATATTGTTATAAAGAAAAGGGGCTGCACGGCGCTAACGAGCTAACCGCGCTAACGCGTTGACGCAGTGCAGCCCCACACACGGGGCGTTCCGTGCTAACTCCGCTAACAGAGATTTTCCGCGTTAATGCGGTTATGGCGTTAACATCATTTTAATGAGATTAACCCTGACAGCACTAAAAAAAAAAGACATGTCTACAGCACAGCTAGCAACTCTTGGAGAATTTCCAGAGCTAATGCTAATGCTGGCATGCTAATTTGCTAATCTCACAACCGCACTTTTATCTATGTAAAGCTTCACACTATATATTTTTTTAGTTTTGTATGAAATGAAGATTAAACTCTTATGCATGAAACTTTTCATGTAAAGTCATCTATATACCACTGCTGCATGAAAGATCATCAAAACTGTTGAAAAGATTTATTAATTCAGACAGAAGCTATAACTGCAACTATAACAACTTTCTCTGAAGCATGGCTGGCCTCTCCATTTGAGATAGGATAAGCAGCTCAATCATTTGAGAGGGGCTCAGAGTAGAGCCGCTACTCCTCCACACCGAAAGGATGAAAACAAGGATGCCTCGTGAGCACCTCCTTGGTGAAGTGTCCTGGGCATGTTCCACCAGGAAGAGGCCTCAGGACACGCCGAGGAGATTACATCTCTTGGGTGGCCAGGGAATTCCTCAGTGTTTCCTCATATAAGCTTATGAAGGTGAATGGGGAAGGTCTGTGCTTCTCTGCTTAGGCTTCTGCCCGAATAAGTGGATGAAAATAGATGGATGAATGGATGGGTTTGTGTTTAACACCTGGATGAAAATCCTTTGCACTCCGTAATTACTGATACATAACCCATAGATATCACCAAATGCTGTTTCCTCCTTTGAGATGCTCTGCAAGGCCTTTACCATAGTCACCTTCAGTTGTTGTTTGTTTGTGAGTTTTTCTGCATTTGGTTTTGTATTTAATAGCTAAAAGAAACGCTCTGCTGAGTTGAGATCAGGTGACTGACGTAGCCATTGAAGAAGATCTAATTTCTTTCCTTTGAGAAACTCTTGGGTTGCTTTTGCAGCACTATTTGGATCATTATCCATTTGGACTGTGAAATCACCTGATCGGTCTTGCAACATTTAGTCCTGTATGCTTCAGCATTCATCCTGCTGCTTCTATCAGCAGTCATATCATCAATAAACAGTAGATATACTCTATACCACAACACTGTCCTCACCACGTTGATAAACACAGTATGCTATGGATCAGAAGCTGTTTCTGTCTTTCTTTATACTTTTCCCTTTTTCCCAGTTACTATCCAGACTCTTTTACATGTTTTCTGGCAAAGTCTAATTTGGCCTACCTGTTTTCGAGTGCAACCAGTAGTTTGCATCTTGTTGCATATCCTCTGTATTTCCTTTCACGAAGGCATCTCTTGATTGTAAAAGATCTTATTTTGTCTCATTTTCATTATTGATTGTATAAGATCTCTATCTCCTTGACAGTGTTGTACACTTGGTTAGATGTTATGAAGACATTTTTCTTAACCGTAGAAATAATTCTCTCAGTTGTCTGCAGTTTAGTTGGTTTCTGTCTTCTAGATGTTTTGGTGTTGCTGAGCTGACCAGTGCATTGCCTGTTGATTTGACCACTCCCAAATATTTTTGCTATCTCTCTGATGGGTTTATGGTGTTTTTTAAGCCTGATGATGGACTTGCCCACTGATCTCTTTAATCATCATTATTGAGAATTACATTAATCAACTATCTGCTTAATTTGTCATAACCAGGAATAACAAGGAAACAGGCCTCACCTGTTAGTTGGGGAAAGGGAAGATTAAAAAGAGAACACAGAGAAATTAGAGCAAAACACAAACTATCAGAAAGAGAAGACAACAATTAAAGAGTAAAAAGAGGGGCATGAAAAAGACATCTAGCAGTCTGAACTTAAAGCAGAATCGCTAAGGGAGGGTTCAAGGTCACCTGATCCAACCCTAACTATATGTTTTTACAGGGAGTGCAGAATTATTAGGCAAGTTGTATTTTTGAGGAATAATTTTATTATTGAACAACAACCATGTTCTCAATGAACCCAAAAAACTCATTAATATCAAAGCTGAATGTTTTTGGAAGTAGTTTTTAGTTTGTTTTTAGTTTTAGCTATTTTAGGGGGATATCTGTGTGTGCAGGTGACTATTACTGTGCATAATTATTAGGCAACTTAACAAAAAACAAATATATACCCATTTCAATTATTTATTTTTACCAGTGAAACCAATATAACATCTCCACATTCACAAATATACATTTCTGACATTCAAAAACAAAACCAAAACAAATCAGCGACCAATATAGCCACCTTTCTTTGCAAGGACACTCAAAAGCCTGCCATCCATGGATTCTGTCAGTGTTTTGATCTGTTCACCATCAACATTGCGTGCAGCAGCAACCACAGCCTCCCAGACACTGTTCAGAGAGGTGTACTGTTTTCCCTCCTTGTAAATCTCACATTTGATGATGGACCACAGGTTCTCAATGGGGTTCAGATCAGGTGAACAAGGAGGCCATGTCATTAGTTTTTCTTCTTTTATACCCTTTCTTGCCAGCCACGCTGTGGAGTACTTGGACGCGTGTGATGGAGCATTGTCCTGCATGAAAATCATGTTTTTCTTGAAGGATGCAGACTTCTTCCTGTACCACTGCTTGAAGAAGGTGTCTTCCAGAAACTGGCAGTAGGACTGGGAGTTGAGCTTGACTCCATCCTCAACCCGAAAAGGCCCCACAAGCTCATCTTTGATGATACCAGCCCAAACCAGTACTCCACCTCCACCTTGCTGGCGTCTGAGTCGGACTGGAGCTCTCTGCCCTTTACCAATCCAGCCACGGGCCCATCCATCTGGCCCATCAAGACTCACTCTCATTTCATCAGTCCATAAAACCTTAGAAAAATCAGTCTTGAGATATTTCTTGGCCCAGTCTTGACGTTTCAGCTTGTGTGTCTTGTTCAGTGGTGGTCGTCTTTCAGCCTTTCTTACCTTGGCCATGTCTCTGAGTATTGCACACCTTGTGCTTTTGGGCACTCCAGTGATGTTGCAGCTCTGAAATATGGCCAAACTGGTGGCAAGTGGCATCTTGGCAGCTGCACGCTTGACTTTTCTCAGTTCATGGGCAGTTATTTTGCGCCTTGGTTTTTCCACACGCTTCTTGCGACCCTGTTGACTATTTTGAATGAAACGCTTGATTGTTCGATGATCACGCTTCAGAAGCTTTGCAATTTTAAGACTGCTGCATCCCTCTGCAAGATATCTCACTATTTTTGACTTTTCTGAGCCTGTCAAGTCCTTCTTTTGACCCATTTTGCCAAAGGAAAGGAAGTTGCCTAATAATTATGCACACCTGATATAGGGTGTTGATGTCATTAGACCACACCCCTTCTCATTACAGAGATGCACATCACCTAATATGCTTAATTGGTAGTAGGCTTTCGAGCCTATACAGCTTGGAGTAAGACAACATGCATGAAGAGGATGATGTGGACAAAATACTCATTTGCCTAATAATTCTGCACTCCCTGTACATATTAAAAAAAGAAAGCTCTAAGCCTAATCTTAAAAGTAGTGAGGGTGTCTGTCTTCTGAATCCAAATCAGGAATTGGTTCCACAGGCCTGAAAGCTGCAGGCTCTGCCTCTCATTCTACTTTTAAATACCATAGTAACCACAAGTAAGCCAGCAGTCTGAGAACAAAGTGCTTAGTTGGGATAATAAGGCACTATGGGATCTTTAAGATATGATGGGGTCTCATTATTCAAGAACTTGTATATGAGAAGGATTTTAAATTTGATTCTGGATTTAGCGGGGAGCAAATGGTGAGAAACTATGGGAGAAATATGCATTTTGGATCAACAGAAGACTTTCCAGGGAACTTTGAAAACAGCCTGACAATAATGAATCACAGTATTTTAGCCTACGAGTAACAAATGCATGGACTAGTTTTTCAAAAATGACCCCAAGATTCCTCACACTGTTAGCGGACATCAAGGTAATGCCATCCAGAGTAGAAACTACAGATAAATATGATTGAGCATCATCTGCATAGCAATGAAAATGTATGCATTGTTTTCTAACACTACCTGAGAGATGTAAAAATGATTTTTTCTCCTCAATGTTTTAATCTGAACCAAAGAATTGTCAGTAGAGGTACATGAACATATGTGAATGGATCTTTGTAAACTAGCTTTGCGAGTGTGTGCATGTGTGTGTGTATACTGGACAAAAACAATCACAGACACTTAGGTGCAGCAACCTTTATTGAAGGAGCTCTTATGAAACTACTGCGGCTGTGCATCTCCACGGTAAAAATATCTTCTTTAACAAAAAGGGTAGAGGCTGATACACTGAAACTAGTAGCACCACAGATAATAACAACAGCTCAGTGACTCTGAGCCAATGAAGATAACAACAACTTTGAACTTCCACTTAAGGGCATCTAAAAAGGTGTGTGTATTTTTCTGTGTGTGGGTAGGTGTGAGAAGTGCCATGTTTATTTTCAAGGTTTCCGCCATGGCAGATTCCAAGGTCACTGAACCAATGTATGTGTGTAAGCGTGTTTGTGTTAAACTGAGGCTTTTCTGCTGCACAGACAATAAAGAACAGGTTTTTGTCATTACTCTATTATTTGAACCAGCGACCATAGCACAGCTGTTTATGGAACAACGACCCGAGGCTCTGTGTAAAACACACACTTACATGTAAATGATGTCCACACACAGAGAGGGTTCACACATACTCACAGACAGAACCACACAGGTAAGGTCCAGCTGTGGAGTTCTAGTGAAGCAGGCTTTCTACATAAGCCTATCTGATGTCACATCCTGTTTTGGTGATTTAATATAACTTTGACATAATGAACAGTGTGAGTTTTCTCCAATTGTAGACCAAGTTAACGCTTAAAGATCATGGAGGTGGAGTTAAAAATAAGTATGTTTTCAGTTCACAGCTGTGATTGGTCACTTCATTTTGCATTACTGTCACACAACAGATCTAACACCACTTGAAAGAGTGGCTAGTACTATAATGAAAATAAGAAAAAAGAATCTGGATTAGACTTTAAACACAATCCTTGAAAGGGCAGGAGGTCTGGTCCTGGAGAGACAAGAAAGTGCTGTTTCAAAGAGCCTTGTTTAAATCGTCGGTGATTAGCTGAAGTCAGAGCTGACAGTGATACAGGGATACCTGAGTAGAAATCAGCCTACTGCAGATGAAAGCTAGAAATAGACATGGGCTAATACTGATGGCTCTCTAGGACCAGAGTTACTCATTTATTTGGCACTTTTTTACCCTGAACTTTACCTCCAAGGCAGAAATTTATAGTGCACAGTCTCAAAAGTTCTAAAAGTGGGTGGTTTAGGTCAAATACCTTCATTTGGTTATGATCCCAGCGAAGGCACGGGGGTTTGTACACAGCCTAAGATGGTCCGCCTTGGAGGATCAAGTTGGGGTAAAAAAAACAAACAGTTTTCTGGGTAATTTTTTGAAGAAATTTACATTTTTTCTGCCACACAATCATTAGTCGTTTTACGACATTTCTTTCTTTTCTTTTTTAAACACAGTGTACTGTAAATGAGTGAGACTGGATAATCATTGGACTAAAAATGTAAAGCGTATTAGTCCTGTTTTATGGTGTACCCCCATTCAGGCCATGGACACCCTGCGGGAGACGGTTTGGTAAAAGACCCCACGGAGCAGAGATGGGTAGTCTGGGAGACGGAACAGATGGCGCTGAGCGTATGTGAGGTTGTCCTGTCGCCCTCTGCTCACCAGAGTGCGCAGGTTGGCCTCGTTGACCTGGGTGCCAGATGAGATGACAAAGAGCTCAATACCAGCATCCGCCACCTCGCGAACACGCTTCTCCAGGACAGGCTGGGTGACGCCCTGAGACCTCCCGTCAGAGAAGAGCACCAGCTTCTTACTGCCTCCTGATCCATCGCCGCGGGAGGCTAAAGTCCTGATTGCAAACTCCAAGGCCTGGGTCACGCTGGTGCCATCGTTTTGGAAAGTAGCTTCTTTGATTTGATTAGACAACACCGTCAGATTGACATTCAGCGGCGCGTCCAAGCGAACATTCCGACTATACTGGCCCACACCCACTCTAATGCGGGCGCCGAGCGACTGGTTTGCGTGCAGGAAGCGATCAGCCAAGTGTTGGACAAAGGTTTTGCTTATTTCAAAGTTCTTCTGGCCTACGCTGGCCGAGCTGTCCATCATCACCAAAATATCGGTACTTTGAGGAAAATAGACTGCAATATAAGCAGAAATAATACACACAACACATCTGGTCAGAGATTTCCAACACAGAAGAGAGAAATACAGCATTTATTTATGATGTATTTAACATCCAGATTCTAATTTATTGTTGGTCTTGGGTCTTTTTCAACTCTCGTTCACTGCATAACGTGACTGTGTTGAGATGTATTTTTTTCAAACAATCGTTAAAATAATATAAAAAAGGCCGCTTGCGAGGCAGATAAGTAACTAAAATTAAATTTTAGCCTAAAGCTTAGAGACAGAAACTGATCGTAAAAGGGAATTTCCTCTGGCCACTAAGCCCAAAACATAGTAGTAGGAGGGCTCACTCTGATCTGAATGTCAGGGCTCATATTTAAATCCAATCTTTTCAGCATGTGTTTTCCCTCATGTCCTACAGATGTTGCATACTTTATTTTTATTTTTTAATTTCTATTTAAAAAAAAAAACAAAAAACTATAGTTGAACTATATCTTCAACTGTTTATTTTTTATTACTATTTTATTTTTGTTTAATTTCTTTTTACATTTTTAATGTAATATTTTAACATCTGTTTTTAAATTGAGTTAAGCTTTATTTAACTTACTCACATCTTACCTATAGGCCATTTCAAATTTAGATTTATTTCTTGTCTGTTGCATATTCATTTATTATATAATGTATTTATTCCTCCTTATTATGTCTTTTTGTCAGCTGTGAAGCACTTTGGTGCACTAACTTGCATGTAGGGTCCTATACAAAAATAGCGTTGAACAGTTGATTTTTGAATGAGCGACCTAACACGTTGTCAAACCCAGTAAAGTAGTACAAACATAATACAACCCCGTGTAACTGTGTATTGGAAAAGAATAACAGACTTACTGGGGCATCTGTAGTCTGGGCATTTCTTCTCTGTAACAGAAAGCACAAGATAAGTCCATTTATTTCCAAATGACTGTTTCCAGCTGGTTAAATAACTGTTGTTTTGTTACTACAAAGAAGTCTTTAATGTTTCTCCATCACTGTGACTGACACAGACGCCTGGATATCGGCATATATCGTAAATACGGTGTTGCTAAAACAACACTAATAACTAGATAAGGAGTGCATTCATAGGCTATTTAAATATGTGGAGCTGTGCTGTACCTTTACAGATTCTGTTTGTAAGGTTCTGCAGGAAATTGTCGTCGAGAAGTTCAGCAAAGTTATCCAGCACGATGGAAAAGCCTGGTTTGGAGTCACTCATACACGCCACGCTGTGCAGCTGCTCTTGGTTGGGCTCACGGCCTGCATAGTCCTTTACTCCTAAACCACCGACCTAGAGAAGCAAGGGATCTTTTAGGTTTGCCTGTACAAGGATGTGATTCAACCTTCTACAGTGTGTGTTTCAAAGTGTGTCACACTTGCCAGGAGGCCTTTACCACAGAGTATGTCGAGGGGGGTCTCGTCTCTCTCAGTATCAGAGCGTCCATCAGTGAGAACGAGAACGACTTTGTTCGTGTTCCTCATCAGCTTGATTGTTTCGTTCAAAGCATAATCCAGGGCCTCACCTGTGTACGTGGCCTCAGCTAGCCACTTCAGGTCTCTCACTGCCCTACACACACACGCACACAAAGAAAACATGCTGAACATCAAAACATAAGACAAAACATACAACATCCTGTATTCAAAGGTTCTTTTATTTTATACATTTAAACAGTTATTTCTGTTTCCAGATAAGTGATTACCACTTAGACTGTATTTAACTTAACAGCGACAGACCTACTTCTGATCAGATCTATAGTGCTGTTTTTTAGGATAGAACCGTCCCTCATTGTCCATTATTGCCATTGTTTGTATTGAGAGCATCATAAAGGCATACAGGGGACGTTACTTTGGACCTCTGACCTGTTCTTCAAGGTCAAACTTTCTAACTTTTATCTTTAAAATTTTAAAAATTACTTAAATATCCACTACTTTTGTTTGTATTGGCAGCATTTAGGGAATGATCCTGGTATATGGGGATTCTAAATATACCATTATAGTTTGCATCCATTTCTTTCAAGTTGACCCCAAAATGTCTTATAACTTTAAAGAAAATATTATCAAGAGAAAGAGAATGAGCAGCCTTGTTAGTTAGAAATCTACTTTAAGTTATACAGGAAACTGTCCATGTTCATGTCCAGTTATTGAAAAATCAGTACCTATTATCCATTACCTGCTCCTGCATAATGTTTGTGTGATCAAAGTAAACATCTGCGATGCTACCCTTATCCCATTTTTTACTGCACTGCAAAATTCTTAAAGTACATTTATAAAGAACAAAGAAAGCGAGAGACTCCTGCCGCACGCGTGTGTGAACTCACTGTTTGAATTCGGTGAGGCTTGATGTTAGTCTGACATATTCTTGGGCTTTCGATCCACTGTACTGGACAACACTCACTGTGGACTCGTCGACAGCAAACTGGAAAGAAAAAAACAACCCCAAAGCATTGCATGGTGACTGTGTGTTTTGGTCTGTGTGTGTTTTCCTCTGTCAACATTTCTGTGTCCCACCCATCCTGACTAATTGCAACCAAACTGGGAGAGGAGAGTCACTGGAGAGACATAAAAGCATGTTCCAAACCCAAGAGAATATCTTTCATTCACACTTTTCTATTTTGAGGTTTGTTCTCGAGGCGAGCATTTCGTAACATCTCTGAAAAACAGCTTTAGCACCATTCTTGAAATGATTTTAAATAAACAACAAAACCCACAAAGGTCAAACATGTGGCTGACAGATGTTGGCAGAGGTTAGGAAAAAGGTGAAGAATATGAAATGCAATGCTGTCAAATGTCAAAACAGAGGATAAATGAAAGGAGGATGTTACCTTGACTTGCTGGTCTTTTATCAGCCTGTCAATGACTGTGATGATAAAGTCTTTGGCCAGAGCAAAGTTTGTAGAACCAATACTTTCTGAGCTGTCCACGATGAACGCCAGGTCCACTGGTGCACACTTACACTCTGGAGACACACACATGAATAATTTCATAAAGGCTAATCGTCAAAGTAGCCACAGACAGTGGAGAACAATATAGGCAATGACTCCAAACTCACCACAACAAGCTGGGGGTGATTAGAAGAGCATGGGGAAAAAAAACACAAATCAAAGTTAATGAAATGCAGAGATAGATGTAGCATAATACAACCTGCTTTGGTTTTCATTAGGGTTAGCCTAGCACTGAGCTAAAGAAGGCCAACTGTTTAAAGTGGCCCTATTACACCAAGTTCCTGCACCATATTTGTATTTTAAGACTGTGTAAGATCAGCTTTGCTTTGGTTCAGTTTTAGCTGTTCTTTTTTTCAACTAAAAACTTGCAGCTCTCAAAATGCAATAAATGCCATCTTCTAGTAAAGCACTGGCTTAAAATACCTGAAATATTCTGTGAAAAAAGTGAAAAGAATCCTCAATGTTTACTCCATATTATGACCCAAGGAAAGCTGCTGTTACTTTTCCTCTGGTGATCTAAACTCAAACGCTATCATTACAAGTTTCTGTGTCACACTGCTCTGCATCTGGCTTTCATTTCCAGTTGAAAGGAAACAAGGGAAGCGATATTAGCCTTAAAATCTTTCCTGTTGTGAAGAAACAGAGAAATGAGCAGGAAAATGCTTGTGGCACTTTCCGAAAGGACTGTGGCTGTGTTTTGAGCACTTCTCTTATGATACTTTTGCTGCATTGATGGAATGAATATGCCAATGGCGCAGCTGGTTATGAACAATGGCTTTGGACTTCAAGTCAACAATGGTAAATATAAAATCCTCTCATGCTAGGCACAAAACCATCCAATACATTCAAGACTTACAACCTCTGAAAGCAAACGTTTGGTCATGACCCTGTTCACATAGGAAGATGACAACCTGCCAGTTCAATCAGCTCAGCAGTTCATAAGTGTCCAGCGACCTCCAGCTAAGACCAATATGTCAGATGTCTGTCAATCATCCAGGTCATGGTAGTCTTAAGAGCTTGTCTTAACTTCTTTAGTTTGTGAAAACGTTTCACCTCTCATCATTCCACAGCACAACCCTCAGGTGTACACTTGTACTTAAAGGACAATGACAATGTTCATATTTTGGACCGAGTAGACAGATGGTTTGTAAAACCAGTAAAGGAGGCCACCTGTGTCCATTGCTATATTGTAGCCACTGTCTTGAGATCCCTTCCCCGTTGCTTCAACCCCCACTCACCTCACCTCAAGTGACATCAATAGGTCACATGACAGAGGAGGGCAGGGTCTCACAGTAGTTTCGGTCTTAAACCCCGCTGATGGCATTAACCAATAGTCAGTAGCAGGTCAAGTAGCAGAACAACAACTCTCAGGATCATTTCCAAAGGCGACAACACCCAGTAGAGGTTAAATACCTGAGACTCTCCACCTTTCGTTTTTAGAGATGAAGAAGCGTCTCTAAGTCCAGTTGTGTTCTTTTTTTCAAGCTCTTAAGAATATTTCAGATGCAGACCTATGATGGCCAGCAGATGTGCATAAACAGATGTTTGTGGACCATGTCTAACTGTTTGAACACAAAGTTTATTTGGATTTTAAAAAAGGAATCGTGGTAGAGGACTATATTACAGCAGTAGATGTTGATTTCTTTAAACACTGTTAGTGGAGCAACATCCTTTCATTCATTTTCCAACACTTTTCAGGGTCTGGGACACAGGGTCAACAGTCTAAGCAGAGATTTGGACTGCCTCATCTTTGCAGTAGCCTAAGCAATTATGCAGTGGCAGCACTCTGCACCACTCCTGATGCTACACCAATCCATCTGTCCATTTCCCTGAGATAGCTGAGCAGCAACTCCTTTGTGACCTGGAATGAGCACTCTACCCTTTTCCAGCTGAGAACCATGGCCTCAGGCTTGGAGATGCTAATTCTCATTCCTGCAGTTTCACACTGGGTTATAAACTGCAAAAGCAGAGGTGATCCCGAGGCCACGAAACCAGAAATCCTCCTCTGCTTGACAATGCCTAAAAATTCCCTGTCATTAAAATTTATAACTAAAATCTGTGTGCAACCCTGCTGGGTCTTACCTAGTGCTGGCAATGCAAACCAAGCTGTTACTGAGGTTGTATAGGCACAGAATGGCCCATGACAGCAGGCCAGATACCTCATACTACTAAAGCAATCCCAGAGGACACGCTGAGGGATATCTTATCCAGGTCCACAAAACACGTGTGGTATCCTTGAGAGGAAAAGGAGTTGGTCATGTGTTCAACAACCAGAATGAAAATCAAATTATTCCTCCTGGATCTGAGGTTCGACCAATGGACAGACTCTCCCAACAGCACCCTGACCAAGAACATCCCAGGGAGCTGAGGTGTGCTGATTCTGCTTAAGTTGGACCACAACCTTGTTTTCCCCTTCTTAAAAAGAAGAAACATCACCCCAGTTTGACAAACCAGAGGCACTATCATCGAGTTCCATGCAGCTTTGCAGAGGTGTATCAACCAAGACAGCCCTCCACTCGAGAAAGTTGCCCAGTCTACATGACACTGAACCCCACTGACGGCTAAGTTCCTCAATTTTCTTTTCTTCACAGTAGGTTTCTAAATTCCCCTCTTTAAAACATCACCTTATCATGGTGGAGGGGTTTAGATCCTATGCTGGGATGGGTCTCTCAAGGCAAATTAGTGCTGGGTATGGATGTCCAGTTTGAGTGATACTCAGTATGGTTTCCTCCTCAGTTACAATACAATCAGGTTCAAATTGAAAAGGATAAACAGAATAACTCCCTGTTTATCTCAATGTAAAGTCCAAGACTGTTCAACATCACTACCCAGACTGCACTGAGACTTTTTAAAAATCAGATTTAAATGGATGATGTTCATTTTAATCGAACAGACTACACATGTGTTTTTAGTTAGTGTAGACTTTAAGCCATCCTTTTTTCTGACTGGGTGATCCTGACAAACAGAAGCTTTGAACAGCAGGTCTTCTGTTCTCTTAGTCAGAGCTATTTGCCCGAGATGACCACATTAAGGAGATCCCCTGTTTATGACATCATACAAAACCAAAAGTCTGAAACTGACATTCTGAGGTCTTAACTTTTGGCTCACAGGGATTACTTGTACATATGCTGACCTCATTACACATCTGCAATGTTCAATATTCGCACTCACCACTGTAACTGTATATATATAGATATATATAGATATATACACATATATGACAGAGAAACCTTTAACATAAAGAATTTAATTTCTGTGAGTGGGAGTTCAAGCATGAAAAAATTTAAGTCTTGAACTTACAGCAGAGCTTCATGATGATATCCAGAATTTCACATTCCTGAAGAGAGAAGCGGAGGATACATTACAGTATGGCCACAGACTTACATCACATTACATAACATTCAAACATGACACACAGCCAGCTCCCTGACTGCTTTTGAGCTGCTCCAAAGGAGAAGAAAATGAAAACATGACTACGTGATATTTTACTTAGAAGTCAGTGAGCGGCTATGGGGTTTTGCGTTCAGGAAATTGGCTGTGTGGCTTTGGACTGAACATACAGTATCAGTTGCAGATGCAAAACTTGCACAGCCTCAAGGCGGAATTAAGTGTGTTAGCACTCTGATGCTACGGCTAAATTGAGGGCGAAGGCTCACATTAAATGGATTGATTCAATTTTTATCTTGATACTCACATCGGCTCCTGGTGGTCCGGGAGGCCCTGGTGGTCCCTGAAAAGGAGATAGGGAGACTTGAGTGATTCATCCTCCTGAAAAATGTCTGTGTTTTTTTTTTTTTCTTTTTCAAACTGTCCAAAAATCTATCTGGTCTGGCTTCAAGATGACAGAGGAAAGTTTTTGTGTTTTAGTTGGAATTAAAAAATATGGAGGGCTTCTTTGAAAAAGACGTTACTCCTCTGACTGTACACCAGGTTTTCACCATAACTGAACCCACAATCCACGCCCACACATTTCGTGCTCGCCACTGTCGTTCTGCAACAACATCTGAAACGTCCAAAAGTTCACTGCCACAGAATTTTGGGAGGTTTTTTTTTTTTTCACTCGGCTGCAGGAAAACCATCTGTTATGTTTTAGCCGACATTAAGCTGTTTAAGAGCACTCGTTTCTGCGTAAAAGACACCAGACTAGCAAACACACATTAGAGAATGAGAAAGACAGGGAAAGAGAGAGAGAGGGAGAGAGACAGCTGTTAATTGTAGAGGAGAAACAGCACTCGGAGCACATGACGTGAACTTTTCATACAAAATATGCACAGAGACACAAGACAGAAAACGGAACGGGAGAAGAAGACATAAAGCAGGGAGAACGTGAACGTGTCCTGTGTAATGGTTTCTCTCAGAGAACGTGCTATCATTTAGATTCATGTCATATTTAGATTAAACTTTGTTTATATCTTCACATGAAGCAACACCACAAACTTCTTGCCAGTTTAAGGAAACATAGGAATGATTTTTTTTCATAGCATGTGGTTTGGTGTAGTGGTATCTGTCTGAAACATGGAAATGGACAGAGTTGACAGCTAGCTGTGCTCTTGTTAGCTCAGTTTCTTAAAAGCCTGCTGAGTCGGTATTTCTTTCCTATTATGAAGAATTAATGTTTTAATGAATTAACTAATCAAGTGTACATATAACAAGAACAGAAAAAATATTCATGTCGGCATTGCCCATGAATCTATGTTTTACACATTCATTCACCACGAACATACGTGCACACTCAGTGTCATTCTTACCGGCTTGCCCTCAGGCCCTCTGTGACCTTTGGCCCCTTTTGGTCCTGGACGCCCTGGTTCGTCATTCTGTCAAAAAAAAAGAAAAAAGAAAAAAAAAGAAAATGAATGGAGATTAAAAGAAAGGGTCACACCTTTGTTTTGTTTTTCTCTTCTGAAATAAATTATTGTAAATCTTTTCAAATTACAGGATGAAAAGCTATTTGAAGAAACTAAGTTGATTTACACACTAATCACAATGAACGTGCAATGCTGTGTGGCAAAGCACTGCTAAACAACAACCACAGCTTTTGTCATGAGCTCATAGTTTTGTCCAAACTGGAAACAGCTGCAGTGGCACACACTTTTTAGATCCAGAGTCCAACTAAAACCTTTATAATGTATAAGCGATTACCTGACTGCAAAACATCCTGATTAGTGTGTGTGTGTTCATTTGTTTGCTTTTATATGACTCTGTGCTTGACTATGGAAATAAGTAATAAATGTAAAACTTGAGAAGAGTTTTGTCTCTGAGTGTGGTAGTTTATATCATGGAAGTGGAGGAGGAGGAGAAAGTGGGGCACCGTCATTTATTTTTGTGTACACAAAGATACAAAGACAGTGCATTCCTGCCTGCTCCACACAGTTTCAGAAATTGTAAGCACGAGTTTGTTGCCTGATCTTGGAGAAATCCACTGAAGTGCTGTGCCGTGTCTCATCAGGGCCAGCTACCTAACTATGCAGCGGGATAAAGGAGCCAAAGCCCCTGCAGCTGCTGCACCCTGACCCACAGCTGATCGCTGTGAGATTGTGGGCCAGCCTACAGAAGCACAGAGAGCTAAACAAATTGATTTAGGACAATGATCACATCTTTGAATTCTATGTTCCCACAGATACTTTTACACACTTAAAAATTTGAGAATGACAGCAGGCAGCTGAAAAGAATTTCACAATAATCCAAAGCTGAAAGCAGATACCAAAATAAAAGACGATTAAAAAAAAAAAAATCTTTCAAACACACGAGAAGAGCAGAGACTGTTTTAAAGAGGGTGCTTGTGTGTTTTAAAGGGCTCATTTTGGATAAAAGTGTATTTACTCTCTTTGTTTAAACGACTGCATAAAAAATGGAACACACACCTACACGCACGCACACACACACACACACACACACACACACATATCTCAGCATACATGTGCGCACAATGCATGTGATTCCAATTACTGCTCAACTTCAAATGCTAGGATCTAATGAACATGAAGTACATAATCCACAGTTACACAAACAGCCAGACAAATCATAGGCTTGATTTTATGGCGTCATATTTAGCGATCACATCCAGATGTGACTGTTTGTCATACCTTTTGCAGGATATGATCTTAAAAGTATGTTAGCCACAACTTTAAATAGGTGGGAAAGCCACGCCGTTCACAGCCTTCCACCATCCAACAAAAAAAGTTTTTTGTGAACAGCTGAGAATTTGTGGAAACAAGAAAGTCACTGTCTAGGGAGAAAGACATAAGAAGAAAACAGAAATGCATGCATGCCTCTGAGAATGAGTGGAACATAATAACTTCTTTCTGTTCACTGAGATTTACAAAAAAAATGGCATCTAATTATGTTAACTATGTTTTTTTTTAGTCTACGATTTTGTCATGGACTAATACAGGGTGTGGTGTGGTACATCATTTTGGTAACTAACCGGACTTGTTTTGCAAACCTAGATGAGAGAACAGTCACCACTGTCACTTCCAAATACAAGGCTGCAGGCAACAACAGGTTAGCTTAGCACCAATTCTGCTAAACTAATTCCTGTGTGTTTTCAGTGGTTTACAATGACAGCATGCACCCACCAGCACTTCTAAAAGCTAATCTGTCTTTTGTGCAGAATGCTGACCTATGTGCCAGGTCAGCCCCTAAAAACTATACAATTTGAGCTCTTGTTGAACTTTTTGCATATCTCAAACAAGTATTATTGAGTTGAGTTACGCTAGTCTTCATGCTTTATGCTAAGCTAACCAGATACGTTGGGTTGCCTCATGTATTCACTTAACAGAATATGCCCATTACTCTGCTGTCAGAGTGAATGTATACATTACTATAATACCAAGCAAATATGCTAACTGTTTAGCCATTTAGCTTGATCAGCTTTCCCTCTTTGCTTCTTTTTTGCTTGCTTCCTATTGAGTCTTTTATAGTCTCCCCTCGGATTAAAAATACCTATCAAAATGCTTACAATTTGGAATTGCTGTTCTTTAGCAGATCATACAGTGCCACTTTGTATACCAGGCAATTTCTAGAAATTTCCGTAGGTTGCTGCCACTTTTTTAAAAATAAAATATTGGGTTACTGGGTGAATTGTATGGCATCTTATCCTGCTCTGGCTGCAGTAACAGAAAGCTTTTGATGAGTGGTAAACTGATCTGGCACTGTAAATCCACAGCTCACAGAGTGTGACTGCTAAGCAGGAAAAGGTCAGGGTGCACTGATGTATGGATAGAAACTTTTATGCCATGAAACTTGAAACCATGGAAATGAAATTATTTAAACGTAAACATGGCCAAGTTGAACCAGGGGTTACAGCACCGCACGCTCATCGGACACGAACAATCTCACACACACACACACACACACCCACACACACACCAGAAAAAAAGTAATGCAGTCCCCTCATCGTCTCTGCTCACTTCCTGGTAGCCTTGACAACGACATATACACAGCTGCATCAGCTCAAAGCCCTCATCCCCAATGTGTTCAAAAGTACTTAAGAAAGCATTTCCAGCTGCTGAACAGGAGGAAAGTGTGGGAGAAAGACAAAAAAACAAGAGCAGCAAAATATTTCTAGAGTACAGAAGAAAAAAATAATGAAAAGAAGAAGACAAAAAAGTCACTTTGTAGTATGAGACGTGTTAAAAAGACACCAAATGAAGAAAGAAATATGAAAATATGTCTAAAATAGTAGCCGTGTGACTCATATCCTGTCAGCTCTCTGTGCCAAGAAAGGAATGGAGGAAAGATAAAATGAGATCAAGAGCGAGTAGCAACTCAAAAAGGAAAAAGAAGTCAGAGTTGGACTTACATCGGGGCCTGGATCTCCGGGCTCGCCATCATCTCCTTTGGGTCCAGGAGTCCCCCGGCCGCCCTGATAAATGCACAGCAGATATAAACAGTTACAGGGGAGCACTGGCAAAGACAAATGATTAAATGATAATGATGATAAAAGGGCTAAAAAGAACCTACCGGCTCACCGGGGTCTCCACGGGGCCCAGGGTAACCCTAAAAAATAAAACCACATAAGCTTAAAAAATATACATGGTTACAGCGAGAAAGCTGCTCCACGTATGAGATGCACTAACTACCTACCTGGAAACCATGACAACCTTCTGTGCCATTTCCTGGAGCACCATCCTCTCCCTGAAATGAAGAAAGAGAGACACTTACAGATCCTTCTGCACACACACACGACCGGAGTTATGATTGATAGCACACATCTGTCTCCCCCTCTCTCACTCACCCTCTCTCCCATAGGGCCTCTGTCTCCTGGAGCTCCTTTGATTCCTCTCTGCCCTTTGGGTCCCTGAGAGAGGAAAGGAATGATGAGATTAGAAACACATGAAATACAACATGAAAACATTTGGATATCGCTGACAGATACTGAGTGTGTGTCTTTGAGTTAATGTGTGGACCAAGACTGTGAACCAGTTCTATTTCTTGAAATTTCACCTGAAAAACACCTAAAAAAACCTTTCCCTGATCACGTCAGTGGGATCAGACGGAAGTTCAAATTCTAAATCAGAAAGTAAATGGCAGCCTCTTGTGATGATTCAATAAATAATCATGTGATTCAGTGAGCTCTAAAACCAAATTTGATTCATTAGAAAAGAAACACAAACAAAAATGCAGCATTTGTTTTACTGACAGTAATACTGAGTACTGATCTGTTTTACTGACACTTCACAGGCTTAATTGTGTAACCACCAGTATCTGCAATCTGTCAGAGATTCTGGCAAGCTGATTGACCAGACTGTGTGATAACGAGCATCAAACCACTTTAGAAATAGTTTTAAAGAGTTCCAACAGACATGACAAATGAAAACAAAGCTGACTCACAAAATTTTTATGGATTTAAAGCTAAATCAGCAGGTTTGTAGTGCTTTAGCCTTTGCTACCTGAAAACACAATGTCAAATCTTTACTAGTACTTTGTAAATGACATGAAAGTATGAGACAGTCCCTGTTTGTTTCTAACTTTCGTCAACTTTAAACAAAAAGGCAGACCAAAAAAGTCTCTCGTGTAAAATTACAGTTTTAACTTTGGCAGATAAAGGGCAGTTCATTTAGGAGCCTCACGCTCATGGAGAACAACAAACTCCCAGAGTCTTCAAACACTCCTGCACTTTCATTACAACCTGTACATTTGTTTTGTTGGACTCACTTCTGGTCCGGCTGGGCCTTCATCTCCTCTGTACCCGGGAGGCCCGGGCTTGCCAGCTTCACCCTGGAAAACAACAACATTAATGACAAACTGTTAAAACACTTTTACTGTACATAACAAAAAGGGGGATTTTTAAAAAATAAAGTTTTACAGTGTCACCATTTAACAACTACAGTTCCCATTTCTCAGTCTTTGCCTGAGGAAAAGTTTCACAATTTACTCAACTCTTCCCATCGCTGTGTAAACGTGAGCAGATAATCGCCCGGAGAGCAGTGAGAAAAGAAATTATGATCCCGGCATTGTAACATTATTCAATAGGATGTTGTGAAACAATTAAAAGTCACTGCTAAGATCTGGTAGCATCTCCGATGATCTGGAGCAATCTGAAACACTGTATACGACGTTTAAGTTTGGACTGTCAAAACAGACCTCTGTGGAGTAAGTTCAGTGAGTTAAATATGAGAAGAAGCTCACAGTTTTTTATGAAAAACTCGATGGCCTTTATCGCCTAGTCTTTTGGTTTTAAAGCTACAATGGGCATTGCATTAATAAAGATCACTAATGCCATCTCCATGTGTGTTTTGCCTAGTTTTGCACAACAACGAGAATAAAAATCCTTTTGCAAAACCTTGTGCACTGCATTTGAACCATAATTTATAATAGAAAGTGTTATTAGAGGGCCCCAGCTTCAAACAGGTGAGCCCAGCTCTGCACAGCACTGATGTCATCTACTTTGCTTGTTCTTGAAGTGAACAGAGCAGTTGAGTGACGCTAAACCGTGGAACCGAGTGTGATTCTGGATATGACAGCAAATAAGACAAAGACACCACAGCGCTTCTTTATATTCTAGTTAACACACAAAAAATACTGTTAAACACTCCGTCCATCCATCCATCCATCCATTCGCTTCCGCTTATCCTTTCCAGGGTCGCGGGGGGCGCTGGAGCCTATCCCAGCTGTCATAGGGCGAGAGGCGGGGTACACCCTGGACAGGTCGCCAGTCTGTCACAGGGCCAACACACAGGGACAGACAACCATTCACGCTCACATTCACTCACACATTCATACCTAGTGACAATTTGGATTATCCAATTAACCTATCCCCTCAAACTGCAACTCCTGTAGAGTAATGCTATGCAGTTATTCCAGTTGTCCGTTATTCTATGTTTTCCATACTAATCATTTCCTTAGTGTTCACTGACGAGGAAAGTAGCACAGTCAGAAGCACAAAAGAGCCATTGAACGCTCTGACATCACGGAGGTTGCCATGGCTGATGCTTGTAACGTATTATTATTATTACACTGCCTGGTGCCTTATTAAGAAAAACCATGGTGAGGCTTTGGCTTGAGAGGACAGAGAGAAGAACTTAGTCAGAGGGGAAAGAGTGACTGTTGATGTTCCCAGGAGGAGGAGTAAAACGGAGAATAAGAGGAGGGGAGTGGGGGAGTGTGTGTGTGTGTGGGGGGGGGGGGGGGGGGGGTAAAAGCAGGGTGGAGTGGGAGGAGTGGCGCAACAGCCAGGTCTTACTTCTGGAAAACCTGCCCAGTTTATTCCCACTTAACATGAAATATGCACGCACAAGTGCTCACATGTGCACGTGCACCCACTAACATGTTCCTACTAATGGGAAAAAAAGGATAATTCCAGAGAAAGAGCGAGTGGTTTATAGTTGGGGCTGTGCCATGCTACACCACGCAGCATTGTAAGCAGGGCCGCTCACAGCTCCTGCTCGTGCCCGTTTGAATGCATGCATGTGTGCTCGTATTTGAGTGAGTGTTTCTGTCTTACGGGGGCCCCGTTGCGGCCAGTTGTGCCCTCCCTCCCTTGTTCTCCGCGGGGTCCTGGATCCCCCTGGCAAGGAAAAGAACAAATGTATAAATTAGACTAAAGGCATTCAAGACAGTAACAAAAGACAAGGAACGCAGACAGAGCCAGGCTTTAAAAAACAGTCAGCTCAGTGGGAGTACATGAGGAATTACATAAAAACTGCTCCATTAAGGTCAGTGTGGTTACAGTGGACTCACTATACATGTGCCAAACTGAATTTCCCATGAATTTCTGAGGAGAAGATGCTGAACTGGGGAAGGCCCCTGAGGGACTGGGGCTAAACTTTATCAGCACTTACCGGTTCTCCTCTTGGGCCTCGGTTTCCACGGGAACCTTGCTCCCCCTTCTCTCCAGGTAGCCCCTACAAGAGATTTTCAAGATGGTAACGTGCATTTTGGTAGCTGTCACACACAAAAACACCATTTTAAAGTCAATATATTTACTTTCTCGCCCGGAGGTCCATCATCCCCTGGTAATCCCTGAAATGCAAACATAGCAGAAAGTTATAGAAGCTACAGTGAAAGTCATGAACTTCATTTTTTTTTTGTTTTATCCAGCTTTATCGCTTACATCATCGCCGCGCTCTCCTTTGTCCCCGTCAGGACCACGAGGGCCTGGATCACCCTGTCACAACACACGTGGTTAATTCTGTATCAAAGTTCCTGCTTTGTCATCTCTCGTCGTTTCTGTGTTTCTCTGTACGCTGACTCACCTTTGGGCCCAATGGTCCATAGTTTCCAGGTCGTCCTGGTTCGCCGTCCCTCCCGCGATCTCCCTGGAATGAGCACACAGCACCTTAATACAGGGCGTTAAAGGCCACACAAAATTCCAGCACCCAGAACTTCTTCTCTCTTACTTTTTCTCCTTTAATTCCATAAGAGCCAGGGTCTCCCTTTGGTCCAGACTCTCCCTGCGAGCCCTGGAAACACACAACACAGAGACAGTTTCAATGCATGATCATAAGCAGCTGAGGTAAACACTCTATCTTGGAGGCTGCCGTACTTGTAAGCTCATGTATGTGTGTTTATGTTTACAGTACAGCTATATGGACTCATCCAAACAGTCTGACAGAAAAGAATGTAAACTAAGTCAAAGATTAAAGAGCACATGCTCTCGGTCTGCTGGCTTCAGGAGATACTGGGCAGAATTAGTGTTTGGACCAAATAAAAAGAAAGCGAGCGACATTCCTAGGCATGCACACAATAGCTAACGGCTAATCTGTAAACAAAGACGCTGACAACAGCATTGGCTTATCTGAGGGTGTGTTAAAGTGTTCAAGAGTGTAATTAAGACAAAACATAAACTCTGTTTGTCCCAATGTCTACACATCTGATTGCACATTTGCAACTTTTCTAATTAGTATCATGGATCTCATGATTAGCTCCCATTTGCACTTGGCTGAGTGTTAATGGTGCTCGATTAAAGGTCATAACAGGTTCAATGTATATATTTAAACTCACGTCTTGTCCAGGAGAGCCTTTACAGCCAGCAAGTCCAGGGAAACCAGGTTCACCCTAAAGGGGAAAACACACAAAAACATCTAAAAAACGGATACATCTGAGAGGAGAAAGATGGACGCATCAGACGGCCGGACTTTACTCACCTTGCGTCCATCGATTCCATCCTTTCCCCTTTGACCTTTGTCTCCCTGAGAAGATGGAACAGATGGAAAGGATAGAAAGAATAAAAGTGACAGGAAACCATAAGGGCAACTGCCGGTACAACGGCCTCTCTCTCTGAAGACAAGAAGTCAATGTTAGCTCACCTTGTAGCCTTTGTGTCCTCTTTCACCCTGCAGAAAACACACAAACACAGAGTCAGTCGCTCGAGAACATTAAAGCACAGAACTGAATCTTATTAAAATATATATTTTGGGGTATCTGACAGTACCTTGTCTCCTCTCGGGCCACGGTCTCCCTAGAAACAGAAACACATAAGTCATTATTATTACACAGCATGGGGACTCAGGAGAATGATAAGGTGGGAAAACTGACTGGGGGTCAGCGTTCATGACTAGACAAACATACACATACTCAGAGTTACCAGACAGCCTCCTCTTGAGAACTCAAACTTAATGTACTTGGAGCAGGACTATCCTTCTAGTTTAATTAATAGTGAAGACAATTTGAAAACCAAATAAATACTTTGCTTCAAAATATCACAAAGGCTCCCTTAGATCCCAGCTCCACTGGTGTAATAGTGTTTTTGCAGTCTATCAGCATGTTTTATTAAGTGCACTGTACCTTCATTCCACTGTAACCGACAGGACCAGGGTCGCCAATCCTGCCCTGTAAGAAAGAAATGGGAAAAACAGACAGTTTTTCAGCAGGTGTGCCAAGTGTTGGATGCCGCATCCTTTTTATGCTTATTATTGGAGGAAGCCACCTACCACATCACCAATATCTCCCTTCTCTCCTGGCATCCCTGGTCTACCTCTTTCTCCCTGTAGAGAGAAGGGGAGGATGGAGGTTAGTCAACAAGGTTTGAATGGGACGGTTGGAGATCTGTACATAACTACATCTCTCAATATTCCCAACAGATATCCCACCTTAGAACCAGAGTCTCCATCTGGTCCTTTGTCCCCTCCAGGAGCCTGTAGGCAAAACAAAAGTTAGCTCCAAAAATATAGCCCAAAGAGAAATCATGCTTGTGACTTATAAAATTAAAAAAAGTACTTACAACGCAGTCAAACGAGCAACACTGGAAAAAAAGAACAAAAGATCTTAAAAAATGAAAAGTGTGTCTCTGCATCTATGGCTGTACAGAATATTGGATATTTTTTATGCTCAAATCAAAGTAAGACATGCTGTTAGCCGGGTGCCATCGCACTGGAAATACAAAAAACTATGTTTTCTGGTGTCACCTGAACCTCTCACATACACAGCAGTAAAAACAAAAGCAGTTATTATAGTTTTAATGGTGATGCAGAAATAATCGCAGCAATCTCAGCTTAGCTTTTGGATGTGGTGACTGTAGCATCTAGTGTGTGTGTCCTCAGTGACCTCTCCTAGTTTCCTGTTTAGTGAAGTTGTTTAGTGAAGTTTACATCTCAGTTAAGATACTATAGGCATCCAAACATCCAAACTTTATTTGTTTGTTTTTTTATTGCACTAAACAGCTCCGTAGCAAGTAACTAAGTTCACTTGCCTCAAGGACCTTGAGGCAACTGTTGTTATAAATTGGTGCTATATATAAAAAAAAAAAAAAGAGTGCAGCAGAGAACCCTGGTTTTTAAACACTGCAGTTTGACTCAAAATGAATCAGCAGAGCTCATCAGATACAAATAAGATGTTAGGCTGTTTCTTTAAAAGCAGAGTGCTTAATATTTACTGAGTCAAAAATTTGTTTGAACAAACAAGAGCTGAACATTATTGGTGACATTTATTTTCTAGCCAGCCTTCTCAGCCCCAAACATGAGAAAACCCAGGCTGGCTTCTGCAGCAAAGCATGCAGCAATCAGTGAAGTTAACTTTATCTAAATAAAAAAAATAAATAAATAATTGGACATACCACATCCTTTGTCTCGTTTGTCTGGAAAGAAGAGATAAACCAGGAGTTAGTTTGAAATCCAAATGTTTAAATGTTCAGAGAAGAGAAGAGAAGAGAAGAGAAGAGAAGAGAAGAGAAGAGAAGAGACGTACGATCATGTTAATGATGGTTTCAATGGTTGCCATCTTGCTGGTTCTGAGGTCATCTGCAGCAGTGAAGTTCTGTCTGTAGTTGCGGTCTGTGGCAATGAGAGACAGCCTGGCTTCCTGTAAATCAAACACAAACATCTTTATCTACAAGCCGGAAAGAAGCACCGATTTTCCCTTCTGGCCACACTAGTATCCGAATGATTAAGATTAACATCTGCCAACATGTTCTTCCTGACATTAGCCGGTAGAGGAAAATTGTGAAATCCACCATGCAGAGACTCCTTGCATAACATGGTATTAAGATTAATAATACTTGTTTTTAACTGACTGTGAACAGAACACATTAAAAAAAGCATTTTCAATACAGTGCATGCAGAGTTTAATCTGTATATCTGTTTAATCTAAACAAGCCATGATGGAATCAAAAACATTTGGAAAGATAATAATTTGTTTTTCCAGAATTTTATTTTCTTCAGTTTCTTATTGGCTGTTGCTCACAAACAGAAACAGGTGGGCGGAGCTTCTGTGCTTACAACTAGAGCCATGAGCCTGAGATAACCATATTAGAAGTTTCAGCTTTTACTGATATCCAGCAGAGCCAAGAGCTGCCTTAGCTAACACTCCATACCATATAGAGTATGAGAAAAAGTGGAAAAAGTGGACTACGCTCTTTAGCTTCACATGGCATCAGAAAGCTGAGCTGACCAGATCATCCAAAGAAAAACATCTTCTTAGTATGACATTTCTGTCTTAATGCATTTGCAGACAGGATTTGG
This sequence comes from Oreochromis niloticus, assembly GCF_001858045.2. Taxonomy (NCBI): domain Eukaryota; kingdom Metazoa; phylum Chordata; class Actinopteri; order Cichliformes; family Cichlidae; genus Oreochromis; species Oreochromis niloticus. Next base: position 7,426,721 of record NC_031982.2, on the reverse strand, counting down.
TTTATAATCACAAGTAAGACTTATCCCTTATATTTCACAATTTAAAAACACTAGAACAGATGTCTTCATCAGACATCAAATAACCTTTATCATGTACACATGGTTATGTAAGTATAAACCTATGAAAAAAAGCCTGAAACTTATTTAAATATCAAACTCCGAAGTCAGAATGAACTGATAATAGCTAATTAGTGAAAATGAAAGGCCAAACTTTAACCCCCCAACAATGTAGTGTTTGGGGGTTACAGTTTGGCTTAAGGGCTGGAAAATGTATTTGAGCAATGCACGCCTTCATTTGTGCAAAGTTTAAAAAATGATCTCTGTGTGTGTGTGTGTGTGTGTGTGTGTGTGTGTGTGTGTGTGTGTACGGGTTCGTACTATCCTGGTGGGGACCAAAATCTGACATTTACTATACTGGTGGGGACTTTCTGCACCGTGGGGACCAAAATCCAGGTCCCCTCGGGGTTGAAAGCAATTTTCACACTGAAAATGTGGTTTTAGTGTCAGGGTTACAATTAGGTTATGGTTAGGTTTAGGGTAAGGGTTAGGGTTAGGCATTCATTTTTAATGGTTAGGGTTAGGGTAAGGGGCTAGGGAAACCATTATGTCAATGGGATGTCCCCACCAGAATAGCAAACCAGACAAGTGTGTGTGTGTGTGTGTGTGTGTGTGTGTGTGTGTGTGTGTGTGTATGCGTTGTACCTCCTGGTCAGGTGAGATGGCAACAGCGAACACTTTGACCCCGTGTAGCTTGGCTTCGTTAGCAGCCTCCTGCACACCTCCACATGGCTCTTTGTAACCAGTAATAGGATGTCCATCAGTCACCACCACTAGATACTTGTTCTCATGGTAATGGGAACCCCTGCAAGCAGGTACACACGTACGCAAACACATTCAGAAATGTTGTCAGCGTCTTTATTATTTCAGGGTGAAACTATGCGCGTGCTGTTATTACCCAATGAGCAGCTCAGCGAGGCCCCTCTTGATGGCACAGTCGGTGTACGTGCCCTTGCCGATGTACGCGATGTTGTCGATGGCCGTCTTCAGGGCATTGCGTTCGGTATTCATGTCACTCAGCTCCTTCACCAGTTTGACTTCGTCACTGTAGTGCAGCGCTCCTGAGTTCCATGTCAGGATTCGGTCACACTGGTGGCGCCTGGATAAGCAACGGTATTAAAATCAAACATGGTACAGACAGGCAGGGGTGGACCAGAACTAGGCAGATTCAGTCACAGTCATAGTCAGAGGGCTTTCCTTAAGTATTTCTTTTTCATTCTGCTTCACACTTTCATCCCACTATATTTCATATATAAGTAATTGGCAGAGTTCTTTCATTTAATTAAAAAAAAATCTAAGCTCAGGTGTTCAAAAAGTTACTGTGTTACATTTCCCCAACTACAGCCACTGTAAGTAGTGGGTGTGGTGGGTCAAAAGGGCTCTGCACCTGTAGCCACGCCCACAGTGTATCCGAGTACGCTGTACAGTGCTCCTTGCTGGTACCTGAAAATTTCCTCCAGAACTGAAGATAATTTGTGTGTGTGTGTTTCTTACATGTCTTTGAGTTGATCTATGAAGTCCTTGGCGAAATTTTTGATCTGGTCAATATAAAAGGAATCCGGTGTCCTTCTGAGGGCAACACTCTCAGATGTATCCAGGACGAAGAACAGGTCAACAGGACACTCTGTTCACAAAGCAGACAATCAATGACTGTGATCAGCAAATATAATCCCACTATTTTTAAAAAATGAAGAAGAAAAAATGATCCACCTAATGTGATTTCTAGCTGCTTAGGTTTCTCTAAACGTGTTAACAATCAGCTTCAAGACTGGTGAAACCAGCAGAAGTCATTTACTTCAGCACCAGAGGCCTACAGGTCATTATAATAAGCAACATTAGATCATCTCATTTGCTGATCATATCATACAGGTAGGAAACCTCAGCAGACTGTCTGCATCTATAACGTGGCTGTTTGCACAAACACCTGTCCTATGACTCCTGTCACCTCGGTGGGGGAGCCGGCCTGAGGTTCTCGGCTACTCTGACATCACATATCAGTCTGCTTTACCACCAACTCCTCACATGCCCATTAGGTAAAACGACAGCACCGAAAGAGGGCCTGCTCACAGCGGACTAGGATTCTATCATCTTGGTTGTTAGTGCATTGCTGCTGTGGGGCTTTTCAGTCAGATTTCGGGCATGTAACCAAAATACAGCAAACACACGACTTCATTGCATTCGACAAAATAAACACACTTCAAGCTTCAAGTGCAAAAGAATCGCACTAGAGCATCTGCTTGGAAAGCACCAGATGTTTTCAGCAAACTTACCAGCAACCCTGCGCCGTTGTTCCTGCTGTGGTTGCGCTCCAGCCATGAAAACGCACAGCAGCGCGAGGAGACTTCTGAGAGTCTCCATGATTAAACTGTGAAAGAACAACTAAACCACGGCACCCCAACCCCAGACAAAAAACAACTGCGGCCCCAAGCCCGACACCTCTAAACTAATTTGGTGAAGTTTTGGCGATCCAGAGCTCCGCCGCAGTTTCTCCGAGGCGAAACCCAAGAGCGCGCAGAGGAGGACCAGAGCGCACGGTGAGGGGAGAGGAGGGGGGGAGCAGGAGGAGGAGGAGAAGGAGGAGGAGTTCGTAAAGTTTCCTCTGAGGAAGATGAGGGGAAGCAATGTACCAGAGCGCGCATGGACCAGCAGTTTACTCCAATTACCCAGATGTGCAAGCTTCCTTAAAAGGGGTCAAACAATAAACTGGTGACTGTCAGCGAGACTTCAGCATTCACAGAGCCGATTCTTTTTCTTTGGGCATAAAGAGAACATGTGGAAACTGGACATTTAGTTTTTCAAACAGTTTCACGTCATTTATAGAGAGCGCCCCTTTAATGTTATTTGGTCACTACACGGGTGCCCCTTCATCAAACTGCCTACATGTCACCCACAAAAATCAAGATATGCAAACCAGAATAGATGACGCTGAAATCACTTCATGTGGCTTAATGAAAACCATGTGACACACATCTTGGAAGCATTTTGAGCTCTATTTCTGCAGAAATCTGCGGAAGATGGGGTGGGGGTTGGTGGGTGGAGCTTTAACACATCTGGTTCATTTTAAACGTCCAGACCCAACCTGAACATAAAAGCAAGACGAGAAGGGCGTGGGAGCGCGCTGCGGTGGGGTGGTGTCTCTATTGACCCTTTGGAAGCAGCGCCATCTAGCGCTCGTTGAGGGCTGACCTTGGAAGCTACTTTGGAAAGAGGGGGCGTTCATTTGGCAAGGTGTTGATGGGGGGGGGGGGGGGGGGGGGGCTGGATGCTGCACAGTTGCTGCCGACATGTGTGTGTGTATGTGTGTGAAGGCATCGAAGGTCTGGCCTGGACTCAGATTTTCCACTGAGATCACCGAGTTAGGGAGAGAAGGAGAGCAAAGAAGGGAGAGGAGGAGGGACGAGGAAGCGAGAAGGGGGACACATCTGGTTATGATCTGTATTTATTAGCAGGCTCTCATTGTAAATCTGTAGGATTTTTGGCAGATGTGGTGCTTGGCATGAAGCGTGATGCATGCATTTAAAGATGTCACAATACGTGCCTTCATCAGGAATACATTATTCCATAATAAAACTCAGAGGAATGCACCAACAGAGCTCTTGCTTTAAGCTTTGTTTTTGTAAGTTACACAACCCCCCAATATTTGTGAAGCTGACAAGTTGGACTGAAATCTGTTTCATTCACTAGAAGCGAAAGATTAAGCTATACATGTGAAGAAACCGAAGACAAGAGGCCCGGGGTGCTTCCACAGAAGACCAGTGTTCACAGGAAATCAGTAGGATTTCTTAGTAAGCTAGAAGGAAGGCAGCCAACGTACCTCCAGCCAGAGGATGCTAACATCTTGCAACATTTAAGTCATTACCACAGCCAACTTTGGTGGTTGCACCTCCCTGTGAATGGCAGAGAAATGGGTTTGTTTTGAGAGAGAATAAAACTCAAAGGTTGCTATGGACGAGTGAGCATGGATGAGATGTAACTGGGGTGGGGAGTAAGAAAGAAACTGAGGTTGAAAAAAGACAAACAGAGCTTCTTTTTTTTCCTCAAAGAAAAAAAAAATCCCATAAAACTCAGCACAGATGGAAGAAATTAATGGTAATGCGTCTCTTACATAATGACACATCATGTTTGCCTGAATTTCAAGTTAAAACACAAAACTTGGAACAGAAGTGGTCCGAATCCAGCTTTTCTTTAGCTGGACGCAAAGTAGAGAAATGAATTTAAAAGCTAGATAAAAATGTGGTGATGCTCTTTACGGCACCTTTAAACACTTCAGATATGGCGGGACACCCGTGAGGAAACGGGAAGAAACTGTGCTTTAATCAAACTTCCAAGCCATGTCAAAGAAAGCAGATAAAGGGGACATGGGCCACAGCTGCAAAGCTGTATTTGTTTTCCTGACAAAAAAACAAATTTGATGATAAAGACAGTCATTATATCAGCTCTGCTGGATAACTAACACGCATCAGTGCATGGGAAACTGCTTAATAGTCACCTACTGCCATCTAGTGAAACTGAAGTCTAATACAGCCTACCTTTTGTTTTCTGAGAAAGAAAAAAAAACTTAACAAGCATAAGGAGTAACGAAGGGAATTTAATCTGAAATTCACAAACCTTTCAAACCACAGAGAGAATACAAAAGGCTTAAGGAGAAAAAAACAAAACAACACAAAGAAAATGGTCTTTTTAACTTTTACACACTCACAGTTATTTGTCATCCAGCATATTTACAGAGAACATTTTTTCCACCTCTGCAACTTTTACCTCCTTTTCCCAAAATATACCTTCATCAACTTCAGACATACCGCACGTGCCCCCTACCCCAATCATCTCAGTGACAAAATATTCTCTGAACTCCTTTTATCTGTCCCCCCTGATCCATGTGAAGAAGAGCTGGTGTTTGTGTAGACCAGATATAAAGCTTAAATGCTCTGGCAGCACCTGAGGTGACACTTCACATGGCACGTTCTTAGCTCTGACTCCTAACATTAGCCAAGAAAGCACCGACAATCCACAAAGGACCCGACTCTGCTGCAGCTCTATTCAGTATTTACTCTACTGCACTTTTACTGCAAACATTTACTAAACAAATGAGTCTTGCCTCCTAAAAATTACACCCCTTGTACGACAAACTGCAATCTCAAATAATCACATTTGCCCTTTCGGTCTCTGGCATTCCTATGACTGCTTCGTATTAGACAACCAATATATATTAGACGTGGCGGTTACTCATGACTTAGGAAAGGGAGGAGAAGCTTCTGTGTGATTACAATTGTAAAAAAAAAGGCCAATTTAAACCTAAACCGCGCTGCTTATTTTGAAACTGAACCAAGCAGCTTTGGGTCTGACACTAACCAAACACCCAGTGAAAACAAAGTAAGGCTTAGAAAAAAAACCCATGAAACTAAGTTAACAAATACAAAGGGCCAACATGTGAGTCAAATTTCCTGGCTTAAAGTCTTGTGGCTCCAGCCCCGAAAAGGGATTTATGCCCCTGTCCTCTCAAATGTGCAACGTAGCAACGAATCTCCGCTGAACCCTTTATATCTATGCTTTGTCATCCAACTTAACTGTCAGCTTAGTTGCAGGGGGGATTGTGATGTTTAGGAGAGAGCGTTGAATCTTATCATCAACAGAGCTGCAGTCTGCCCTGGTCAGTTAATCACAGTAACCTCATCATTTTCACAAGAGCGGTGATCGAGAGCTGGGTCTAACAACTGTCACAACCAACTGTAGCACGACACTAAGAATCAGGATCAACAATCAGAAGTTCAGACAAATATTTATCTCTGTAACTATTAGGGAGCTCTGGAAAAGTAAGTTCCAACTAACATCTCATTGCATTCACGCATGACAAACTGATGTACAGAAGAAAAAAAACAAAACACAAAACAACCAAAGCCAGATGGGAAAAGAGGGAAGAATTTGTTTGTGCTGGTTGGAACAATCTCGAACTAATGGATGAAGAACAGGAGCCGAATCTCCTCGCCTCACTTTCTACAACAGCCAATCGGCATCATTCCCGTATTGCTTGTTTAGTTGGTCCATTGAAAGTTTCTTAGATAATGTCAGTTTTCCTTCATGCCTGCTTCAGCTCATGTTCGAGTGGCTTTTCAGGTGCCTCCTCAGGTGGTTCAGACAGGTGTAAGTCTTGGGGCAGATCTGGCAGTGATACGGTCGCACCCCCGAGTGGTTCAGCATGTGCTGCTTCAACACGCTTCCGTCCGAGAAGGCCTTCCCACACTGGGAGCACACGTATGGCCGCTCCCCCGTGTGCACGCGCATGTGAACTGTGACTTTGTGCGCCATTGTGAAACCTTTGCCACAGACCGTGCACTTGAACGGCCTCTCTCCCGTGTGAGTGAGCCTGTGCGTGCGCATCGCCCCCATCTGGGAGAAAGCCTTCCCGCAGTCCGGGCAAACGTGCGGTTTCTCACCCGTGTGAACCCTGGTGTGACTCCTCAGTCCTCCGGCCGTGGAGAAGCACTGCGAGCAGTGAGTGCACTGGTAGGGCCGCTCTCCCGTGTGAGTGCGCATGTGCTGCTTCAAATCATAGCGGTTTCTGAAGCCGCGCCCGCACACCAGGCAGCTCTCCGGTCTGTCGTCGTTGTGGCGGAGCTCGTGATTGGCCAGGCATTTTTCGGAGAGGAAACATTTGCCGCATTCCTGACACTGATACGGTTTCTCGTGGTCAACCCTCTGATGGTACTTGAGCTCGCTGATCCCAGGAAAGGTCTCGTCACAGTATCTACACCTGAAGCGATGGTTGGGGCTGTAGGGGAGCTGATGTTCACTCATCTGATGGTTCCTCAGCAGATGAGCCATCTTGAAGGTCTTCCCGCAATGAGAGCATTCATATTTTGTCAGCAACTGGACACACTGGTGTCTGACGCGCTCGTGCATGGACCTGAACTGGCACCCACACTTGGTGCAAATGTGGGCGGCGTTTTTACACTTCCTCTTCCTGTGCCCAGACAGGTGAGCCTCGGTGCGGAAGGCTTTTCCACACTGAGAGCATTTGTAAGGCTTCACAGCTGTGTGGAACCTCTGGTGTTCAAGAAACTCAAAGCGATATTTAAAGCTCCTGCCACACAGCGGACAGTTATGGGTGACTCTTCCTCGCTGGTAGACTGCTTTGACGGAAGTCTTCCTGGAGGACAACACTGATGTCCGATGGCTCGAGCCACTTTTCCTGTGTTTATCTCCACTCATTAACTTGGCGGCATCCATTTCACCAACCTCTTCATGCCTTTGTTGGTGTTTGTCCAGACTCTTTGTGGAGATGAAGCTCTTTCCACATTGCTTACACTGATAAGGCTTCTCATGATCGACTTGCTGATGGTACTTCAGGTCACCTATTCCTGAAAAACCAATCCCGCAGTGGCTACACTTGAAAAGGCGGCTTTGAACATGAGTTAGCAGATGTTCCTTCAGGCTGCTGGACTTTGGAAAACTCTTTCCACACTGCCCGCAGTCGTAGTTACGTCCCCGTTTCGGGCAGTGATGTCTGAATTTGTCCAGCGACGTTGGAAAACTGTTCCCACATTTGATGCAAAGATATGCCGCATTTTTGCATTTCCGCAGTCTGTGTCCAGCGAGCAGAGTGGCTGTTCGGAAAGCCCTCCCGCACTCAGAGCAGTTGTAGGGTTGCAGCCCGCTGTGGACTCTCTGATGTTCAATGAGGACAGAGTGATGCTTGAAGCACTTGTCACACTCGGGGCATTTATGGATTCCTGACTGCTGTCTCCTGCGTGGAGATGAAGTAACATCGGCCACTTTTGGAGATTCTGGAAAGTCAGCTGAGGTGGAAGGGTTTGTGGACAGCTCTTCGTCAAACATGACAATCTGAGGGACGTCATTATTTTCATCATCACAAGCGCTCGGGTGGGAAGCGATGGCTACTTCCAGAGACGGAGGGAGAGACAGCGAGGGGATCAGAAGATCATCTGACTGAAATGGAGCTGCAGGAAAAGAAACAGGAAACAAATATTAATACAGTCCCACATGTTGAAATAAAAGAAGATGCACTGACTAGTATATGCATACCAACGCTGCTCTTTGCTAATTTCCCGTGGCACTGTTTACTCTGGAGAAGAAATTTAAGGTCCTCTCCATTGGACACGCACTGCATATACTCCTCTAGGACTGAAGGGGCCGCGCTAATCCAGGATGCAGTCTGTGAGACACATGCACAAAAAAATGCACATTTGAAAGCGCTCCTTTATTTTATCATCTTAAAAAGATCCTCTCTGTACCTGTTTGAAATCTGGTATTGGCAGCAGCTCCTCGAGTCTTGTGAAAAACTCACAAACTAGGGTCTCGAGCGCCGTATCAAAGTCAGGGCCGTACTCCACAGGAAACACATTCTGCCACATGGGGAAAAAAAAAAAAGATCTGCACTGTCAACATACAACCTCGACCTTTTACACATGTTATTATAATCACATTTTTAAATGTGATTCAAGCACTGTCAGTCCCAACTTTACCTTGAGAAAGTGTTCTCTGCCATCCGTGTCTTCAATGAGGCCTTGCACCAACTTCATAAAGTTTGCCTCTGGTGCTTCGATTACAGGATCATTGGTCTAGATAACCACAGGACAGGTCATAGGTCTACAGCTAATAATTATTTTCATTATTACTGTTGTATTACCTTCTTTTAAACAAAATTCAATTTGTTTGATAAATCCTAAAAACAGTGGTGTTTTCATCATTTTTTGATTTTACAAATTAGCCATTTATATATTCCAAATTAAAATACGCTAACAGGCTCACCCACCTCCTCGATGCAGGAAGATTGGATTCGGTTAAGGTGGCTCTGAACTGCCTTGAGATGTTCAGGGTGTTCAGAACGCAACAGTTCAAGAGTCGTCTAGAAGAAGCGTAGTTTATAATATTAACGGGAGCCTCGTGTCCTCGTCTCATTTGAATAGCACCGTTTACACACCTCATGCGATCCAGACATTTCACTTACCCTTGCTCTCAGACCCAGTGAGAGCAGCCTCCCTTCCCTCTTACTCATCAGTTCAGGAACTGCATCTGTTACCATGGACACAAACTCCTCCAGTTTCCCATAGTGCTTTATGTTCCGCTGGCGCACCACTTCCCACATCACAGCAGACATCAGCCGGAGTGGTGGGACCAGGAGAGCCAGCGAGGACAGGGGAACACTGAATTCTTCGGAGAGAAAACAGACTGGGTCAAACAAGCTTTCAGTCAGGTTAAGAACCTGGTACACCTCTGTGGCCCCGAGTTTACATAAGAATATTTAATTTTGAGGCAGAACAGGGATCCCCTTCGTTGTTTCAAAGGCTAGATTAAATGTTATTAATGTAAACAGTTGATCGTGCCTTAAATATATCAATAGGAAGAAGGTAAATGAGTGGGAGATATTGTTCTTTGTACAATAAAACCACTGAAGTCAGCACCGTCTGTTCACCATCGCTACTGTCCATCCATGAGCTGCAGAAATACAGTACTACAGTCCGTCCTTAGCCTAAAGCACCAGGTTTGTGTGCATAAATAGGATAAAATTCAGTTGTTTTATACTAAATTAACCACAAAGACAAAGAGGCGATGTGAGTTTATTACGGAGGCATGAGCATGTTAGATGGGTAAACAGCTAACTGGTAGCTTAACGCTAGTTACTTTATTTAAAAAGAATCGCGTTATTAATGCCTGTTAATAGACCGATTTTTTAACTGCATTTGATACACTGAAGCAAGCCTTTTCAAGCAAATAAAATGTTTGGAAACGCGGACAATCCCCACTGTTTCTTCCATATCTAGAGCGTCAGCTAACGTGCTGGCTACAGGGCAAAACCCGGCTTAACAGGGAGCAAAACAATTCTTGTTCCAGAGATTAGTCGAGGCCTCCTCAGCTCCCAGTAATCCTTCTCTTTGGCTAGTCGGCTAACCACATAACAAGCGAAAATACAACATGTTGTTGCTCTCCACGAGGTAACACTTACCCATATCATTCATTGTGGAATTCATTAGCAACGATGGAAGGAAAACGCAACACGAACAGCTATTTCGTTCATAATATCGGCTAGTGTAATAGCTAACCGAATATACGGCTTCAGGCGCCAACTTCTTCCTGAAGCACGCTGTTCATATCACGGGGAGCGTTGGGCCAGTAGGCTCATCAGGGAGGTTCGTTTTGTTTTACGGGGCAGCCCGTACACAACGAGTCCCATTTACTTTTGTAAACGCACCACGCCTCCGAACAATCAAAATAATAAGGGTAGCGTAAAGACCTGGCTCAACTGTATTTTATTACACAGTTCGTACACTGTTGTTATGCTCATATTGTAAGCTCGGAACAGACTTTACAACGTAAAATGTAAAAAAATAAATAAATTTAAAAAAAATCAACAACTAAAAAATAAAAACATTAAACAAACTAATTTTAAAAAAAAAATACTGCCATTTCCGCTTTGGAATAAGAGTTAGAAATTATTTTTTCACTTTCAACTAAACGTAATTTTTAATTTGTTTCGGTTGTGTGACTTTATTATTTTAAACACAGGAACACATTAAACAAACCCACAGCAGGATGTTTAACCTAAGACCTGAACTCTTTCATTGCATGTATTTTTAATTACCAGTTTGTTTGTTTTTACCTTATTTTTATTTCTGAGGAAAATGAGATCCACATATGAGGATATTCGTTTTCAATATCGAGAGAACAGTGACAGTATAAGGTCCTCGTAAGTGGATATCAGGCCCTTGTAGAGCAAAATTTAGTATTTTGGTCTAGACAACCCAAAATGTGATGTCCACATATGTGGACGCGGGTCCTAGGAGGTTAAAGCTGGGTTCAAATATACAGTTTTGTGCTGTCAAGGGACAAATAGGTGGCAATTATCTAGTTTATTTTGTGTTTACAATATTGAACAGTGTCACTGGTAAATAATGCTGCTCCAGTAAGTGTTACCTCATAGAAGGAAAAAAAAACAAAAAACAGGCACTAATAAACACAGAAGAACACTGTTTTCTTGGATAATTTCAAAATTACATTTTAGGACATCAGAAAACAAAACATACAAAACATCTGTATGTCAGGACCAAAAGCTGCACTTGAAGGTGACATTTTAAATGGACGATAAGGAATGAGTCTGTAAAAAAGAAGAAGAAAAAAGTCCAAATCCTATGATGAGGTGCATGAAGTCAGCAATAGTGTGTACAGTGTCACTGCACAAAGACATCATCAATGGCAAAACACCATTTGTGAGTCAGTAGAATCAGAGGGTCTGAGACTGGACTACACTGTGAGATTTTAAGTGTCTTTTCAGGTGACTGAGGCACGTGTAAGTTTTTGCACACAGCTGACAGGCGTAGGGCCGGACTCCTGTATGGCTCATTGTGTGTTTTTTCAGTTCGCTGCCACGTGAAAAGCTTTTCCCGCATTCAGAGCACTCGTAGGGGCGTTCCCCAGTGTGAACACGCATGTGGAGCGTCACTTTGCTCGCCATGGTGAATCCTCTCCCGCACACCGAGCACTTGTACGGCTTTTCCCCCGTGTGGGTGCGCCTGTGTATCTGCAGCTCTCCAGCCGAAATGAAAGCCTTGCCACAGTCGGAGCACAGATACGGTTTCTCTCCTGTGTGAATCCTTATGTGTACATTCAAGTTTCCCGACACGGAGAAACGCTTCCCGCAGTAGGTGCACTGAAAGGGCCTCTCGCCTGTATGACTGCGCATGTGAAGGTTCAGATCGTGCTTGCTCTTGAAGGCTTTGCCGCAGCGCGTGCAAATCTGCGTCCTCTGCTGCGTGTGGCGCAGCTGGTGAGCGGTCAAACACGCAGCCGAGCTGAAAAACTTCCCGCACTGCTGGCACTGATTGGACAGCTGAGGAGGATGAATCTTTTGATGTGATCTTAGCTCGCTCATACCCGGGTATACCTCCCCGCACTGTCTGCATGTGAAAATGCGGTTCTGGTTGTGAGTCACCTTGTGCTTAGCCAGCAGGTACATTTTCTTAAAACTTTTCCCACAGTAAGGACAGTCAAACTTGTGGATGCTATGAACACACTGGTGTCTAAATTTTTCCTGCATAGACTGAAAGCTTTTCCCGCATTTGATGCAAATGTACGCTGCTTTTCTGCACTGTGTCCGCCTGTGACTTGATAGATCAGAGCTCCGCCGAAAAGCTTTCCCACACTGAGAGCACTTGTAAGGGTTTTCTCCGGTGTGCAGCCGCTGATGCTCCAGGAGTTCATACCGGTAAATGAAGCACTTCCCACACTGAGTGCATTTCTGTGCAACTCTCTGTCTGAGAGGGCCAATCACAGAGCTGGACACCACATGACTCTCAGCAGATGAAGAGGGAGCTTGGTTAGTTGTTGTAGCATGGTCACCGCACTCCTCCACAACATGTATGTCAGGAATGCTGTCGGTGTCTTTTCCTCCCACCTCTTGTTCTGCATTGTGAGACTCTTCCTCATGTGGCCATCTTGTATCCCACATGTCACCGTCTCTGGGCTCTTGAAAGGCAGCTGCCTCAGACACTCTTTGGTTTTCGAAGGTTTGTGCATTTGAGTCCACATCTTTGGCGCCGTTGTCTCTCAGGGAGACGGGGAGCGATAACGAGGAAAAAAGCCGCTGCTCTGAGGGAGATGGCACTGTTCGAAAGAATTCAAAAAGAAAAGGGTCAATAAAAAAACTGCATCCAATGCATCTTTTATCTTTTTCAATTAACTGAACGTATTTGGCTACAGAAATCCAAAACACAGCTCCCAATGTCAATCATAGGACCTACAATAGAAATACTGCATCTGACAAATGCATAACTCTGATTAAGTGCACATATATACTTCAATTTTATTTACAGAGCATCAGTTCAGCAACAGCAGTCATTTCAAGGCATGTTATACTGTATGTAGAATACATTATGAACCCATTACAGACTGTCAGGTAAAGATCCTACAGAGTGAAGAGAATCCTAATGATCAGATCACCCTCTGTGTGCAAGCACTTGGTGATGCTGAGGAGGAAGAACCCTTTTAAACAGGAAAGACTCCTGGCTTAAGCATCATTAGTCTGACTATGGTTGCAGGGTGATGTGAAAGAGAAAAGAAAGGCAGACAGACTCACCACTCGAATCTATCTTGGCCATTTCACTATTGCGAGGCCTGGTTCTGAGCAATACTTTGATGTCATCAGCTTCAGTTACACAATGCATGTACTCCTCTACCTCAGCTGGTGTATCACTGATCCACAAAGCAACCTTTATCAGATAAATAATATGATTTTAATGCACAGGCCTTAGACTGCTAATCTGTGAAAATGCCCTAAAAATAGTCCTTTCTTACAGGTAAAAGACTGTGGACCTCTACCTGTTTAAAGTCTGGTACTGGCAGCAGCTCTTCCAGTTTGGAGAAGAAGTCACAGAGAAGCTTTTCCAGTGCTGTGTCAAAGTCGGGCCCATACGCCACAGGAAACACATTCTACTAGGCGAAAAATTATTATTAAACACGCTTACCTATTTATATTTAGACTAACTGTAAGACAAAAGCAGAGACACACTTTGAGGAAGTGTTCTCTCCCTTCTGAGTCGTCCAGGAGTCTCTGAACAAATGTGACAATGTTGGCTTCAAGAGGGTTACCTTCTGGATAGACCTGCAGAGTTAAATAAACACAGTTAGTCAAGCAGAGCTTCTTAATCAGCCAATAGCCAACATCCAGGAACGTTAAGCGCTACACACCTGTCGTGAGCGAGTTTGCAGCAGGCCACCCAAGTGTGTTTTAATGCCTCCGAGATCCTCAGAGTTTAACATTTGTAATATCATCTGGAAGAGACATTAAGGACAGACAAACAGTGAAAGATCAAACGTAAACAGTGAAAACTACCTGCTGCCTCTTTCTCTTCTACTTACAGAAAGGACTTGCCTTTAACTACCTCTGGATCTACAAATGTGACACTAAAGATTGAAGAAAAAGTCTTATGTCTATTTGTTACTCATATCATCTTCAAGACAAAGCAAAGTCTTGGAGTTTGTGATCAATGCAATGCTTTTATTTTGTTGTTAGATTAACAACTGCATGAGCCAACATAATCCTTGTAAGTTTGTAAAATTAGAAATTCCACAGTCAGACAAATATGCAAATACCTAAGAAATTTTAACATGATAGAAATGTAACTAATACATGTGGAGACTGAATCCACAGTACATTTCCTTACCTTTGCCCTCAACCCCAGTGTGAGCAGTGTCATCTGCTGGCTTGTTAAGATGTCGGGAATGGCTTCAGATACCAAGGACACAAATTCCTCCACTTTACCATAATGCTTAATGATTTTCAGATGAACCACCTTCCACATCACAGCCGACATAACACGCAGTGGTGGAACCAAGAGCCTCAGCGATGATGGGGGTAAGGGCCCCTCTGTACGGGCTAGAACAGTACATTGATCCTGTCACAGAATCTGTAGAGATTCCTACAGCATCAATATTCTTCACACTTTGAAAAGTTGGAATAAGAAAACTATTCGTAAAAACACAGGTGTACGTAAAAATTCAGTTTTCTTTGGGTTGTTTGTTCTTCTTAAAAGAAGAAAATATGGTGTAAGTAAGCAGTCAATGAAGCCACACGTGACAAAGATTTTAATTGGCTTCCATTAGTTGTGGGGAGAAAAAAATGAAAACACCAAAGTATCACAATATTTTTGCGTGCCAGTATATATGCTGAGAGTACTATGAACATGTGAGCTAATCTCATGCACCACTATCTTGAGATATTAGCTGAGCAAACTTACATGAAATCAGCTCAACCATTAAAACAAAAACATCCAATATTGGACAGCTACCTCCTAATTTAGAGCAAGCTCAGTCACAAATGTGCAAATGTATACCATCCTCCATCTGTGCCTGCCTGCTGATTATACTGAATTTTTTCACATTCTGCGACTAATTGCAACTCATGGTGACTAAATGCTTGTTTAGAGCTTTAAGGTGTGGCACACTCCTGACAGCATTTGATCGCAAGGCGATTGCACAGTTCTGATAGGAGGCAACCTTTCTGCAAACAGTTGCAGTCTGATTTGGACTGACAGCAATCACTCAGAGAGATTATTGAAGGTTTCTAAATAATAAGTGTTGCCAACATGCTGCCATCAGTCTGAATGAGCCTTTGTCAGTGAGCACAACTCAAGGGGACCAGAGTCTGCTGGCTGTCAGCTGACTGTATTCTGGTTATATTCCTACAGAGCAGGACGATTACTGATCGCAAACGAAACACTTAGATGTAAATTTCTGTCTATACAGTAAGCAACAGCTGTGATTTCCCCACAATTTATCACAGTTAATAGCTGTATTATGTCATAAGAAAAAAAATGAAGTGAAATATTTTTTTCTCATTGGACAAAACAAATGACAAGTTTAACTTTAAGAACATAATTGGCAGTTGAAAAAGGTGATAAATGACAATATATGTCATTGCAATACCCAGCATATTGCAAAAATGTCAAAAATCACAATAATATTGTTTTATAAATCAAGTATCGATAATACCGTATTGTGGGGTGTCTGGTAAGTCCCACCTCGAGCTTCCAGTTTGTGTTATCTTTGTGATGTGTGATCTGAATGTGTGCTTAGGATTGGTCCACCCTTTAATTTCTTATCTTTGTATGACACTACTACCTTTCTGTGTAATTAGGATCTCTCTTACGTGTTATCTTTCATGTGAACAAAATAAGACTGAAGGGGTATTGCCGAGCAAAAACAAACCAAAAAACTTTCATCTTCTGTGATTTATCGGCAGGAAATTTACTGAAGATTTTTCAAAGTGCAGTTTAATTTCTCCAACTTTTTTTTCATAAGCTATCGAAAAGGTGTGGGAAAATTGGAGACTTTTAGTATCAATGAGTCAAAGAGAGGAAGTTAACGTTAGCGGAAAAGCTAACGACATCAAGACAAACAAAGACAACCGATAAAGATAATGAACTTTTACCCATGTTGTTATCCTGAAGAGATACAGCTGTTCAGCGGACACCCAGGAAGGCTCCCTCATAAAATAACCTGCCCGCAGGGGGAACGCCGACAACAAGCCCTCACTTCAACACCTCACCGTTTCTAGTAGGCGGACAAACACAGCAGAGTAACTTCCGGACTCTTCTTCGTGGTGCATATGTTGGGTTGACAGCTTTGCCGCCCTCTACTGTCTGCTGCAAACAACTCAATGACACCAATTACACGCAGCCACAGACGTTTCTGTCAGTTTAACCAAGCTGTAAATGAGTAATATTAAAACCCTCTGTTATACGTCTTTAGTAGTTTATAGACTAAATGACAGTAGTATGAAAATGATTAATAGCATAACATTTGGATGAACAAAAAAAAATAAATTTATGACGTGGAGGACGAGTAGAAGCAATCAGAAGGCCATAGTAAATCACCAAACCTTTATCACTTGTTCTCTAGTTTTTCATTAATACTGCATGTTGATGGCCTTGTCTCCTTTCCAAACTAAATCTGCTCATCCTTCAGACTCGTGTGTAGTTGCATGAACCCCCTGGTGGTGGCAGTGAAGGATATGAAACAGTCATGGCTCAGTAAGTATTTATCAGAGGCAGAGGATCCATGGAAGAAGTAATTAGATAGTGCCTCATCAGGCCATCTGGGCAGTATAAACCAACATGACTAAGTAAATACCCTGCAGCACATGTGGTGACTGACAGACGCAGTACCTAAAAAGGCTATTTCCGCTCTTTTCTGTTTTTGTTTTCTTTTGTTTGTTTGTGTTCTTTATGTGTCTCTCAGTCCTTTCAGTAAAGCCAGCCTTGGTTTTTACTTTGCTGTCACCCAAGTGTTTTGGAGTTTGCAAGTGTTTTGGAGTTTGTACGTGCTTTGTCTCTAGGGGCCACCGTAGTCCAGGACTAAAAAGTTACAACAACATGCAAGCTAGCAATAATTTTGTATTCCAATATCAATAAAACTGGGTGATAAACTACTAAAACACACATGTTGCAGTGTGGACATCAAGTAAGAAAATCTAACTCACTGCGAACAGATTTTAGGTAAGAGGATCTTTATCAAAAAACCTGACTGTTTGAGTCCATAAAGTTTATTTTGTTTTTTTGTTTTTTAAAGCACCCAAAGTCTGTAGGATCATTAAAGATGGCTTTAAAATCAACTTCACATATAGAACAACTTGATCTATTTTTTTTTTTTTAGAAAGAAAGAAAGTAATTTTTCAAAACAAATTACCCATATTTAAAGTATTTGAGGCTTAACATGAAAATACCAAAAGCAGTATATACAATGTTAATTCCAGAGAAGTTGGAACATATCAGATATTTAAACTGTTTCATGAAAAATATTAGCTCAATTTCAATTTGAAGGCAGCAACATGTTTAAAAACGATGTGATGGGGGCAACAAAAAGGCTGGGAAAATAATTAGTATTACAAATACATCTGCAATTGGCAGCACGTCAATAACATGATTGGGTATAAAAAGAGCATCTCACATATAAAGATGGGCAGAGGTTCACCGGTCTGTAAAACACTGTGTTTACAAATGACACATGATACAAATCTGATTGTGTGTCATTTAAAATGGAATTTGGCAAAGTGGTCAGACAAATCAAAGATTTTAATTCTTTATGGTCCTCCAGACTAAAGAGGAGAGGGGCCATCCACCTTATACTTAGTTCAAAAGCCTGCATCTCTGATGGTGTAGATGTGATTAGTATTTGTGAAATTGGCAGCTTACGCATCTGGAAATGCACCGCATGCTGAAAGGTGTATACAAGTTTTAGAGCAACCATGCAGACCACATCTTCTTCATTGAAGGCCTTGCATATTTCAGCAAGACGATGCTAAACTGCAAACTATATCTATTACAACAGCTTTATAGTAGAGTCCAGTTCCTTACACAAATGAAAAACATTTGGAGCATCATAAAAACAAACCATATGACAACACCGAGGACAAGAATGGGAAACGTTCCTCTCCCACAAGCCCAGCCGTTGCTCTCCTCAGTTCTCAGATCTTTACAGACTGTTGTTAAAAGAATGGATGTTACACAGTACTAAACATGGCCCTGTCCAGACTTTTGTTGAGCCTTTCACTCCCAAATAAACTTATTTTTTTAAAATGCTGCATTTTCTTATGTAAACATTCATATTTTCTGTGTTCTACTGTGAATAAATATGGGGCTTATAAGGTTTGGAAATCATTGTATTCTGTTTTATTTACATTTCACTGCACTGTCCCATTTTTTTGTGTGTGTGTGTGTGTGGGGGGGGGGGGGGGGGGGGGGGGCATCTATTTAAAATCTTTTGAAGTGACAGAACTTTTCCCATAACTATATAAAGCTTTAAGGTCAGCTTGACTTCATATTTTTCTCAATTTTTTTCTTTTTTTGGGGGCAGAGACAGGCTTCCATAAAAACCACAAAACCAAGAAGTCAGAGATTCATTAAGAACAGCTGAAGTGTAAATGTTCATACTCCAATAGTGGAGAACCAGGATTGACCTCAAAGACTGACGATGATGATGATGATGAGACACAACATGAGTCATGACCTTTTTTAAAATTTATTGTTATATATATGTATGTATGAATATATTGGTACCATATTCATCATATGTCCCTTGTATTAGGTGTTCACATCATATGCAGTCAGTATTTTTAAAGCATTACGTTGACGTCGCTTCTTTTTTATTTATTTATTCTTACTGTGGCTGTGCATTTTGTAATTACACATAGTGCCTTTTTAATCTTTTAAAAAATATTTTAGTTTCTCTCCGTGATGAAGCTTTAATCTCCGCCACATGTCCCAACGCTTAAAAAAATCAGATCAATTACCAAGTCACATCCAGTCACGTCACATTTTTTCCAGCCCATCACGCACAAAAACCCAAATTAAATTTAAAGCGAGCATCTGTCTGTTACCATGGTCGAAAAGTATAGCGTGCATATGGCGGACGTGTTAATGCATGTGTGTGCACGCAAGTGTGTAAGAGTGAGAAAGAGAGGAAGAGAGAGAGAGGAAGACTTGTGTGTATGTTTGTGTGTCTGCGAGTGTGTAATTAAAACAAGTGATCCACCCCCACCTTTTTTTTTTTTTTTTTTTTTACACACAGATTATCCCTCCATCCCAGCTGGTCAGAGTTGGATTTGACCACCCGACAACCAGAGAGAGGAAATCTCTTTGGAGCTAAATCCAAATTGGCACCCTTGATTTTTTTTTTTTTTTTTACCAAACTGAAAATGTTGGTGTGTTTAAACAATGAATTTGACACTAATATCTAAAACATATTTAGTAGAAAAACACACCGACATCTTGAGGTATGAAAACTGGTTTTGTAGTTAGTTTTTGTGGCTCTTCAAAGTATTGCTAAATGTACCATATGTGTTATAAATGTGTCATAAATCTCCCATCACTGTGTGATCAGTGACACATCACATCACTGACACATGATTCTGTGTGTCAGAATGAAAAAACTAAAATAAACTAAAAAGAAATAACAATGAATGGAAATGATTAAGATCACTCAGGCTGGTTGTTGAGGGGGGTTTTTGTGGTCGTGTTGCTTTTGTGCTGGCATTATGAACAAATTTAAGCTGCAAAGGGCAATACGAGAACACTCACAAGGACAGCACAGTGATGCAAAGGTTTCTGCACATCTGTTTGGCTTTTTTTTTAAACACATGGACTCTGAGAGAGATTGAGAGAGAGAGAGAGATTTAATATCGCCCTGACTTGTAATGAGGTCAAATCAGTTAACTGGTTCCTCATGTGAAAATGAAGATGCTGGATTGCTGCTCGGTTCTGAGCGCAGCTTTAAGTGTCCACTGTGTGGTCAGTAAAAATCCACAGGTCTGTAAAAGAGCTTTATTATCATTCAGTAAAACAATCGATAAAATGTTTAACCTAAGTGCATTACAGACAATCAGGTCCTCAAGGAAAGTCTTTTATATAAAAATGAAGATATTATATTTTTATAGTTTTAACATATCGTGTAATGGCCACTATGAGAGTCACTGAAATGGTCTTTAAATATAAATATATCACAAAAAATATGTAAAAATTAGCTTTACACACATTATACAGCCTAGAAGCTCTTTACACGCTTAATTACAAAATGAGCTTTCAGTGCATGCATGCTCCTCAAACCCACATCAGTCAGATCAAATTAAACGGTCTAAAGAGATTCAGAGTGTGCGGACAATAATCAATATCAGGCACATGATTCAGGGATCATCAGTACACACAGCCCTTCTTAGTAACTGACACACAAGTTAAATGTGTAATGCAGTATACATGACAAAATAGCTGTAAAAGGTTTCATTGTAGTATATTTTTTTATAATGAATATGAAATACTGCTTGTTTTCTGTCATCTGAAAATGCATATATCACCTTCATTTAATCAAAAATTATATTTTGTTGACAATAAGTAGTAAAATGAATGTCATTTTATGGGTTTGGCTTGGCTATGTTTTTCCTGCATTTAGGATGAGCAATTGCTAAAGCTGTAAGCTTTGGTTAAAACTGTAATATGGTAGTATGCATTAGCATATTAAAACCTGAATTAGCACTTTAAAAGTGCCACAGTCAATTAAACCTAGAAACATATAGTCTGCAGGCGAGACTGACTGCCATCAAAACATTTGGACATTTCTATCAAATTTGTATTTGTAGAAAATAACTTATTCAACAAATATATATTTTTAACTTCATGAAACTTTTAACCAAATCCGTTTTTGATTGTATTGTCAGTTTGTTACTTAGACGCATTCTTTTATACCTTTCTTTAATAATTTTTAATTTGCTGCATATATCTTGCATTTCTCAGTTTGAGAAACCAATTTCCTTTTTGTCTGCCATTCTCTCAGGGGTTTTGCTTGTGCATTTATTATGCAATCAGAGAGAAGCTTTTCACTGCAGGTAACAGTTCTTGGCCTTGAGGAGGGATGTGTTGCTTCAGACTCAAATTTTACTTCACGAGGACTCGTGGTTTTAGCAATAAAAATGCATTAGTGTAAACTACTGTTGTAAATTCCTTGAAGTCATTATGTTGTTTCATTAGCATCTGTCAGTGGATAGTTTTATTAATCTGAAAGGAAACACTCTGTTCTCTAATGGCTCAGTCACGCTAAAGTAAAAGTAGGATGGTAACCTCCTTGTGACCAGGAAAAATCAGTGATTGCATTTCATTTTTTTGCTGTTGAAGACTGGTTGTAAGCATTTGTGGTGGCCAGTTGCTTGCCCAGAGGGTAAGAGATTGTGATTGCACAGTTTGCCTGGTGGGCAGCAACCTGTCTCCAAACAATTGTGGTTCAGTTCAGACGGACTGCAATCACTTTCAGACAGATTGTCGAAGGTTTGGAAAGAAATGATTTATAAAGGCAGACAGACTGCAGCAATGTCGGCATCAGTCACAGTCAGTCTGTAGCAGTGAGCGCAACTCATCTGTGAGCAATCTCTTTGCTATGGGGACTTGACTCAAATGGTTGCCAACTGTTTGCAGCAAGTGCAGTGTTTAGTTCCCTTATAAAGTGGTGGATAAACAAATTCAACGGAAGACCTTATTCTAAATCTGATTAATCTGCTTCTAACAACTTGGTGCCAGATATCACAAAAGACCTTTACAAGTCTTGTGGTGTCCTTACTTCAATGACTCAGAGTTGTATTTGCTGCACAGTGAGGACCAACATGATACAAGGGAGCTGGTTTTAATGTTGTGGCTTTGTCTTGATAGGTCTAGGTCGATATTAAAAAAGAGTGCGTGATTATGTCTGATGCCATATTGTGATATTTTTAAGATGATGTATAACTTCAGAGCTGTCCATGGTACTCTCTTGAACGTTGTGGCATAACTGACATCTTCCATTAAGAACATAGAGGCCGAGTTGCCTAAAAACATTGCATATTCCCTCCATATCTGTTAAAATATAAAAGCTTTTTTTCCCTCTTAGACCGTGAGTTATTTCAATGCATATTCTCTGCTGTAAACAAAACAGACAAAAACAATACAATCACCCTCCGTTCAACTGACTCTCAAAGAAAAGTTTCCTCATAGTTTTCCCCAGGCTCCCTGAGTTCAGAGTCTCTGGATACTGATCCGGTCACCTCAGAGAGGCTCAGAGAGGCTGCCCTGGTCACACTATCATAAGATGGTGGGGAGGATGTTACAGTGTCGTCTGCTGTCTCTGCAGCCCCCACAGGCCCATAATGCTGGATCATGGTGGCTATCAGACCTTCTGTTTCTGGAGCATTCTCCACATCCACGACTGTCTCGTAGTTTATCTGTCTGTAGAGGTAGGACGCCTGCTTCATCTGCCGGCGCACAAGATGCCTCCTGTAACACCTCTGGATGACGATCGCAGACACCTCCTCGAGTTTGCGCCGCAGTGTGGAGGTGATGGGCTCGTGGGAAACTTTGGACGGGTTGGTCATCATGAACTTCTCCTCCATTTGCTGTTTCAGGGCATCCATTTCCCCCGACTCTCCCAGGACGCGCTTTGTGAAGGCAAACAAAATATCCAGGCAGTGGATTCTGTCCCCACTGACCATAGGGAGGTCCATGGAGATCAGGTGGATTTTGTTGGGCTTTGGGATACGCAACGGTTCCGACAGAGTGTCAGCAAAGTTCGACAGCATGGAGAACTCAATGAACTGCGTGGCCTCGGAGTCAAACTTCTCCCAAACCTCGTAAAACATTTCAAAGTCATCCTCACTCAGGGGCTCTGTGCTCTCCTCTGTGGCAACACTGAAGTTCTCCAGAATGATAGCTATATACATATTTACCACAATGAGGAAAGAAATGATAATGTAACTGACAAAGAAAGCTATGCCCACCGAGGGGTTGCCGCAGTTTCCTCGGGTGTTGGTGCCTGTGTTGATGAAGTTGAGGTCACACTCATCTGGGGGGCTGGACATTATAGGGCTGAGCAGGTTGTCCCAGCCTGCCGAGGTGCTGATCTGGAAAAGGGAGATCATACTATTCCCAAAGGTCTCGAAGTTAAACATATCATCGATTCCATCTTGTTTCTTCACATAGGCAAAGTTTGCCATGCCAAAGATTGCATAGATGAACATTACAAGGAAAAGTAGGAGACCAATGTTGAACAGTGCTGGCATGGACATCATTAAGGCAAACAGTAAAGTCCTTATTCCTTTGGCTGCACGTATAAGTCGGAGTACACGTCCTATCCTTGCCAGTCTGATGACTCGAAACAGGGTCGGAGATACAAAGTATTTCTCAATAATGTCAGCAAGAACAATCCCTGAAATGAGAGCAGACAAGAAGTGATTTGTCTCATTGCACAATGACACACTCAAATTAACCTGCAGCACTGTAATTCATATACTGTTCAAAAAGCCCTTTTTAATCAGAGTATAACATCAAGTAAATTAAACTTGTGGGATATTGATGTGGTCAGTTAAGCATCAGAGGGTGTTGTTAATCAGGTTAACAATGGTCTTTAAGTGATGGCATAATGAACCCTGCTTCTGGGTCCAAACTACTCTGCCTGTGTTTTTAACATGTTTTAATGCTTCGTATCTTGTTCTATTTAATCTGAACAAGCCCCTAAAACAGTCAGTGACCACTGTTGGCCTCTCTCAGTTTTTATTACCACTGTTCATTTTAAAGCTCCATTTTTAAAACCTTACGATGTAACTACAGCCCAGCCCATGCAGCAGTATATTAATGACTAACCTCTACTGAGGATTGATTATCTCAGTTGTTCTCCTGACTGAAGTTTGGTCCATTAAACGATGTTTAGGCACAAATTGCATTTGTGCCTAAACATCGGGAACCCTCATAGCACATCATTATATACCAGCTAGTCCAACTTCAGTAACCCCACAAACGTCACTGCTGTTTACTTGTCTTCATTTATGTCGGAAGTGATAGCAGAGCTGTACATTTTAAGTTTTTCAGAAACCCCTCAGTCAGGACATGGTATATCATGTTTAGGTGGAAACTAGCGAGCTAACTTCCTGCTAACTTCTAACTCATTTCATAAATTCTGTTTTCATGGATGCCTGGATGTTAAACTCAATTGTTACTCCTGGTAGAGCAGCCACGCTGATCATTTTATTAAAGATGAAAGAATTTAGACAGTTTTTAACTCTCAGTGATGTCACAGTGTTCCTGTGACTTTGGGACCCGGAAATGTCAGACTTAAAGACCGGGTTGCTTAGATGTTAATGAAATAACAACAGGACAACAATGAGACAACCCCCAAAACAGGTATGTTTTTACAGGTGGACACTCACATTTTTTCCCTCCTTTATCTTTTCTGACTGCTTTTTTCACTTGCTTGGCATTTACAAAAATTGTAAACAAAAAGATTTTTTTCACTTCTTACCGACAATAGAGAGAATTATCACCACAAAATCAAAAATGTTCCATGCAACGGTGAAGAAATAACAACGGAGGGCAAAGATCTTGATCAGGCATTCGGTGGTGAAGATCACAATAAAAACCAGGTTGATCTTGTTGAGGATGGACTCCATTCGCTCTGACTGCTCATCGGTTTCCACCATCATGGTCACCATGTTGACAATGATGAGCATCATGATCATAATGTCGAAGGCTTGCTTAGACACCAGATCAAAGAAGAAGGCTTGGATAATGTTCTAGGATCGGGAAAGAACAAGCAAGAATACAAGGTTTGCAAGGTTACTGATATCACTTCAAAAAATACAAAATATTTTAAATGTATATATAGAAAGTGTACAGGTAAAAATCTGTATCTTTAAAATGTGCTACATTTGCAAATTACATAGCTTTACCGTGGGTCTGGGTATTGGCTTTTGAGGTTTTTTAGTTCCTAACTTCTTCATAGCATTGTAGTACTTCTTCTGCTCTTCAGTCATGAAGATATCTTGTCCTCCTAAGTGCAAAAGAAAAATATCTCACGTTACTTTCTTTCCTAAAACAATGACAGGAGCTGTTTTCTTTTAAATGTTCAATCTGGGGGAATTAAGACCAAAAATCCTGCCACCTTATTCTTACTATAGAAAATTTTTCTTTGTACTTTTATTGGACTATTCATGCATTTATTTCTGCAGCTTCAAATAATAAGAACTGCACGCAAATATCAAGTGATCCCAGCCTGAAATCAGTGTTTTTAATACTCATCTTTCTTTTCTGCTGATTGAAATTGTCAATGATGACACCGATGAAGAGATTGAGGGTGAAGAAGGAGCCAAATATGATGAAGACTACAAAGTAGAGGTACATGTAGAGGTTGATTTCTTTTATTGGTTGTTCCTCCACCTAAAAACAAATGGGTTCATTAGTCAGTTAGTTAGTTAAGATTTTCATGGTGTAGGTGTGGAAGAAAATAATATACTTACTCCTCTTGAATCAACAGCTGCATACATTATTTCCATCCATCCTTTAAATGTAGCCTGTGAATAAAAGAATATAGCACAATGTCATAGTCCAGGCACTGCATTGTAATGTTATAGTAACAGCTGATTTTATTTTTAGAAAGAAAACAACAGTGAAATGTCTTTTATGATCTGCTGTAAATATCGAAGTGAGAGAGACTGATGTAATTGTCTGGACAGAACAGAAGTGGAACAACACAACAAGAGTAGTGAACAAGTTCTCGAGGTGTTTATTAGCAAAAACAGGCTGGCATCATGTGTGACAGGTTAAAAATAAAATCAACTTACCACTTGCAAAAGAGAAAGGTAGCCAAGCCCCACATTGTCAAAGTTGACCTTGACTTTTGTCCAGTAGAACTGGGTGTCATTCATGGCGAGGCAGTCTGACTTGTTGTTGACCAAAGAGACACTGTGGATGAACCCCGTTCTGTTCACGCACTTTCCAAATTTGCCGGCGAACAGATTGACTCCCATGATACTGAAGATGAGCCAGAAGATGAGACACACGAGCAGCACATTCATAATGGAGGGAATAGCTCCTATGAGGGCGTTCACCACTACCTGATGAGCAGCAAACAAGAAATCAGGTCAGTCCCAGAGAAATAAAGTATATTCTATTGTTGTAAACAGCTTATGTTTGTGATCTCTGTAGTTCACACTAGTCTGGTAATCTTGTTTTCTACATATGCTATTATGTGATAGTTGAAGTTTAGTTTCCCAATTCTAACTTAAAGCCAACAGCACAATTTTTCACAGTGATTTATGTTATGACAATCCCTTGTGTGATAATACATGTGCTGTGTGTTGATAATCAATTTCACTCAAAATCACATGTATGATTTTTGACAGTACAGGAAAAGTCAGTGGGATACATAACAATGTGGTGAAACTGTCATACAGATTCAGGGTATATGGACAGACACACACGTGTATACACATGGCCACTTTATGAGCTACACCTTGCTATTAGTGTGCGACCCCCTTTGTTTTCAGAACCCAAATCAAAATCACTCAAATCATCTTTCTTCTACATTCTGGTGCTTGCTTTGAACATAAGCTGATCCTTTACCATGTCTCCATACCTTAATGAATTGTGTTGCTTCCATGTGATTAGGTGTTAGTAAGCAGGTAAAAAGATGTATCTAATAAAGTGGCAGTTAAATAAACTGTTTGCGGAGACTGCATTAAATCACAATCACTAAAATAAAAGTATAACAGCTAACAGTATTGTACAGTAAAGTTTATATTTAGTATGGCGCAGTACAGCATGTACCCTATAAAACACATATACTGCTGGAAAATCTAGTTGTCAGAACTTTACAGTAATTTACCAGGGACATTTTGTACAATAAGACTGGGAACTATACATGTTTGCACAAAGTTTAGGGCTAATCTACCAAGAAGCTAAAGAACTGCTGCCTTTCGCTGGATAAGTAAAGACTTTACATGTAACAAATCCCTGAAATACTACAACACATCCACAGTGACATCTGTTCCAAAGTTTTATCCACTCAGCAGCTGTTGAGACATTTCTACCTTGTAGAAAACTACTCACCAATTAAGCTGTTGTGGTAGTCCCAATGCTAAAGTTGCTTTATAACTAAGGGTTTATCCATAAGTGAAAGTATATTAATGAGATGAATCAGGATGTTAGTAGCCGACAGTGACAGCAAAGGACAGAAAACATATTTCTCACCCTCATGCCCTCAAATCTGGACAGAGCTCTGAGAGGTCTCAAAGCACGGAGGGTCCTCAGGGACTTGATGGCAGTAAAGTCAGAATATCCCAGTGAATTCGCTACCAGGCTTATCAAGGACACCTATGTGGAGTACAGAAAGGTGTATGAACTCTGAGAATCATAAAACAGATATAAGTGCTTAAACCTTTGAGAGGAAACAGCAAAAAGTACTGAAAAAACAATATCACCTGGTCTTATCAGCACATTTGCCAAGAAAGTGAGTATATTTTTAGCGACTCTTATAAAGAATCAAAAAACGGAGGAGAGTCGTAAGAGACACATCAGAAACATTTAAAGAGCCATAGTCACATTTTTTGTGTGTATTTTGGGACATTCCACAGTTAGGAACACAAATATTGTATTTTTGAGGTTTAGATTTGATTTGGTTTTTGAATCATCGTTTCAGCAAATTTAGACTTCCACTCTATTCTACATCCAAAAGAGACAAAACAAAATGGTATTCCGCTGTTGAATGACCCTTGGATGACAGCTATGGATGAAAATGGCATGAAAGATACGTGAGAAAGTCATGTCATGAAGGATGATGACAAAACACAGACAAGTATGCACATATGGTAAAAACAGTATCCATGCATGCATACTCAGCTATATATGCATATAAATATGTATATATATCAAATAGAGTGAGTTTTATAAAGAAGTTTAATCTTTCTTTGCCAAATTTGTTTCCCATTTTGTTCCAAATTGATCCAATAAGTTCATTCAAAGCAATTTAGGGCTAATAAGGTCCCAATGATCTGTATTTCTTTATAAAAGTCCTTTTACAGATGCGTTTGGCCAATATATCTAAAGAAGATACTCAAAATCAGTTTCAGGACTACAGAAGTCTTTGGCTCCACGACAGTACAGACAGAAAAATACAAAAATAAAGCAAAAGTAGGAAAGAAAAGTTTGCTAGGACTTCCTTTAAACATAAAAAAACAGAGGACGCTCGGTACCTGAGTTAGACCAAACAGGTCGCACATGAACTCAGCTGGTGCAGTTCAAAAACAAGTACGTTCCACAGTAAACCAGATCTTCTGTAGATAAGCCTCAGATCACATGAAACTGCGTTTGTTTTTTGATATAAAAGCCAAGGTCCTGTACCCAAGCGGTTCAAACGATGATTGCTGAGAGCATTTTTTAAGTTATTCTTATTTTAAATCTCATTTTTACATGAAAAGCATTTGTTTAGAAACAAGACGGTGGCTTTTGATATCGCAACAAAAGCGCTTACGAGTGAAGAAACACAGAAGCATTTGTGATGCGGATGCAAGTTTCCAGTCCCAGACTCCATACTCACCTGGGACCTGCTAACTACAACTTACCCTAACAATAGAGCGGTCTGTGGCAATCTGTGTAACAGCAGGTGAAATCAGAGGAAGTCAAGGGCTGCATGCCTCGGGCACTTTGAGTGACTAAACACTTACAGAACCGCATCCAGTTCCCCACAAACATGTGGCAAAATCCTACTGGGGAACGGCCAAATCCTGACATGAGAGCAGCTGCAAAAATCTACAACGTTGCTACTGTTTCAGTGTGACTTAGCACTTAGTTCTGCAGCGAACAGGTTCAGGTATTGAAAATGTTGTCTAGAGCTAATTCACGCGCTCTCCTGTGAAAAATCTGGCATCATTATAGCTACAAGTACGGCATACATTCAGCTACATCCTTTCACATCATATGATTTAAAAACCAAAGCAGCAAAGCGTTCACTTACATCCACAATCAGAAAGTCGAGCCAGCACCAGTAGTTTGTAAAATACTTCTTGAAGCCGTACGCAATCCACTTGAGGAACATCTCCAGGACGAAGATGTAGGAGAAGACTTTGTCAGCGTACTCCAGCACCACCTTTATGACTTTTCTCTTTTCAATGTAAATGTCTTCAAATGCCTGCAGTATAAGAAAATGCAGCATTACATTTCCATTGCTCAGCATAAGAAAACCATCTGTGAGAAGCTTTTTTCTTTAAAACTACACAAAAGGGACGATTTGTTCAGCCAGCTTAACGTCTCATCAAATCTACTGCCGATACTGTTGGTCAATCCAGACATTAATAATTAATATTGGTATTAGATCATTACTAATCTTTCTAATTCCATCTAGGACCCTTACCAGAGCCCCACTGCTGAGCAGGATCATGAAGATGATGAATGTCTCAAACCAGCTGTGCTCCACAATCTGGTAGCAGGTCTTCCTCAGCCTCCACCAGGCCTGGCCTAGTCCACGGCTGGTGTTGATGTTACAGCACTGGCAGTGTCTCATGCAGACTGATGATCGTGTCAAAAAACAAACCGGCATTTATCACAGCATGAAGGAAAAAAGAAACATTTTAAATAAATGCACGTTAGCAGAGTTAGTGAGGTTGCTACTTCTCACTCACATTCAGGAAAGCACTCATCAGGCTCCATACTGTCTTCATCCAGCACTGACAAGTTATCCTCTTCCTCTCCGGGCTTCCTCAGATCCACAGTGCTGCCCTCTGACAGGCTGATCTTCTCCTACAAATTAAAGTCTGAGTGTTTACAATCGCGTGCCCTCATATGGAAACAGCCCTCAGGTCTTTGACATCTGCATGTGTAAATACAGAATATGAATCTCTATTAAAGTAGCAAACAGCGATTTGTTCTGTTTGTGTTCCCCAGCCTGCTGTGATACTGCTGATGCTGTTGTCATACATTCATGTCAAACATTAATAAACACTTTTTTTTTTTAAGAAGTTGCAGCACATTTTCCTGTGTGCATTCGTCCCATCAGAGCCGGCGCACCTTGATGGACTTTCAATCTCCTGTGAGGCTTACTGCAATTTTGATGAGATTTTCATGTGTTGTAACAACAACATATTTCATATGATTTACAGGACAGAGGTGCAGCTTCAATCTTGTAAAATGGTACGAAATTTAATCCAGCATTAACGGGCATGGATCTGGAAACCAAATTACCAGCACTGCTCATCTTAGAGTTTAAAGACAGTGAGAAACATTATGGACTGATGGCACATCAGAAAGTAGTAATTCATCCTATTTAAGCAAAGGCGCTGTATTTACACTCTAGAGAAGACTTAAATACTTAACTATAGGATTTCTTTTTAACAATATTCTTACACATAATATGTTTATCACTTTTGTGTGTGTTTAAAGCTCTGCACATGCGGAACAGCTGCAGATGCCCAGTTAAGCTGATGGACGATTGGAGGTCCCCCCCGCCCCCGTTTTTCATGATGCCTAGTTCTAGTGTGGTGTGCAGCAGCGCATGGGAGGGAAAGAGGAAGAGAGAGCACCAGACTGCAGGCTGCCCAGCTCAGCTGTGTCAGTTTAATCTGCTCTACAGCGCCTGGCTCCACATCTGGCCTGCTCCTGTTTTTCTGCCAGACAGGACAGGAACGACACATCCTCCGCCTCAACAAACGCCCGATCTGCAGGACAGTCTGACTCTAAAGCTTTCGAATGAACACAGTCATAAATCCAAATCTATACAAAAACTGGAGAGTGACCTCACAGTCACAGCAAGTGCTATTGCACTCTCACTGTTGTGTTTTCATGCAAATTAAAGCAAGTATACGGTGTTAGTTACTGTTGATGAGTGCATGGTAAACTCATTTCATATGTACAGAAATGCAAACAAGAAACAAACTGTATCTCAGTCATTACAGCTTCGATTTGCTGGGCAAATAATACTAACGCACCTACGGATCAGGGGTGAGCTTTTCAAGCTGTGACGCCTGACCCGTCGAATGCTCGGTGTGCTTCCCTAAGATTCCCTAAGAGGCTTTCGGAAGTGTGCTAAAGACATATCTGTTTAGGCAGGCATTTCAGCGATGTGCCGTGTCTGCTGTATACGTCCTGCGTTTCTAACACTGAAGTCTTGAACTGCTTTAATCCCATCTCTTTTGTTCAGTTGTTCATGTTTTTATCATTTTGATTTCTACAAAAGTGTTCTGCTTTCAATTGCAGTTTTCTTTGATTTAATTTTTAATGATTTAAATGAAGTATTCTTCCAATGTTTGTACTCTTAATAATCATATAATCTTACAGTACTCGTTAATGGGTGTAAAGAGTGCTATGGACAAACGTACTGGGCCACCTACACATCACACCTACAGGAGTTGCTCAGCCATCCAAACACATGAAGCTGCCAGCACACAGTTTTTGTGCTGATGCTAATGCCAGAAGAGGTTTTGAGTCGGAAGAGCATTGGTGACTTTTACTCACTATGCACCTTACCACTTGACAACCTGACTCTTTAAGTGGGCTGTAACTCTGTGGGTCATTGCTGTGGCTCCTAAAAGCTTTCCCTTTGTAATTATAGCACTTACAGTGGATCGGGGACTATCTAGAAGGGAAGAGATATCAATAGCTGACTTCTTGCTACAGTGACATCCTGTGACAGCGCCACCTTCAAATTCTGTGAGCACTTTGGAACGAGCCATTCTTTCAAAAATGTTTGTAAAGGCAGACTGTGTGGCTAGGCCCCTGATTTTCTACACGTGTCTCAATGAGGACTGAAAATCTAAATTCAAAGGTTAAGATGTGTGGCTTAAATAGTAACGGCCTCATTTTCCTGTTAGTTAAGGATAATCAACCCCTTTAACATGTGTGTACTAAATATAGCTTTAAGCACAGCTCGGCACACATTCAACACATCTCATTAACATGTGTGTGCGTGTGCAGGACTCTATGACAGATTGATTCCATAGCATCATCATCATCATCATCAGAATTAGAAAACACAGATGTTACTAATAATATTTAGGGTACCAGCACAAAACATGTATGATTAAACATACACACATATGTTAAACAGTATAGAGCCAGTTTTGAAAGTATGCAGCCCTTCTGTATCCAGTCATTAAACATGATAAACTAATCCTGCCATTTTGATATCATGTTCATTCTCATACAGATCCTCTGTAAAAATTAAAAGTTTCTGGAAAATCTTTAAAAAAATTTCCATTATTCCAGCACATCTCAATTTAATAGGTAGATCAGACAATAGGCAACAAACGAGATCAAAATGTAAAAAATTCCTCTAACAAATAATTCACTCTAAATATTTATGCACTCAATTACTGTCCTCATTTCCATTTTCAGTAAGTTTTGTACTGAGAAAAACAAAAGAACCTAGGAGCAGGCCATTAATACTTTTTATATTTCAGCATATACAAACAGCAAAAAACCAAGTAATTATTATTTTATATAATAAGAAACACAAGCCAAACAAACAGGCTGAGTGTTTCAAATGACAAGATGAGATTTCATTCTTAGCAAAAAGTATGCTGATAAAATCACATTCTCTAAAGTATGTAAGTTCAGAGAGCATTAAAGCCTGAAGTTAAGCTCCAAATATGATTCTGGGCACAACAAACTTACCAGTTTGTTTTCGTCATCCTCTGATGACTCTGAGATCTCCTCCTCCTCCAAAAACTCCACATCTGACTCCCCAGGCGCGATGGGAACAATGACAGTCAGGTTTGGGTTGGTCATGTAGCTGTCCTCCTCTGGTACGATGTACTTCTCTCCATAACGTCCAAAAATCCCCCCATTGCTCTCCATGTGATTTCCGACCGGCTTGAGGGCCTGACTGGTTTCCTTGGCTTTGTGTTTTCGACGCTTCAAGCTCCTGTTGCAGAGGTTGATGACGCTTGTGACAATCCAGGAAATGCCGGAATTGATGCGAGCGATGGCAATCTGAATGTTATTCAAGTCCCCGTCTTCGTCTGGAGCAGACAGATTGTCTGAGCTGAAGGAGCTCAGCAGCAGGGCCAGAAAGAGATTCAGCACCTGTTGACATACCAAAAAATGTATGTTTACATCTTACAAATTACATCTGAATGGATGAAACTATTAAACTTTTCTTTATAGCTATTTAGCCGTAACCACTTAAGCCCTAAGCCCCTTTCTCTCTTTTTTTTGCATCTACATTTAAGAAACACATTTCAACCAAATTTGCTTATGCACAGAAATGCTCCATCCCATTTAGCTGCACTATTTCCACACAGCCTCTTTATTCAATATGCCACACTCCACAATAATAGGTGGTGGTGGGTAGTGTGTTAATATGGCCTGGAGCAGAGATCCTTGGTGTGAAAAGGGTTAACAAAGCAGGACATTGTATAGCCATATTATGCTTCTATCACCATCTGATGCTCAAAGCTCTGAATGGTTTAGTATGTAAGCTTTATCATTTCACCTAATGCCTGACATGATGTCCCATATATTTTGTCAACATTGGCAAATCCTGCAAAGTTCTGCAACAATGATACGCTCAGGCACATATGGCTGATGTTTCAGACCTCTTGAAGTCAAGGTTCAAAGCATCCAACTCCTAAGTAATCTGTCTGCTAGCTTAGAGAGCAGCAGCACGGGGCATAACACTGCACATATGTGTGTGTGTGTCTGTGTGTGCGTTCCCTTCATGGGTGATGTGCACAGTTGGCAAGGATCATCTTTAGCCACTGAGCTAGTCAGAGATGGGGAGCATGAGCAGATGATTAGTGATGAATGCCCTCCGACCTTCTCACCCCTAAGCATCCTGGATAATCCCACAGATAAACTGCTTTCCCACGATTCATGTGCACAGAGAGGTTTCTGTCCATTAAATTCCATAGGGAGCACTGTTGTGATCTGATCTTTAGGCTAACAAGGCAATACAGTCAATGAAAGTGTCTCTATCCACTAATAGCATTTATGTGATACTAGAGAAACTGCTATGTACACCTAGAAGTATCTAGTAACTTTCTTTTGACTGGGTTTGAATTATGCAAATCACTTGCTAATTTTTTGTCAAAAGAATTTAAACTTATCCTAACTACAAAAGTCGAGGGGAGCAAGTGAACAAGTAAATAAAACTAGATTTTTACTAGGTTAAAATAGTGCTATACTAAATACAAGTATTTCTGCATGTATTTCTATTACCAGGATCACCACTGGAACGACACCACATTCAAAGCAAAACGATGTTGACTATAAACAAATCCTGCAAATTCAGCACGCTTTTGTATTCTTTAATATCAGCTCACAGGAAACGGCTGGCCATATGGGAGGAGCAGTGAATGTGGGAGTAGGCGTATACAATTAAAACTGAATTAACTGCTGTTTTTGTTTAACAGCTGCATGTGTTGGCTTGAAAAATGAGTAAAAATCAAAACCTGGTGTTAAACGAGGTGAACGCTCTGTGGTGTTTGTGCAACACTTGGGTCCCAATTTCACCCGTAAGGCTTAGCTCATTAGTGGTGGATAAAAGGGCACTAAAGCTGCTGCAGCACTGAGTTTGTCTCTTGTTGCTTCAGTTTGCACGGCAACATGTGTAGATAATACATATATGATGCAGCACAAATAACAGATGGTTTTTAAGTTGAGGTGGTGTGTAAAATGCAAATGAAAATAGAATGAAATGATCTGCACATCTCATAAATCCATAATCTATTAAATTTTGTAGAAACTCTGCTAAATCTAATCTGAAGCACGACCATGACACTTTCATTTAATAGAGCATGCTGAAGTGTTGCTCATTTACAGATATACAAACTAACACAGCTTGCAAATTTTAGCATAATTAACTTGAAGGATGGTCCATTCACATAATACACAATCAGCAGTCCTCTCTTGTGCCACGTAATCCCAGATTACTTGTGACATCACCAAGTGGATTTGGTAGCACTGAAACGTTACTGCATCGCTCTTAGTCATCATATACTGTTTAAAGGATAACTTTGCCTGTATTATAGAACATCAAAAGCAGTTCTTCTGTTAAAGACAAATGATGCACTCATACCCTCCACATATCCTCCATTTTTTAAAATCTTTATTAAGGAGCAATGGATTCATTCATTTTGTAATGCTTACAAAAATGCATACTTGATTTATAGGATTTCACTACTTTTAAGTAGGCTGAGTAATTCCACGTACTGCCTGGACACCTTTTTTTTTAACAAGTCTGTTTTCAGAGTAGTTCAACCACTGAACTTAACATTTAAGGTATGTTCAAAAATAACAAACTTTAATTTTCTCAGTCTCCCCTTCCAGGTAATTTCCCAGGGAAGTGCTGCCCCAGTTCCTGCACAGTTGGTAATTTAACTGCACAGTTGTGCAGTTAAATGCATATTGTGCTATCTACTGTACAATATAAAGCGCCTTGAGGCGACTTTTGTTGTGATTTGGCGCTATATAAATAAAATTGAATTGAATTGAATTGAAAATCTCAGGGTGGTGGGGGATGACTGCATGGGTGTGGGTTGCTACCACATGGTGATGTGACAGTAATTTCCACACTGAAAGTTTGACTCTGGGGTAATTTATGGTGAACAACCATGTTGACTGTGCTCCTGACATTGAGGATGCTCTCTGAGTTGGGTGACTATGAGTTTGAGATCACTGCTATGAGCAATGTGATGATCGCGGCATGAAAGTTGGTCAGTTTGTAACAGAAGTTCATGTTTGCTCTCTATGCAAGTGCAGCTGATCAGAATAGGACTTCCAGTGAAAGCTTTCCAATGAACGAACTTGAAGGGGGGATCAGACAGTTTAAGACTGACTGGATTCAGTTTTCAGCTTTTTGACTGCACCTCGTGCCTGATCCTGTAGTTGACATTTGCAGAAGCAATGCGGTGCATGTAGGACTGAGCTAAATGTCACTCAGTGCAACACTGTGGCTGACTCATTTCTACTTTCTGAACTTCGCAGCACAGAGGAACACGGGAAAGGCCACACAGATACTTTTCAAAAGAAACTCTTGTTGAGTTTAATCTTTTTGTGAGCATTGCCGGTACAAAAAATATAGACTATCACTCAACATAACCTTAAACAGGTTATAGTTTCAATGCCAAGTCATAATAACTTACCACCAAGTTCCCTATGACCATGACCAACATGAAGACCA
Organism: Oreochromis niloticus; assembly: GCF_001858045.2. Taxonomy (NCBI): domain Eukaryota; kingdom Metazoa; phylum Chordata; class Actinopteri; order Cichliformes; family Cichlidae; genus Oreochromis; species Oreochromis niloticus. The sequence continues at coordinate 7,390,703 of NC_031982.2, read as the reverse complement.
GGATGCAGAGGGGCTGGCCAGCCACTTCCATACAGTCCCACATGGTCTCGATCCACTCGCCGCACAAGACCCTGAACACAATCAGGAAGGAGTGGAAGAAGTCCTTCATGTGCCAGCGAGGCATCTGACAGTCAAAGGAGATCTTACAGACGCAGTCCTGATAGTTCTTGCCGAATAGCTGCATTCCCACCACAGCGAAGATGAAAACAATGATGGCCAGCACCAGCGTCAGGTTTCCCAGGGCACCCACCGAGTTGCCGATGATCTTGATGAGAGTGTTGAGAGTGGGCCAGGATTTTGCCAGCTTGAAGACTCGCAACTTATGACAAGAGAAATGTGAAGACAAATGATGCTGCATCTTCAGAATAGACTGACTATTATACTATACAAGTTGTACAAGTTAACTAGACTTCAGAGTTAAATCCTTAAGAGACTTTTATGTTTTTAGATGTAGTCTGATTATTAGAACTAATGTGCAACTCTGATAACTCTGTTCCTAGGTATCATCATTTTTATAAATGGACATATTATGCTTTGTCCATACTTTTATCTTAGACTTCACCCATTTGAGGACTCTTAGTTTATCAGCTGTCTGTTTCCCATTGGAAATAGTTGAATCTGCTCCTGTGTCTAGGTTTTGTCTTCTGTTCATCGGGAGCTGATCATTGTGAAACAATTACTAAATTTTCTTCAAAGTAACGCAGAGAATTAACAAGATTTCCCTCACCAATCTGAAAGATCGCAGGACGGACAGTCCCTCTACATTGGAGAGGCCCAGCTCCATTAAACTGAGGCAAACAATGACGCCGTCAAAGATGTTCCAGCCCTGTTGGAAGTAGTAATAGGGGTCCATGGCAATCAGCTTTAGTACCATCTCAGCTGTAAATATACCAGTGAACACCTAGAAAAAAACACAGAGTGACAAAAAGACGGTTAGAGGTGAAAAATCCAGCAAATCAATAGGAATATTATAAAGCTACAGATTAATTAGTAGAGCATTCATTGTCTTTTAGATGAGCTGTTTCTCTTTTGTTGACCACAAATAAACAATTTTACACAACCGGCTTCAAAAGACGTGCAATTTGAATTTTAGGAATGAAAGAACTGAAAACATTTCAGCGAAGGCTTCTGCACACAAATCTCAGTTCAACAGAAAATATAACAATTTATTTCAATATGTTATTACATTTTTGTTTTTAATTTGGTACATATAAAGTTATATCATTTTAAAATTACTTAATGTATTCATGTATTTATTTATTTAAAAAAATATATACAAATTTTACCAAGTTAAAACACACCCACAGACACACACATTTAGATAATTGGTGTATCTGGAACAAAAAGTCCTTTTACCTTTTACCAAATCTCTGTCAGAGTCTAAAATTCACCGGTAGGAGGAGATTTCAAAAGAGAATTACAGGAACTCAATTCCACCTCTTGCTAAAAATACTCAATGTTATTAAAGATAATCACAAATAGTCTAAAACAGAATCTTTGACAGCGGATCAGCATCACTGTATTTGACCTCCTGTCCTGCACGGCGTAACCTGCTTTAAAGAACAACCTATCTGTAAACTCTCTGTTCTACTCTCTGTACTCTCCTCTCCTTATCTAGCACCTGACAGCACCTATAGAAAGTGTGTTAAAAGCTGGAAACATCCCTCTGTTATCATTAAAACCCTCTTACCAGATTGCCCACTGAAAGCATGGTGTTGAACTCATCAGTCATGGGGTAGTGTTCGAGTGCCATGAAGAGGGTGTTCAGCACAATGCATATGGTGATACCGAGATCCAGGAAAGGATCCATCACCATTAGCTTCACATACTCCTTCAGCTTCAGCCACCAGGGGCAGCAGTCCCATATCAGATACTTCTTGGCATACGTGTACCAGCAGGGATGGCACTTTTGCCTCGACTCCTCCAGCTCTGCAGAGACACCACACCGAAATATTTTATATCTGCAGATCGTAACTTTGATTTTTGATCATGTTTGAACAGCTGAAACCTAGCTGTTCAAAGGGTCTAGGGTCTGTTGGTGCTCTAGGCAAACATCACTCCAGCAATATTAATGTTATATAAATTAGGCTGCTCTGCTAGCAAAGTTAACTAGAGTTAAATGTCATTTGGGCAGCTGGAGGGTTGGTTGAGCTGCCTCCATTATAACAGCTGAGCATAAATACAAAAATCAGGGGGAAAGCTGGGTTGGCTTTGTTTGGGAAGTAGCAAAATCCACCAACTGGGACCTTAAATATTCTCCAATAATATGTTAGTTATTTTCTGCTTAATGACACAGTACTAAAGAAATAATGGGAGATATATGCATTTTTACACTATTTCTTCTGGATGTATTATTTAGCGAACTGCAGAGGATCTGGTAACCTTCAGATAAGACCATGCTAGCTGTTTCCAACCCTTTTGCTAAGCTAACTTTATATATCATAAACAAACATGAGACGGGCATATTTTCCCCACATAAAACTCTTGGTAAAAAAATCTATAAGTCCCCAAAAAGTGATGTAATTTCTGAACACTTCCTTAAACAGTGAAATGGACGCACCATCCATGGCATCACTATAAAAGCTGACAGAGCTCAGGCCCCTTTTCCTGCGCACTGGGGATGGCTCTGTCACCGTGGGGGAAGGCTGCAGGAGAGGCCTTGGAACTGTCTCCTCTGTGATGGAGGGCTTCTGGCAAACAGAAAATACCTAAAAAATAAACAAACAAGGCTGTATTGTCATTTTCATTTGGCGGGCTGTTCTTAAAAACTCATATTTGACCTTTTCAGAACAGTCTCATAACAAAGGCTCCGTCACTCACTGTGTCTTCCCTGACTCGCTCCATGCTGCGAGCTGGCATGGACGTAGGGGTGAGCAGACCCATAGTCGTGACTCCGTTGTGGTCGAGGGAGATGTTCAGTCGACCGTTGACATTGAGGCTGGGGGTGAAGATTTGGGAGCAGTGACTTCTCACGCTGCCCGTTCTCCTCTTCCATGGCGTCGCTGTCGAACTGGTGCGACTCCTGAAGACGTCTCCGTGAACGCTGTACTCGTCGTCCGCAAAGTCAGCCTCTGAGTTGTTGCGAACCCGGAAGGAGCTGAAGATGCTGTTCTGGCTTCCTCGTCTGGTGCTGAGTGGGTGAGAGGATAGCGTGGCCAGCAGAGGGTGGGCCGGCAGGGGTGACAGGGGAGGCTACAGAAATATGGAAGAACGCATTAGCTTCTATGGTTTCAACCATCAACAACTCGACAGCGTGCTCCTTAAGGTTACGTACCATTACTTCTTCCAGGGGCTCCATCTTCTGTTCTGCAGCGTCTTCTGCCGTTTCTTCGGACAGCGTCCTGTGAGATCTTCTTCTTCTGCTGCTGCTTCTTCGTATACTTCCTGTATACTTCACACAGAATGGAGACAGCTCCGGGGACAACACTGAGTCTGTCTCCTGTGTTTGTCTTTTTGCTGCCAGCTTCACATGGGATGAAATTGTGTGAAAGAGTTACGGTTGTGTCTGTCTTCAGCTGAAGGCGCACATTTAAATATGAAAATACACTGCACTTACTCTTTGGTCTCTTCTCAGCTGTTCCATGGCCATCTGAAACTCTCTCTCCTTCTGCCAGGCCTCAGCGATGGTTGCCTGATTCTGCTCCTCGTAGGCCATGGCCACCACAGCCAGGATAAGGTTGACCAGGTAGAAAGAGCCCATGAAGATCACTAGAACAAAGAAGATCATGTAGGTCTTCCCAGCTGAGCGCAGAGTCTGAGGGAGTCAAAGAAAGTAAAGCCAATAAAAGCAAATTCACCAGAGTCACTGGTTCAGCGCTGCGTACAGTTATAAGGCAGATCATATGCTAAAGCTAAACAACACAGTTCAGTACAGAAAGCAACACACAGTTAATTTATTAAAGGGGAACACTTCACAGTTTCTCCCTGCTGATCCAAATATCTTATTTTGTATATTACAGTATAAACTACTAGCGAACATCTTTGCTATATGTCAGCAATGCGAGTGCATGTCAGCGCATTTTGGCATCGCACCATATCCTTCATATTAATAATAATAATAATAATGCATTGGATTGCATTAAGTGACTAAAATGAATGGAAAAACCTACATCACAGCCACGGTTTTAGCAGTTCAGCACATATTTATTAGCTGTGAAGTCAGCTGGTCTTTCAAGACACCTTGCCTTCATTTGTTTTTAGGTTTCTGGCCACTTTGTGAAGTATGTTAGTTGTGTTTCTCCACTATGTCACCCACTTACTGATTCTTTGTGAAAGTGAAAACTACTTTGGCCCCAAGAGAAGACCAGCAAATAGAAAAACGCTCCGAAAGCTCACAAAAAGACAACAGAAGTCGAATAAAGAACAAAGGACATGCGAAAAAAACTAAACAGAAGGGAAACAAAAGGAAGTAGAAAAGAACAAATCTGGGGAGACAAAGTGACAGAAAATCTGCTGAAGTGACAGAAACCAGAACATGTGAAAGACTGAAGTGAGGCAGAAGATGCAGGTAATCTGTGTTTTAATAGCAAAACACTGTAAATACATGTTTGCTCGTAGCCGTTCAGTGTTAGCTCGTCACTTCCACAGCTGTTCTGTCCCCAAAAATGCTTCTGTTGTGTTTTCTAAGGGTCTTTTCTTTGTGAGCGTTTGAGTTGTTTTTCTGTTTCTATTGTGTTTAATTCAACTTCTATTGTTTTTTGTGAGCTTTGGTGACGTTTTTCTATTTGTTGGTGTTTCCTTAAGTTGCAATGCGTTTGACCTCTTAGAGCCACTGCTGAAAACACTGAACCTATAAGAGGAAAATTGAACTTTTAAGTTGAAGGTTGTCACTACAGGATGCTGAAAGATGAAAAACCAAAATTAGAAAATTGCACCTGGTGAAACAGTTTTTCCCAGTAGTCCTGTGTCATGAGACGGAAAAGTGCCAGAAAAGCCCAGCCGAAAGTGTCAAAGCTGGTGTAGCCGTAGTTTGGATTCCTCCCTACTTTTAGGCAGTCAAATCCTTCTGGACACTTCCTGTAATGTACAAATAATTGAGAGGTAGAAGATAAACAATTAGAGGCCAGGACTGATAAACAAAGGCCGAACACATGAAATCAAAAGCAGCTGCGGACAGATATAGCCGTGCCGGTGCGCGTGCTGCTTTCCCAGAGTTAAAAACATTATACATGTGGCTCTGCGGCCTTTGACTCCACAGAGAAAACTGGGAGATGAGTCAGTAGGTACGTACTATCATCACCGTTATTTCAGTGAAGAGGGCACTTGAAACATGTTTCAGACAGGAGCACTAAAATGCACTGGAGCAAAAAGGGATTAGCCAGATGGATATCAAATTGCAGCAGGAAAAAAAAAAAATCAGCTCGATTCCAGCGTCTCTGATCTTCATTGTCAACATAGTGGCATTACAGCAAATATTTAAGTCCAGCAGCTGAGAACAAGCTGGACTGCCATGTCAATCTCAGTGTGGAATAATTTCATAATGGCAGGCAAACAGCTGGGCGGAAGAGCGCTGCTGTGAGAACAGCTGTGGATCTCACCAACACGCCGGCTAAGCAGGAATGCTCACTAATATCCAGCAGCGAGGACAGAGGATGCTGTGTGAGGCCAGCGACATCTTCCTGTCAGGCTGGCCCTCTGCTACATCACTCACACCAATCTGTTCACCTCTGTTAATCAATGCACGTTTAGTTCATTTCATATTTCTCATCGTTGAGCAAAATTAGCAAAAATCTTTCTGTTGTAAAAAAGGACGATTTAATCAGCTCGGAATCTAAACAAATGTTGTGATTTAAAAATTCGATCCCTCTTCTTCACTTTTGTCAAAAGGAAAACTTTATTTTAAAAAAAATGCACAATAACTGAAAACAGTATTATGCCTATAAAAAATAACAAACTGTCTTTAGTTTTAGCCTTTGTCAAGTTTGTCAGCTTAAAGAGGCTTTCAGAGCACGTGATAATGGAGACTGTGATTTCTACATGACTCTGAGTGTACTCCCAACTGTAAAGTTTATCCCGGAAATTTCCACCTTGTGTTTGCTTGAAGATGCCATATGCCATTGATTTTCTATTGTCTCTGGTCACAACTGCAAATCACTTCCTATGTGCACTATGTGGAGCTTCCTATACACTATACACTATACTTAATGCGTCTTCAAGCAAACATGCCAAGTATACTGCTGAGTTCCTCTCAACTAAAGCTGCTTCCTGACAGGAAGTGATATACGGCAATGTCCGATGAATGACCAAACAAACTCAATGACACTGAGCGACTTCGAGCGCCTAGCTGGTGATGTGACGAGGGCAGATCTGAGAGTATAGGTTACTGATGATTGACGTCCAGATAAAGCGGCCCTGGTGTGCTGGTGATAAATTCTTACGTATGAGATCATTTTCAGCACGGTACTTATAACTTGACTTTGGAACATTTTATATACTTTACACATGAAATGACTAGTCTGAAAAATAAAAAAATGAAAATACATGAAAGGTGTCATATCACTAAGTTTAGCTAACAATATTTCCTGTAATCATCACTATTCCATGTTTTCATCATGTCATTCTGCAATCAAGTCTGAGCAACTTTCTATAGGTGCTCAGACTAGGTGCCTCCATTATATAGAGGCACCTAGCACTGGTGCTAGGTGCCTCTATATAATGGACATAAATGAATAAACTGCACTCAATGATATGCTTGTTAATCCACTGTTGTCCATTAAACAGCTACAAAAATGCAAGACTCCTTTTGTAGTTTTGTAATTGTGAACAAGGTGCCTGCAGAGTTCATGTCCCATTAGTCTCTATAGCAACTGCCCCGGAGACAAAGTTACTGCTCCCAATGGAGGGCTGCTGATACACACAGATATAACTCAGCTGTGCTTCACATCTAAGTATTCTGCAAGTTTTATTTTTTTTCATGCATTTTTACCACTTGCTATTACTACTATTACTATATATATCTGTTCTCAGGCTCTAGGAAGTTAT